>NW_004955411.1:22818670-22875476 GCF_000276665.1 Chinchilla lanigera
CCTGCCCGCGCCCGGCTGGCGACGCCCCGTGGAATTACCGCCTTGCCCCCGGCTGCTCCCCAGCCCTCCCGGGTGAGGTTCCCACCGCCAGCTGTAAGGAGCGTCGTACCCAGGACGGCGGGAAACTGCACACTAGCTCGGTCCCCCGGGACGTGCCGACCCCTGCAGTGAGGCATGAGATTTTTGTCCTGTGTTGTATCCATTTCCCATGGCCATTGCTGCCTGGCCTCCAAGTAGATTTCTAGAACCACTGTCTTTTCACGAACTACCTTTGTCCTTAAACTGAACTCAGCGCCCCCCCCCCCAACCAAAGAAAGAACCTACCTTAAGGTCTAAATGATGCTGCCTTCGAAAGGTTGCTTTCAAGTGACAAATGATACTGTTTTCGCAGCTATCTGCAACTTTGGTGAGAACCACTGAGAGTACAGCAAGAGTGGGGGTGCTCGGGAGGTTCACAGCATCAGCGGCTGTCGTGACCCAAGCAGCAGAGCACAGTAAAGGTGTGAGCAGCGCGGGGTCCACCGGCGTCCACAGGCTTTTCTTCCACTGCGTCTCTCCACCCTATGCTAGTCAATACTGTGGGGCCGCGGGATGACGGAGTAACATTTGTACCCAGCCCTGTGTCTTCTGAGACAGAAGTAGGTGGGCAATTTGGGGTTAAGATCCAGCCTGAGCTCCAGAGCACCACTCCCAGCGTGGCGCTCAGAGGCCGTGGTAAGAATGAGGTTAGCAGCAAGAATGAAGTTATCTTGGTTTTGTAAGCGCTTGTATAGTTAGGGTAGTTGGGTGCACATAGGCACCCAGTTCAAACTGACTTAAGAAAGGGTAAGGCAGAGGGGGTTGAAATTTATTTGGCCCATATATTTATATATCCCAAGAGCAGAGCTGGCAAAAAAACAAAAAACAAACAGTAACAACAATGAAAATATCCTTTAAAATCCTTTTCTGGTTTTCCTCCAGATGCTCGAGAGTGTCCGGACTCCGTTTCTCCCGTATCTTGGCAGTGCTTTAGTGACACTGGCTCTGTTTTCTCTAAACAGGGGCAAAATCTGCACTTCCAGACTTACGGTAGCAATTGATCCCACTGCGAGAGAGCAGGCTGAGGATCGTTCTCCTTGGACCCACCTGGATCCTTTGCTGGCCTCTGAACCAGCCATTCTAATAGTCAGGCTCGAGTCATTTGCCCATACCTGAAAAACCTCAAGGGAAATAGCCTTAGTTTCCTATTCTTCCACACATCCAATCCAGATGAACTAGTGGAAGAGAAAATTTTCCAAACGACAATTCAGGTAGTATTAAGAAAGAAGTAAAATAAAATGTGAACCATAGATGTCTGCTACTGTCCACCATTCTCCAACGCGTACTATGTCAGTTAGGAGCACTACCGCGCAAAAGGACCGCCTACATCTGCTCCTTTACTAGTAGTCTAAAGATCAGAAAAACAAGAATGCTAATGGCCACAGAGTTGTAAGTAACTGAACCAATCATCCGTGTTCTTTGACCTCAGGAGATAGTTTAAAAACTACTTCCAAGACGGTTGTCGTGGCTCACACCTGTAATCCCAGCACTCAGGAGGCTGAGGCAGGAGGATCCTTGTGAGTTCGAGACCAGCCTGGACTACCAAGTGAGCTCAAGGCCAGCCTGAACTGCATAGCGAGACCCTGTCTCAAAAAGACAAAAAAAATAAATAAATAAATAAAAATTTTAAAAAACTACTTTCTAGCAAATAATATCTAAAACATAATTGTATCTTATAATTTTCCTCCTAAATTATGATACCCAGCCTTGGTTACTATGTAATCATTTCAACCTGGTAAGAGTTCACAGAAATAACTTGGTATGCATTATTCATTCACTTGGAAAAAAAATGTAGCAAATAAACAGTCACATTCAGTATTCAAGTGCCACAGGGCTCCTCTTCGTCATTACAGTTCACTGCTGTCTTTATCTTTTCAGAAATAGCATGGAGGACTTTATACTTTGCCTACCAAAAATGCCAGGTTTTGCTTTTTTCTTCCCACACGGGAACCTTTCCTGAATAGTTGCTAATTTTAGAAGTATTGTATTTTTCTTCTTTCATTTGTGCACTTTATAGAATTCATATAAAAATACACATAAACCTGGAAAATACTTTAAGATAATCTCAAACATCCTCTTAATTTCGGGGATAAAGAAATGAAAGCTTCAATGGTTGACTTGTGTGGATCCATCCACCTGTTTTTAGCATTTGTCATGTGCCTAACTCCAGCCAGATAGAAGGAAAAGCATAGAATGTTATCACTGTCTTCAAAAAGATCAAAATTAGACAAGAAACTATCTAAAACATGAAACAATTAGCATCACAATATATAATACAGTTTAGCATGAAAAAATTTGTGTTGAGTGCTATATTTAAAAATAGGCATTGGAAGCCAGGCATGATGGCACACACCCATAATCCCAATACTTGGGAGGCTGAGGCGGAAAGATTACCATGAGTCTGAGGCCAGTCTGGACTACATAGTGAGACTCTGTCTCAAAAAAAAAAATAAAAAGGCATCAGAATTAGAGGTACTATAGACTAGTCCTGAAAGCTTTTTTTTAAATCAAGAAAGCAGCTTGATAGCTTTTTAAAAACCCAGAGATAAGCCAGGCATGGTGGCCCACACCTGTAATTGCAACGTTCTAGATACTGAGGCAAGAGGATCACTGCAAGTTGTAGACCAGCAGGCACTTCGTCATCGAGAGTTCAAAGTCAGTCTGAACTACATAGCAAGACCCTGTCTCAAGAAAACAAAAACCCAGAGGTAAAAGGAAGAGACTTTCCAACTGAGAAAACAGAAAATGAGAAGCCACTGATGGGAAAAAGATTACCACTTGTCCAAATAGAATGGAAACCTGAGCTACACCCCCCCCAACCATTATTGTTTTAATTAAACAAAATCAGATATCAGCCTGTTGGGGGGCTGGGGATTTAACTCAGCGGCACTGCGCCTGCCTGGCAAGCGCAAGGTCGTGAGTTCGATCCCCGGTACCGGAGAAGAACAAAAAACCCCACAAAAAACAAAAACAGATAACAGCCTGTAATACTTGTGTTTCATTATCATGTTTGTTCTGAGCTATGATATAAATTCTGTCTTATTTTGAGTCACGTTCAAAATAAGTTCAATAGTGGTTGTTCTGAAACCAAATAGACTGGTTATGAAACTTTACTTTGTAGCAAGACGTTAGGAATTTAACATCTTTCCAAGCACTATGTGCAAGAAATTTTCAGCACAGTCATGTGTACACAGTAAGAGCTATAAATGGTACCACTTACTGATTGTCTAGATTGAACATTTTCAAACCTGACTGAAAGATTTTCAAATATAACACTACCTGGGGCCCAGTCTGAGACAGATTCAGTCCAGTTACTGCATCCGAATGTCCGTGAGATTAAACCCAGGAAATAGCTGAGAACTCCTGGATGGTACCCATAGCGGAACACATCTAGCACCTGAAGAGTGTGATTATACACTCTTTCTTTCTTTAGTGGACACAGTGACCTTCAGATTTATGCATCTGTTTCTTCACCACGCCGTAGATCGCATGCTCAGTAATCAATAGAATTATAACTACTTTCTACTCTGCATTGCCGCTGAAAAATCAACTGTAGTGCAAACTGCTCATTGTTTAATCTCAGCTAGCAACACAGCATGAATCCTGAATCCTGAGTCATAACCTCTTATGTGCATCTCCACATGAACAAATTTTGGTCAGTTGTCAGCATACAATTGCTTCTGGAGGTGTTAAGGGGAATCAAATGATACTAAAAACTCCCTAAGGAAGAGAAGTGCTAGAAGCAAATGACACTGAAAATCCATAAATGCAGTAATTAGCAAATGACTTATTATTATTCAGTTATTTCTCCTTTTAATAGTGTACATTCTAAATATAATAGTGATGCACTTTTTGTAGTTTTATATTCATAAATTCCTCAAGTATGTTTTCCCTATCTAGGCAGTCCCTCTGTGATGAAGCAGGAAAATCTCCCTCAAATCAAGAACCACTGGTGTCCTGTCTAGGTTTTTTTTCTATGTAAATACAATTTCTTTTATTTTAGTTGGGGAAAAATAATGATAGCATAATTTTGAATCTCCCCAGAGAGACATAGCAACTAAAAAAGAGGGGAGAAACCCTAAAAACTAGAAGTGTGATAACTAAATATTATATGCTTCATTATATAACAAAACCGGACCCACTGTGAAATCTTCTTGCTTAAGCAACTGAAATTAAGTCTAATCAAGCTTCTAGACATAAAAGGAAATACAGAGGAGAGAGGATCAAGTTAAAATCACTCCAAGAACAATCAGTCAAATCCAAGATATTGAACATTCAATAAGAAAAAACACCTGGTTTCTCTAGCAATTTAATGACACTAAAAGAAAACAAGAGTCAGGTTATGAAAAAGTAAGAGAGATATAAAAATTATAATAATTAAGTACAACATGTAAACTTCTGTTTCGAACAAACCATGTGTGAGAGAACCCTTGACATAATCAAGAATATTAGCTTATGGACTACATATTAGATAGTATAAGTGAACTATCTGTTAACTTTGTTACATGTGGTCATTGTGTGTAAATTATATATAAACAAAATAGCATCAGAAGTACATACTGAAGAATGTAAAATCCTTCAAAATATGGAAGGATTAATAGATGAGGAAAGGATTTATAATTTTTGAAGCTAGGAAATGGCTACCCGGAGGCTGTTGTCCTACACTTATTATCCATCCCTTTTATAGAGTATATTTGGAAAGATCCATTTAAAAAAAAAAAACTACTATTTGATGTTGAGCTCACCTTTTATTAAAATTGCTTAGGGCTTGGGATGTAGCTCATTGGCACAGCACCTGCCTGGCAAGCACAAGGCCCTGAGTTCGAATCTTGGTATCAAAAAAAACCAACAACAACAACAAAAATCACTTGTTATGGTTTGTGTCCAGATGTTCCCCCCAAAGCCTCATGCAGTCATGGGGTCGGCTTCTAGAGTTTATGATTAGTTCATGATCCAATGCTGGGATTCTGGGTGTGAGTGCTATAGCAAGCTTCTTTCCCTCCCTTATTCAGGTTCCCTGCCCCAGGGTGGGTATAGCACTCAAACCCATAATCCCAGCATTGGATCATGAATTAATCACAAACTCTAGAAGCCTGCCCCATGAAATATAAAGGAGGGAAAGAGGCTTCCTCTCTGTTGCTCCTCTGTTTTCGCTCTTGCTGCTTTTGCTGTTTTCTGCCGCCGTGAACTGTTGTCCTCTGCCATGTGCCACTCTGCCTTGGAGCCAGCTGAGTATGGACTGAAACCTCCACAAACTGTGAGCTAAATAAACCTTTCCTTCCTTAATTTTGGGTGTCAGGTATTTTGTCTCAACAATGAAAGAATAGTAACTAAGACATCACTTATTGCATGTCATGCTTATAAACAAGTTGTTAGGCTCAGAAATCTACTATAGTATTTTTTTCTGTATTCATATTCAAGGCATCTTTTAACACATTACACACTGAAGACAAGGCCCTATTGCCAGTATTTTTGCTTGGTGGCTTAGCATTTGGACAGAAGATTAAAAAATGAGAGTCTCAGTGGGGAGACTGCATAACCACTGCAATAGCTGGCCCTCTGAACTTGAGGTGTTCACCCAAGTATCTCTGTATTTTTATTCTTTATCATGTGGCTGGTAATTAATGGTTAGCTTTAGCCACCATCCCAACGTGGAATATCCATGGTCAAATTTATAGGTGTGTTCATAAATATAAACTGGCTGGATGCTTCTACTCCTTTGTAAGCCTTAATAGATATGATCTTTTGGCTTTTTCCCCCTTCCCTCACTATATCCTCTCCCACTGTTTTCCACCCCCTTGATTAAGCTTGTGTGCACACACACAGTATACACACACACACACACACACACACTCTTATGCACCAAGTAAACATTGCAGTGTTAAGTAAGATCCAACAGTCCAATGCCAAAGGAGTAAAGAGCACCCATCCAGCCTACTTTTAGTCCATCTTGTCTCATGTTTCTCCAGCACTTGTATAAAGTTAACTATTGAGCTGTAATTAAATTTTAAGATAGGGTAATCTTAAATACGTTCATTTAATTATTTATTAGTTAGAAAACAGAATACATCGGTCTCATTCTATACCTTAGCTCTTAGGAGGAAGCTAGGTTTTTAAAATTAGTCATTTAAAAATACTAAGTGAATAAATCTGCAGATATTTTAAGGATATGTTAAATTCATGAAGGTGCTTCATATATGACTAAGAGTTTTAAAACTCTGCTTAATAAAAGTGGAAAGAGACGTCATAGTTCACACACTTCCTGATTCAGCAGGAGCTGCACTAAAAATGCAAGTTTTCATAATAGTTGAGTAAATGCTTTGGAATTGAAAATTGCAATTTTTTTCACCATGACAGAGGGAACTTAGGCACTTACTTAATATTTCCAACCTTTAGTTTGTTCATCTATAAAATAAGAATAGAAATAAAGTGTTGCAGGATTAAATAAGACATCCATGTGTAATACTTATTACAGTTCCTAATATAAAGTTAACATCAGTGCATACTAGAGCCTTCACTAATAATGCAATCACTAATGACACAATATCAATGCATGTTACAACCAGCACTAGTGAAAGAGAGCTCATAATTTTCTAGTGAATTTTATCTCATTCTCTTTTTAAAAGTTGTGCAATGGTAGGAAGCCAGTTGAAAGACTTTCTATTAGCAAATACAATTAATATAACAATATCAATATCACCAAGTTTGAGGATTTTTAGCATTTTTTTCAAAAGTGGTACAATTCTTACCCACTTGACTGTAAATTTTTTCACTTTTATCTCATTTATAATCACTAATTTTTTCATATAACTGAAGTGTTTGGAAACAATTAGAATGGAAATACTATTATAGAAAATATTACTTTGAAAACCTCTAAAGAATATTTAGAATTTATAAAATCTCAATATTTTGGGGTATTTTTTTTTTTTTTTTGATTTTGGTTTTTCTCCGGTATCGGGAACCGAACTCACAACCTTGTGCTTGCCAGGCAGGCGCTTTGCCGCTGAGCTAAATCCCCAGCCCCCATGGGGTATCTTTTTAAAAAGATGATAAACATGTACTTGAGTTGAAATTCATTTTAACTCAAATTGACTAGATATTATATGTACACGAGTGTTGGCCCAATCTTGCAGATTCAGGAAAATTGAATAGAGAAATGTTCATAAAGGAAATAGCAGATTGCCTTAACCAGAAAAAACAGAACATCAAATGGAAATGAATAATAATTATATCTTTATTAGATGGGCTGATCTTGATATGTATACAAGCAAGAAACAAAAACGAAAATGCTATTTTGACCTCAAACCACGACTTTCAGCTATGTTGTGTGGAATCTCCCTTCCTCACGACTAAGAACAAAAACCTTTTATCCATAATCAATATTTTTGTACCAATTTTTTTGTTTCATTTTGTCTTAATACCAGCAACTGTTGTGTCCCTTTCTTCCATGTACCCAATCATCCCCACACACTCTGTAACTTACTGAAAGCTTCTCTTCTTCTAATAATGTTCTCTCTGTAAGACTCAATATAATTTGGGTTAATATTATCATTTATGTAGCCACCCTTTGCTGGTACCTTTGATTTGTCTTTTGCTGGGGATGTGCCCTGCCCCCTTACTCCTGGATCGCTGTAATTACACCTAAAGTGGTTTTTGTTTTTGTCAACTGCAAATGCTGCAGCCATTTACTGTAAGGGTGTGTACCTGCCTGAGAAAGGATGGGCACTGGTGTTCTGCAATGACTGAGGCTCAGAAAAGGTGAACCATGGCTGTCCATTGGCTCTGGGACAAAGGTGCAGTTACCATTAGGTGCCCTGGGCCAGGGAACACAGCCTGCATTCCCTGCTCTGGCTGACATAACACAAAGCAGGCATTTGGGCGCCTCCCACCTCCCTTGCCCAGGGATCTGTGAGAAGTGGTGAGAGGAGCAGAAAGCAGCTGTTTCTCCTGATTAAATAACCTTTTAAAAGTCTGTAGAGGTGCAGACAGATTTGTGCTCATTTACCTTTTCCCTAACCTTGCTCTAAGCGCTTTCCCACCTTCTCTCAAGTATGTAAATTTATAGTTCCTTCTTTTTGAAACCAAAGAGAGGTGTCATGAAAAAACTTGAAAAAATTAGCAAGCTGTGCTGTCTTAAGAGGCATCCCTCTAACCTTAAGCAAAACTTTAAGCATTTCAATATACAAAGAATAAACTACACAGATCCTTTTGCTTTCTGTAATGCAGCAAGCATTTCTATGTACAACTGTCACTCTAGTGAGCCTGTTTTTGTGCCATGTTTTACAGCTGATGGTGTTGATCAATATGGTTGATATCAATGGGGTCAATATTGATGATATCAATACACCTCTCTCCCTTTTGTGCACACACCTAGAGGTGTACTCTCACCTGTTATATGATGAGTTTTCTCACACTCCAGGTCCCTGTTCAGGCACCAAAATGCTTCATCAAGTGCACTGAGATTCCCGGGGGGCACAGACAGTGGAGGATGGAGAGACAAAGACAAGAGTCAGATTGCACAAAGCTGAGGTCAGGTGGAGCCTGCAGTCCTGGTGGAGAAAAGGAACTGCCCAAGGCCTATAGTGTGTTTATTTATACGATCAGCAAGGGGTTGATAACAGGTGAAACCCCTCTCTTAATGGGAGAAAGGACCTTCCTAACAACTTTGTCAGCTCACCTCAGGCATTCCTTATTCTTGGGGCTGGCCTTGCTTTAGCCCCACATATGTGATCAATCCCCAGATCAGCTGCTCCCCACATCAAAGCTATATTAAAGTTTATCATAGTCTAATTTAGAACTTGAATTATACTGAACTCTTCTGAAAAATTGAACACCAGTATGGATATACAGAGATTTAGATAAGTTTATTTTTAAAAGGCAAATAAAATTAAAATGTATATTTTTCTTTCTTATTTGTATTAGTTTTTTCTAACAAGTCACCTTTGCTGTGGCATACATGAATAGAAACATAAATGAATGCAATTTAATTACACTACATTTAACTAAAATTTAACTAAACAAGCATTAACACAATATGGAAGAAGGAAAAGGTAGAAGAGGTATTTTCAGATGTATAGTCCCTTCTTGGAATACAAGGTATAATTAGAAAGTATGATGAATGTTTCAGTTTTTTTAAAAAAAAAATTATAGTAAAAGACACATTGTCATTAATTCCTCTAAAAATACTCCCCCTTGGGGCTGGGGATTTAGCTCAGCGGCACAGCGCCTGCCTGGCAAGCGCAAGGTTGTGAGTTTGATTCCCGGTACCGGAAAAATAAATAAAAATAAATAAAAATAAAAGAATAAAAATACTCCCCCTTGCTTCTAACACATTTCTCTCATCTTTCTTTGCCACTTTCCAAAACAATTCTGGAAGTCCTTTTCCTGAGTGTCTTTAGCTGTGCTGGGATGACTGCCTTAATGTCCTGAATCCATTCAAAACATTTATCTTTCATGATCATTTTGACTTTGGGAAGAATTAGAAGTGGCGCAGTGCCAGATGTGATGAATGAAGTGGATGAGAACTCACCACTATGTTTTCAACAGAAATTGCTGTAAATGATTGGTTAGTGAGGGATGATAGAAAACTACAGTGAATGTTTAAATTTAAATATCTATTGCAATAAGAGACACATTGCCATTAATATCTCTCAAAATATTCCCCTTTGCTTATCCCATCATTCTTGGCAATCTATGTAACAAGACTTTTTTAACTTAATCATTCACCATATTTTCAATCACCCTTTATATATTTCTGAAATGACAGTATGGAGAGAGACAGTGAAGGGGAAAAATTAATTTAAACTCAAGATAAAAAGTCCTTCTGAACCTTTGCTCTGGATACTTTGCATGTATTTTGTTGGTCGGGGTGCTGTTATTGTTTGTTTTTGTTTTATTTTGGTTTTGTTTGGGAGTAGTGCCCCAATAGCATAAAGTAGTCATTTCAGAGCCAAATTTATTTCCTTTTCGTTCACACCAACCTCTTCATTATCAACAAATGAAATCTTTATAAGGCAAATTTTAGAATTAAATGTTCATTTCTGTTTTTAAAATTAAGCCATAAATTGTTAACTTTAAAGAAGTAGGTCCTTGAAAACCAAGGAGAAGGAGGAATGTGAAAAACAGATAAGAGTAATATCATAATTTTTTAGGATTTTAAAATTATTGCATGTTATGTCTCTTACTTCTTGATAGCTGGGCCTCTAAACCAGCTGTTCCTTGGGGGTTAATCTAGGCCAAGCACTCTGTGAAGCTAGAAGTACACAAAACGGTTAAAATGCCTACCTTCCAGGATGTCTATTCATCAGGGAAAGAGATATAAACAGAGTAAATACATAAAATATATGGTGTGCTAGGAGGCAGAAAGTACTATGAAGAAAAAGGAAGTTGGGATGAGAGAGCCTGAGTGTTAGAAGTAAAATCGCCTCAGAGTGGTAGAAGAAGTACATTTGTAGGGAGGGGTGCCCTAGGTAGGAACTGTGAAGTCAAAGACTCTGAACTGAGAGCCTGGAGCAGTCAAAGGACAGCAAGGAGACTCAGGTGGCTGGAGAACAGGGAAGATCAGATGAGTGCGATCTGTCTGCATTCTAATGGAACCTTAGGCCTTTCTTCCATTTGGGAAATGGAGAATCACAATGTCACCTGCATATTAAATGCTGAAACAAATCCTGCCAAAGCCAACATGTTTAACTTTGGTATCCAAACATTTCTCAAGCTTTCCCACACACATCGTTTTTGCATGGAGCATTTCACTTGGGAATATACAGTTTAGAAAGATGGCTCAGTATGTGAACTCTCTTTAGAAGGAAGATCACGTGTCTTATTATTCCTTGTGTTTGCTTAAACACATTCTCATGAAATTGTTGAGTGTGTCAACCATCATTAGGCCAGAATTATTTAATATACAAGGTCATTGTGCCTTACAGGAAGAAGCCACCAATCATTTATTGAAGGCCCTTTCTGTGTGCAGTAGGTAACATTTCCATGAGTGGAGTGGGTGTCCCCCTCTCTTCACTTCTCTGTCTTCCCCTGGATGGTAGGTTAGGCTTAGCAGCCTGGGTAGACTACAGGATAGACTATCTGCTCAGAAGATCCTGTTCTGGGTTAGTCACTTCTGCTTTTACTGCAATCTTGACAAGAAGTATCAGGTAAGTTCCTAGTTATTAGTAAATGGACCTAGTCTTTTTTTCCCACTTGATGTATTTCCTGTGTACATTAACTTATTAACAGATGAGTCCAAAAGGAAGAGAGTTAAGTGGTAGAATTTGGGGAACTCTCCCACAGTAATTCCTTGTTCTTTCCACTGAAACATGGATAATAGAGAATTTATTTCCATATATAAAATATCAATATTTTAAATAATTCATAACAAAAATAGAAGTGTTTTCAAAATACCTATGGGGAAAATATATATAGTTTTTATTTCTAAAGACATTATAACAGTATCCATTCTACAAATTTTAAGAAATTTACAAAATAACAAATACTAATATGCCCTGAAAAATGATTATTGTTAAAATAGCCACTAGTTCTATGAATATTTTCAAAGCTTCTTTGCTGACAAATGGTTATACATTTACTAAGACATTGTCAGTCGTCTAGGGAATTTATGTACCCACAGGGAGCTGAACTTTTCAGCTGGGTTCATGTGTCCATAGTTTATAAGAAAAGCATGAATGAGTAGATTTCAGTAGAAAATATCCTACCTACCAACAGCTTGCTTATTGCTTGTCTAACTTCTTGTTTTAACCCCAAAACTAAGACTATGATGAAGGAAAAGTAATTGAGAAAGAAGAATGAATAATTAAAATGGTGCAGGGAACTCTTCCCCCACATAATTTTCACCCACCCCCAAATGACTTTGCCTTTGAAATTTTGTTTCTCCACCCTTCATAAATACAGCATACTCATAGTTCTACAACAATTGTGCCTTAACCTCCTAACCTTTAACTCTAACACAGTTGAGTTAAAATATAAATAACTCAGTTAAGAGTATTTGCATACTTACCAGATACATAGAAAACATTCAGAAATATTAGCATTTATAAAATGTAAATTGAAAATAATTCATGAAGAAAGAAGCTCATCAAATAAGAAAATTGCCATAGTAAAACAGAGTATGTGATTTTACTTCAGTAAACTTTTCAATTATTATATTTATTCCTAATTTGAGATTTACACTTTGAATATTAATAATATATCTTTCATTCCACGTTAACAAAAGAAGGCACAATTTCAGGATTTCAGACTTAGTATTCATTATACATAATTTTTATTTTTTTATTAGGACATGTTTGCAGTACATAATGATTACATTTCTCGTGATGAGGTGGTACACATACATAACACATCTCAATTCTTTATTCATTCCTTTCTCCTCCCTCCTTTATTTCTCCTCCCTTCATCTCTTGGCCCCTGTCCCTTTTGCAAAAGATTTATCTCCTATTTATTATGTATCTTTTAATTTGCTCTTTATTTAAAGTTGAGGTTTCTTATATAAGAGAATGAAATATTTAAAAGAATAAAAAGGAATTGAGATGTGTTATGTACATGAACCACCTCCCCATGAGAAATGTAATCATTATGTACTACAAACATGTATTAATAAAAAGAGATACAGCTTAGTGCAAAAGCCTTTAGTTCAATCCTTGTACCACACACACACACACACACACACACAGATCCATTACTATTCATATTATAGTAGGATTAAGAATCTAATTCTAAGTCCACCTACCTTTATTTATACATTTATAGGCACAGACATGTTCCTATGACACTCTCTGACAACTGTAGATGCACAGAAATTACATTGAATAAACAGTTGTAGAGTCCTGGGAAACTGGGGAGCAGCTGTAGGTAAGTCAGAAGCCTCTTCTCTCTTGTCAGTTACTGCTTCTGCTTTTTAGATGACAAAATGCAAGAATTATTTAATGTCAGGCTTTTCTCTTAATGAAATAAAAAAGAAGAAATTACTTTATTTGGAATGACTAGGCCCACTTAGAAGGTGAAGAAGGTGTCATGGTTTGTGTCTGAATGTTACCCCAAAGCTTCATGCAGTCATGGGGTGGGCCTCTACATTTTTGATTGATCCATGGTCCAATGCTGGGATTATAGGTGTGAGTGCTACACCCACCCTGGGGCAGGTAGTTTGTATGCAATATAAAGGAAGGAAAGAGCCTTGCTCTCTGCCACTCTTCCCTTTTGATCTTGTTGCTTTTGCTCTCTTCCACCGCCATGAACTGTTGCCCCTGCCATGTACCACCCTGCCTTGGAGCCAGCCAAGTATGGACTGAAACCTCCACCAACTGTAAGCTAAATAAACCTTTCCTTCCTTAATTTTGGGCGTCAGATAGTTTTCCCCAGCAACAAGAGAAAAGTAACCAAGACAGAAGTTGAGACTTTTAAAAGTCTACAGTGATATGCATAACAATGTAAAAATAAATTCCAGATGGTCTAAAAATCCAAAAGTTAAATAAACACCACAACAACGTTAGAAGAAACTTTGGGAAAATAGTTTTGATGGTAGAAGCCTCTCTAAGAAAGAGAATATGAAAGCCTAAAAAAGGTTGCTCATCTATTTACACAATGTGAATATTCTACCAGGACCATCCCTGCCCACATCTTATGTGTGAGCTGCGTGTCATCATCTCCTTTCAAAGAGAACATGTGAAAAGGATGGGAACAGGGCAACTTTACATAGAAATCTGACCAACACTGCTTTAGCCAGGTGATTAAAGCTAAAACTGATAGCAGTAACATTGACAGCAGGCATTTTTGATAGATATATTGAGAAGAGCACTTTATTTTTATAGTAAACAACAGTTTGGTTCCAATAGAATTTGGAAAAACCTGACAAATCAAAAATAAAGTAGTGTGAAGCTGAGCTTGGTAGTGCACGCCTGGAACACCAGCACTTGGGATACTGAGACCAGCCTGGACTTCATAGTGAGTTAAAGGCCAACCTGAACTACATAGCAACACCATGTCTCCAAAAAAAGAAAAAAACTCTGAAAATACCTCATAGCCAAGAAGATACTAAGGAGACATAATGAATACTTTTATTGAAGTCATCTGAATGGGGTCTTGGGACAAAGAAAGTAGGGATTAGATAAAATCTAAGGAAATCTGAGTAAAGTATGAACTTTAATATAATGTATCAATATTGGTTCATGAATGTGACAAAAGTACCACATTAAGGTAATAATAGGAAAAATCAGATGTGGAGTACATGGGAACTGTTTTATAATCTTATTTTTTCTGTAACTTTAAAACTTCTAAAAGTAAAGCATATTGAAAATATCCTTTCTATGGTAAATAAAGCCAAGTGTTTTGATTTGTGTCTGCATGTCCCCCTAAATTCTCATGCAGTCATGGGGCAGGCTTCTAGATTTTTGATTGATCCATGATCCAACGCTGAGATTATAAGTATGAGTGCTACACCTTCCCCCAGGGTGGGTAGTTTGCGTACAATATAAGGGAGAGAAAGAGCCTTGCTCACTACCACTCCTCCCCTTTTTATTCTTGTTGCTTTTGCTGTTTTCTGCCTCCATGAGCTGTTGTTCTCTGCCATGTGCCATTCTGCCTTGGAGCCAGCCAAGTATGCACTGAAAACTCCACAAACTGTGAGCTAAATAAACCTTTCCTTCCTTGATTCTGGGCATTGGGTGTTTTGTCTTAGCAATGAGTGAAAAGTAACTAAGACACCAAGTAACAGAGAAAATACCTTAGAGAGAAAATACTTGAAAACATATGAAAGGAAATATATTATATCCCATTATTCTACTAGGAAGAAACAACCTACCCCAAAATGTAGTGCCTTAAAATGATGTTTTTGTTTTATTTCCTCTCAAAGCTATGAGAACAGACAGGATGCAGTTTTATCCTATGCAGTATCCTTCATATTCTTGGTTCATACTCCTACTGTGTGGATAGACTATAAAACCTGAACCAGCCAAGAAAGTCTGCAGTGGTCTCAGTCTTGGTCTCTGTCTCTGGCTCTGTCTCTCTGTCTCTGCCTCTGTCTCTCTCCCCCTTGTATTTCCTGCACTCAGTCTTTTCCAGCCAGACACTTTTTAAAGGAGCTCTGGCACTGTAGATCAGAGCTGCAAAGATATTTGTCTCAAAATGAGAAAGCTTGAATCACCTTCTATGAGCCAGGTCACATTTCTGAGCTAAGAAAGTCAAGCTGCATCACATCCCTGCATTTTTAACATCCTTGAAGTCTCCAGTGTAAGCTGAGATAAGTAGGTTTAAGGAGAGTGGCGAGGATCTGGAATAGCATATGGGCACCCAAAATTGTCATGACTATTCTTTTTTTTGAGGAGACAATGAAATTTTTATTGTGAGACCAAACCACAAGGAAAATATATCACATCTTGATACAGCGACAGAGGCTGTAATAAATTGGTAAAAAGGT
This sequence comes from Chinchilla lanigera, assembly GCF_000276665.1. Taxonomy (NCBI): domain Eukaryota; kingdom Metazoa; phylum Chordata; class Mammalia; order Rodentia; family Chinchillidae; genus Chinchilla; species Chinchilla lanigera. Next base: position 22,834,167 of record NW_004955411.1, read on the forward strand.
AACACATCCCTTATCAAAAGATAAGATGCCATGCTGGGGCCAGAACAAGGCCCCAGGCAAAAGTGGACTTGGTAAAGGAGTCACAGCTCAAAGTGCTTAATTTTTGACCTTCCTGTTGTGAGGGGATTATCTCAATAAGGCGCTGTTAATTCAGGAGCCCAAGAAAACAAAGCTGGGTTAGGCTTTTGTTCCATCTGTTCTATAAAAACCATTTTCTTCAAGTTCAGTAGTTCACAAATCTCTTCACTAGCCAATAGTTCCCATTTCGCCGATTATTAGACTCAAAACCCTTTAACCTTCAGTGGGAAAGTGTCACTGCAAGATTGTACTGGGAACTGCCGCCAAAAGCCCGAGGGCCCATCAGCCAGTACAGGAAGCGCTGCTTTCCATATAGCGTGTGACACTGACTCTCATTTTTGCAGTTGTCTCCAGGTTGAAAGATACAGTGTAAGAATTTCAAGACGTGCACATCCATGTCTTGATGGCTACAAAAGGATATACACAAAGAACCTTTCAGAGTTCTTATCCCATCTCCCTCTCATTTTAAATCCACTTCATGCCCTTGCATATAAAAAACAAGCAAAATGAAGTTATTGCCCCACCTGTCTTGCTATGCAGTATAGGCTGGCCTTGAATTTACTATGTAGTCCAGGCTAGCCTTGAACTCATGGCAATCCTCTTGCCTCAGCCTCCCAAATGCTGGGATTACAGGAGTGTAAATTAGTTATCTGAATTTTGTTTTATGGCTCATAGAAAATAATGTAGTGATACTTCTGGTAAATAGGAGGCTGGCTACAGAGACACCTCTCCTGCAGCTCCACCAGGTCACAGGCAGCTTGGAGGACCCTGCCAGCCTGCTAGTATCTGTGTATTAAGAGGACTCTGGTACCTTGGAGGGTTCTCAGCTGGTATGGGGGAGGGCGCTACTGCCAGGATGAGGTCTTCCCACATGACATTTAGGCTCTAAAACACTGTCTTATGCAATCTTTGACCCAAACTTTAGCACCAGTTTTTTTTTTTTTCCATTTTACTTTTTAGCATCCAAACACAGAGGAACCAGGGTCCAGAGGCAAGTGAAATACATCTTAAATTTGCTGTTATCCTTAGTTTCTTCATTCATAAATTTTACTTAAAAGACTAAGATTGTCATTCTTTTTAAATAGATTCCTGCCCTCAGCCACTGGCAAAGGCTTTATTTCCCAATAGATGAGAGAGACGCCTTCATCCTCTTGGTCATCGCTGGAATGAGGTTCATTTGGTCATCTGCACACTTGGGCACACCACTGTCCAGCTGGTGTTTCACCTGAGGCTCCTTATCCCCTGCATCCATCGAATCTTTGGCTTTGTCGTTACAGTACCTCGTGCACCGGGCCAGGCGGTCCTGGAACTTTTCCACCTCATTGGTCACCAAGGCCTGGGCCTGAGCTAGAGGTGCGTGGCAGCAATCCATGCACTGGTGCACCTGCTGCATGGACGCCTGGCTGTCCTCACAGCAGCTGGCACTGCACCGGAACATAAGGCCCTGCATCTTCCGGATGTTCTCTCTCTCCACACTCTTCACCATGGAGTCCACCGCCTCCTGCACCCGGAGCTGCTGCAGCTCCGCCATAGCGACCCCGCGCTGCGCGACGCCGGCGCCACATGGCTTCAGGGCAGCCATGACTATTTTTTTAAACTCCTATAACTCAAAAAGGAATATCTGATGTAGACACACTATAAAATAATGAATGCACTTCACTGAAGTTGATGTAGAAAAGGAAATACACATACAAAAAGATGTTTCCTCGCTAAATTAGGGAAAACTACACTAAAACATCTGTGTATGTGGTTCCGGGAATTGGACCTCAGGCCTTCAGAATGAACTACATGCTCAGCTCTTTTTCTTTAAAAAAAAATTATTTAAAATTTTTCAGACAGGCTTTCACTAAGTCAATAAGGTGCCCAAACTGGGTTTAAACTTGTGATCCTCCTGCCTCTGCCTCTCAGGATGCTGAATTACAGGCATGTACCACCACGCCTGACTAAATTAAGACATTTTTATGCTTCACACTGGAAAAATTAAAAATTAATTACATGAAGGCTGGAGAGATATAGGAAAATGGGTGACTTCATGCATTTGCAATGAAAATACAAACTGTCTCTTCGGTTTATATCTCATTGATAACTCTTATCAGCAAGAGAAAATGGAAACGTTAATTTTGGGCACATTGCTCAGGGACGGTTTCTAAGAAGAGAGGTTCAGAGAGAATCTTTTAGACAACTCAGAGTTTCTACCATAACCATAAAAATATACACATATATTTATTTGAACTTATCACTGTAGTTGTGGGAAATTGAATTCAAGAACCTAAAGTTTTATTGCACATACCAGCATTGTGATCATTAAATTAACTGTGATTTCATTGACCTTATTCTGTAACTTTACTAATATGTTTATATATGCATTTGTATGTGAGATATACAAATTATGTTCTAAAATAAGGTGAATGTTCAATTTTTTAAAAATTTATTAAAGTAAAAAACACACTGCCAGTAACTCTCCTAAATATAGTCTCCCTTGCTTCTAACACACTTATCCTATCTTTCTTGCCGCTTTCTAAAGCAGTTCTGGAAGTCTTATTTCATGAGTGTCTTTAGTTACACTATTATGACTGCTTTGATGTCCTGAAATAATAGAACAGTTTTGGAAATTTCTGTCAAATCAAAACATAACAGTGTGCGCTCCCTACCTTTTTCACCGTACCTGGCACTGTATGACTTCTGGCTTCTCCACAAAGTCAAAACGACCAGGAGAGACCAACACTTTTAATGGATTCATGATATGAAAGCACCCATATCATCACAACTAAAAACAATCATGAAACAGCCCTTTCTTTCAGAAAGTAGTAAGAATGATGAAGGTGTTAGAAGCAAAGGGGAATATTTTGAGAGGAATTATTGTCAATGTATCGTTTACTTTAATAAATTTTAAATTGAAAATTCACTATATGTTTTGACATATGCAAACAATATTACAAACTTCTGAACATTATACTGTATATCTACTCAAAGATAAATTAAAAGCATTAGAAATGGATGTCAAACAACCCTGGATTAGCCAGGGTCCTTGGGCATCTTTCTTTATATCTGAGTATCCTCCCTAGTCTTTCCAATGTAACAGTGTTAGGGTAGTGGACTTTTTTCCATGGTGTGATTTCAGAGCCTTTGTCTTGCTCTCTCCTGCCATGTTAAGCATCATTTGATGAGTCAGAGAACCAGCATGGAGAGGTTGTCATTTTCTGAGTGTATGTGTTCTTGCTACATTTCCAAAGACAAGGAAAATAAACACAGAATTAGGCCACATTTCTCCTGCAGACTTTTATAGTGAAATGCACTTGAGACAAGATTTCATTTATCATCTGATCTTCATAAATACTTCCTCTCAGTGGTGGGCCACCTCTCTTGTACTTGGGATCTTCAGGAACTGAGAACCATTACCTAATATCCTCAAGAGGTCTGAATATTTTTTCTTTTTCCATTTACCATCGTGCTTTTAAATGGCCAGGTTGCTTTGGGCATGGGCCTTGAGAAAGATTCATATCATATACCTGTGACCCTGTTCCTAATACTGACTTCTATAAAATGACTTAAATCTAGAATCTAGAAATGAGATCATGAATCTCTAGCATAGTAACTAAAGTTAAGTTTCTGCCCATCAAATCTGTAATTTTTCTGTGTCTCGGTTTCAAGCAATGCCTTAAAGCTATCCATTTATTTTTTTATTTCCAGGGAATATAATATTCAATCAGCCACCACTGTAGATCTCTTTCCTGTTGCAGGGACAAACTACCTGACACCTGAGAGGTTTCACCATGTCAGAGGATTCAGCCATGGTCACCTGGCTCCGAGGAAGAAACATCATGGAAGAGGGTATGGTTAAAGAAACTGCTCATGTCATGGCATCCAGGATGCAGAAAACAGAGAGGAGCCCAGAAAGGAAGGAGCCAGGGACCAAATATAATCCCAAGACCATGCCCCTGTGACCTACCCAAGCACATCCAGAAGTGTGTTTTACTTTTCTGCTAAATAGTTCTCAAGCCAGTGAAGTTGATAGTCAAGGTTAACCTTCACCATCTCTGTGGATCAACAGCCTCTAGCTATCCCTCTTCGTATAGCTTATTATGATGCTTGCTTTCATCTTGACCCAAATGTTTAAATTCCACCACCCAGCTTCTACCATTGTGGAATTCCATTTTTGTCCCTGATGTCAAGGAATCCAATTCCACCGAAGCATCTTTTGACATCATCTGTGATGTCAGATAATTTATAGTGCAATGATGCACGCTCCTCGATGTATTTCTTAATACCTCGGTGATTCATGCAGAAGTCTGGTGAAAGCACAGCTGAAAGCACTGTGTACACTGAAAACATCCCAACAGTGCCATCTCCTTTCACTTTCTGATGCCTTTGCCTACAGTTCTGGTTCTCAAAGTGTGGTTCTAGGAACAATGATGGCAATATCACCAGGGCATTTGTTAGAAATTCAACTTCTCAGACTTCAGTCTGACTCACTGAATCAAAAACTCTGGGGTGGATTGTGGAAATCTGTGCTTAAAAAGCTCTCCTTGGATTCTGTTGCATGCCACAGTTTCAGGGCAAGTACCATCTAACATGACAGGGGATATCTGTCACTTCAACTTAATTAACACTAGACGTTTGTTGACTCCAGACTTTGTTTAGTCAGTACAGAAGTTTATCACTGACATCATGTCTTAGTTACTTTTCTCATTGCTGTCACAAAATACCCAACACCCAAGTTAAAGGAGGAAAGGTTTATTTTAGCTCATAGTTTGTAAAGATTTCACTTCATAGTTGGCTGCCTCCAAGGCAGGGTGGACATGGCAGAAGAGAAACAGTTCATGTCAGACAGAAAGTAGGAAGGCAGCAAGGCAGCAGTTAGACAGCAAGAAGCAAGTGACAAGCAGCAAGCAGTGACCCTTTTTCTGTCCCTTATATCCTATCCATTTTTTTTTTTCCGGTACCAGGAATTGAACTCATGACCTCACACTTGCCAGGCAGGCACTGTGCTGCTGAACTAAATCCCCAGCCCCATCTTATATCCTATCCAGACTGTCGACCCTTAGGGTGGGTAGCATTCACACCTATGATGGGCAACCTTGCTCCTAGCAGCACATCATTAATAAATTCCAGCACCACATCCTTGATTCCAGCACCACACACCCTAGATCCAGCCACCTCCAAAAATCCCTATGTATGACCACATGAGGCTTTGGAGGAACATCTAGATCACATGTCATAAACACTGGAACCAACACACTAGAATCTGAATTCCATGTGAGCAAACGCATAGCAATGAAGTTATTCAAGCTTTACATTTTATCTTCTTGAATTAGAGCGTTGGAATTCTGTACACGCTTCTCAAATTTCTGACAATATTTGATAAGTTCTTATAACTTTTTAGAGTGAATATACAATGGTGCCTGGGTTCGTGAACTTAATTCATTCCATGATTCTTGAAAAGATAGCCATGGTTGTGTTCATCACCCAATGCAGAGTTTGCAAACAAAAACAAAAATTTGCCAAACATTTCAGTTTGTGAACCAAATTGTTTGCAGACAAAAGCGTCTGTAAACTGAGATATCAGTGTATGTCCTGATATTCGCCCTAAATCTATATCATGGAGATATGGTTCCTACATGGATCTGTGAGCAATAAAATAGCAAGGGAATGAGTCCTCAGAAAAATCAGGACCCATTTGTGAGATAGTTGCCCAAGGTTTAGTCATTGAAAAATTTTGACTCAGAAGAAAGATGATATTTGAGAGGACAAGCAAAGTCTGCTTTGTCAATGAGACTCAACTATTTTGGATTTCAAATTTCTCAGCTCCATGTATGTCTGCCCAGTTATGCTCATCCACTCCTTTCCCACAAGCACCCTGCTTTATTATGAGAGGTCTAATAAAAGAGCATTTCACTGATGTTGCAACACGGCAAGCTTTCAATCTGGCCCCAGGCTTGGGGTCAGGAGTACTACCCTGCCTCTACAGAGGAGAAGGAGCTCTTTGGAGGCTACCATGAAGGCTTCTGATTCCTCATGTGTGTTCTAAGCTAGACATTCATAATTTTCACTCCTTTTCTTCCTTGTAGTACACCATTTAATTCAGAAGAAGACAGCTAATGTCCCATCCTTGTTGTCATTGATCAGAGATGACAACATTGCCTTCCTAATGACTAATCACTGCAATGCTCGTAAGAAAAAAAATAAGCAAAAGAAAACTGCAAATGTCTTGTAGGACAACACATCACATAGGCAGAATAACACACAAATGTCAAAATGGACTCAGCAACACCACTGGTTATTTCTGGAAACACAGTATTGAATGAGGAAAGCAAGTCCCAGAAGACTACTTACAAGTGACCCTATAGATATTTTAGAGCTCAAAACCAAGTAAGAGCGACAATATATTTTTAAGCAACAGATACAAATGATTTAAAATTGTATTAGGAAATATATAGCCCAGACAGATAGATGATAGATAGATAGATAGATAGATAATAACAATTATAGCAATGCTCTATGGAGACTTGTGATAATTCCCAGTAGCTAGAAAGCCTGAGTCACATCATAGAAAGGTGAAGCAAGTCAATTGTAAGAAATGGTGATGGAGTATGTAGGAAGTAGAAGAAAGAGAGGAGGTGCATTTAGTGAACTAAATATCAAATCCAAAGACAAAACTTAAAATCAGTAAATTAAGCAATAAACATATCAGTATTTTATTTTGTGATAAAAGGCCAAAAGGAATAAAGAGAAAACAGCTCAAAGAGTTAACGCATTTGCACCCAGGGGGTGGGCTTGAAGAGAGCTAAAGCACATGTCTGCTACATTCCTTCCTAGTCCTTCTCTATTCTTCATTAATAACTTTGCTTATAATGCCCCTCAATAAAAGATTTTAATTATGTAAAAATTACAAAATGAAAAACTATACAAGGAATGTTTTTTATCAGTGTTTAGAAACTCTAGGATGATCCGGAGTCCTGGAGAACAAAAGGACACAGGAAATAGGAGGCTTCATTGTTAATCTAACCTTGATTCTACCACCAATGAACCACGTAGTTTGGAAAAGCAGTTAAATTATGTGGTCAGATCACTTCATCTGGAGTTTGAATAGGTCATCATAAGGGAACTCCAATTCTACAACTTTTCTTATTATTCCTGTGGACTATTGTATCTAACCTTTGATCAGTTACTGTTATCTCTCTGTGAGACCTTACTTGGGTCCGTTATTCCTTTGCCTCCAACTCTGTTGGACTTTCATGATCAGTGCACTGGGACATCTATTGGGAAAAGGTTCCTTTATACTGAGATCTTCAAAAGTAATGGGAAAAGGCTTCCCTCTGTCCCTTGATCTATCACTGTACAAAAAGAAAGTTTATTCCTAGTAAAAAGTATAAAGGAAGGGAAGAAAGGAAGGCTAGAGAGGTAGAATTTAACTCTACTTCTATTCTATCTCTATCTTATTGGTAGAACAATTTTTTTTTTTTTTTTTTTTTTTTTGGTTTTGGTTTTTCTCCGGTACCGGGAACCGAACTCATGACCTTGCGCTTGCCAGGCAGGCACTTTGCCGCTGAGCTAAATCCCCAGCCCTGGTAGAACAATTTATATGCTTATTCCAGACCACTTCTGTTTCATGATGAGACTGTATGCTTTGAACTTCAAATCTTAAAAAAGAAATTGTACATCCTATGTGAAAGTGTCCTTCTTTTGCACTTCCAACTTCTGTAGGATCCACATACTCTGAAATCATTTTCCCTACAAAGAGCAACGGTGCTAGTTTCAGGAGGTAGAGTCTGACAGCCTGGATGAGTGATGGTGCCCAGATACCAGGTGAATTCAGGTTGATTCAAAGGGCTGCCACACGTGTTATCCTGATATTAATTGACACTTTACCAGTACACTAAGGCTCCACCTGAGGACAATGTTCTAAACCTACATTCATGTGGAATCATCTAAAAAATAACATTAATTCTAACTCCTCAAAGAAAACTGAGGATCTTTAATTTTAAAATTGAGGAGTCAAAGCCTTTTATACCTGTATTCCCGCCATTTTATATGTGTATAGTCTGCCATTACACCATGGACTGTCCTATTTATTGGTCACATTTATCATTCACTCTCTTCTGTATCCTTTAAGGCCCACGGTACCAATAAAGCAAAATCACATCACTCAGAACCACTGCTGGTATTTTTAACTCAGCATTCTTGGATGTTTTGTTGTTTTCATATTTCTAATCCTATTACAAGTTGTGATGAAGTATGCCTGTCTAGTTTCTATTTCTCTTTTTTATAACTGTGTCACTTGGAGTGGTTTTTCTGATATATTTCTCCCAGTGAAATTTAATTATATGGGCTCAAGGTTATGTTTAAGAAAAGCTTAGGTTATGTTTAATATGAGTGACTAATTTTATCCAACTATTGTGAACCACAGATCCCCAGGGGAAAATAATTCATGAGTTGGAAGCCATTTGTTTTTTGATTTGTGCTGTTTGTAGCTGATTTTATCAAGACTACCACACTTACTACTGCATAATGATAGGGATCTATTGTATTTGAAAATTAAGTAACAATGATTCTGATTTCATTTAACACAATAAGCATTTATTGGACACTTGTTTTGTGCAAAGCCCTGTGTTAAGTATTATAAAGGATAATAAAATGGGTAGAACAAGATGGCTGCTTCCCAAATACACTTTCTTCCAAAGTAGACAGAAAAAGAGGCAATTTGTTTCACCTGAAGGATCTTAGAAGGCTTTTAGGAGGAATAAAGATTTGACCTGGTTTTTGCAAAATTGACAATAACGTCACAGAAGATATAGGTGTGGAACAAAAATATACCTCAATAGCTGGACACGTTGCTGCATGCTGATAGTCCCTGCTACTTGGAAAACTGAGACAGGAATATCACTTGAGCTCAGGTGTTCCAAGCCAACCAAGGCAAAAGAATACAACCCCATCTCCAAAAAGAAGCATATATACACACATATGTTTACTTAACAAAGAATGAGTATTCTTAGCATCAAAGCATGTATATACCAGACAATTCATAATGCATATCATGAATGTAATGAAGAATAATATCTTCAACATAGATACAATGTAAGGTTACATAATGTGTTAGGAAAACACAAACCCTCTACAACAGAAAAGTAATTAAGAGGCATATTTACAATAGAGGAAATGTATGTGACCAATAAATATATGAAATAAATTCAAGTTCACTAATCAAAGAAATGCAAGTGAAAATAATTATATTTTTTAATGTTTTCTAGTTGCAAAGAATTTTAGAAAAATATTATTTAGAACATTCATGATATGATAAAGTGATCATTTTTCCATAAATTTATACAGATCCTCTAGAAAATAATTTGGTGTGGAATAAACTCAAGCTAAAAGCCACAGGAAAGTTTATTCTTTGTCCCTCCAAATAGGTGCCTATGCCAGGCCTCTTCTGTTTCATACTGTGATTTTAAACTTTGAACTTCAAAGCTTAAAAAAAAATAGTACATCCTATGTGAATGTTTCCTTCTTTTGGACTTCCAAGCTCTGGAAGGTTATATAATTCCCCATCTAGGCACCTGTCATGAGAAAGTAATCAAAATATATCTACAGTTTAGGTGGAATGACTTTCACTATTAAAATATAATTTAAAAAGCAGGTGAGATTGGGCTATATCAGTGGCTTGCATTGTCAGTGCAAGGCCCTAGGTTTGATCCTCAGCACCACTAAATAGATAAATAGAAACAAATTTGTTAAATAAGTCATGATACATACTTCTTCTTTTTTTTCTTCTGGTATCAGGAATTGAACTCATGACCTTGTGCTTGCCAGGCAGGCACTGTGTTGCTGAGCTAAATCCCCAGCCCCGATATACACTTCTGATGAAACACAAGCTTCTTAAAATTGTATTTATGAAGAACTTTTAAAGACATGGTAAAATGCTAATGACTCACTATTGAGCAAATAGAATACAGTGTCTATAGTATCTAGTTTATAAGTATATATATGGAGATATACACATATATACGTATTTATACATTCACACAAATTTTGTGCATTTCTTCATTGAGCATGTTCTACACTTAGCACTAGGAAAAAAAAAAACTCCTTTCAAATAAATTTGCTAACTTTCTGTCCTTCCTCCTACATATTATCCAAAAAATTTTAGGATGAGAGCTACATATCTACAACATCTCTAGCCTCCACCCCTTGAAACATGCCTTTCCATTGCAAGGCTTTGGGCACTTTGTGGGACTTGCCCAAATCCAGTTCAAATCTGTCCTACTTCTTCACAGAAAGTTCTCCAAAGCAAACCCCTAAATTATCATAACAGATTTAAGACTTTACTCTTCCATTCTCTAGGCCTTTGATCTGAGAATTAATACAAAGAAAGAAAAAAAAACTGACCTTGAAATCACATTGTAATCTCTGCCAAAGACTTTTTCCTTTAACTTTCAGTCTTTCATTAATACAAATCACTCATGTATATAGACCTGACTTCTTAATACCCAAGCTACTTAGGAAAACTATCTAAAATTTGAGATCAGATGCACTAAAGTTAAACCCTCATCACATATGTTACCCCATATAGAGGAAGGTACTTCCTACCTATCTATGTGGGGTAACATGGTGTCCTGTAGATCCAAGGTAATCTTATTCATTCTCAGTATTTCTGCTAGATTTTATGAAGCAAGAGAGAGCAGATGCTGAGCTACCAAGGAAAGAACACACAACCTTCCTAAAGAAGTGTACGCCTGAATTGTGCTATCTTCAAAGCAAACAAGAGTAGATGTATTGTTAGTCCTCTGAACCAAGACCAACACTGGGTAAAACTATGTAGCTGATTATTAAAAAAAAAAAAAAAAAAAACCTCATCCCACAACCTCAAGCATGAAAGAAAAAAATCATTCATTTTTCTGTAATTCAACTACAGAAAAATTTGCTTTATTTTCCACCCAACTAGAGGTAAATTGTCTGGGTTACTGTTAGGCGCTCTAATCCCATTCCAGAGCTTTGTCAAAAACCAAAAGGCACACATGATGCCTGCAGAAAGAGACAGACCTTGAGTATCCCTTTTGTCATAGGTGCTGCAGGCCTCTTCACTAATCACGGCTGAGAAAATCTCGTAGTCTCTTTGCTTACATGCATTCAGTAGGACATGGGAATCTTTCAGGGGCCTGGCAACTTTAACTTCTATGGGTTCACCTTGCAGCCCTTCCCAGCAACAAGCCTCTGAGCACTCCTTACTCTCTACTCCCCAGAGAATCTCATTCCGAGCCAGGAAAGCCCTGCTCCTCTGGCAGCTTCTCTGGGATACTGTGCTTCTTTCCAAAACCCCTCTCATCCCTCTCATTCTTTCACAATGGGCTGTCAAGGCCCATCCTTGTACCTAGAGCCTAAGCCTTAAGATAAGCCTTTCCTTCGCTTGATATTAGCAAGGGTTAACGCTTGAAACCCTCAAATTTCTGGAGGGAACTATTCGTATTTTTATTTCTAGGGCAGTGAAGAGAAAATCAAATGAGCATGACGTATCTAAACTTAAAAAGTCTTGACACATTTATCCTACCTCATTCATCTTACCTCCTTAAGTATTACATACTTGTGTGCTTCACAAGCAGCTGACTCAGCTCCATGTTACCGTGGTCTACACAGTCTCCCTTCCTCAGACCACTTTCGGGGGGTGCCTGAAGTATGCACACCTTCATGCCCCTTCTCTGTTTACCAGCTGAAGCAACTTCAAGAGATATTCTATTTCACCAATGAAAAAAACCCTTCCACTATTTCATCTAAAGGTATTCTAAAATCTGGACTTTTTCTATTAAATGCTTCCAATTTCCCTCTTTTTAAAATTTAACTAATGCTTAGTCAATCAGTGAAAATTGTATGTATTTACATTGTGCAGTGCATTGTGATAAACATACCACTCCTTTTTTTTTTTTTTTTTTTGGTTTTTCTCCGTACCGGGAACCGAACTCACAACCTTGCGCTTGCCAGGCAGGAGCTTTTGCCGCTGAGCTAAATCCCCAGCCCCCGATAAACATATCACTCCTGATGCCTTTGAGGATCTTACAGGATTAGGACTAAAATAAGGATAAAAGACCTAGTAGAGATGGCATCCCCCTACCACTGTTTGTGTCCCAGAAGTTCTTCCTAAAACGCCCCAGTGCTCTTCTGTTGTACTAATAGGATCAGTGATCACAGGCCAAGCTAGCAAGTGACGATGAGAGTGCCACATTCTGTCACTCTGATGGGACGTTTCTTCTGGTAGTGACCCTCTGAGAACTCACCACCCTCCCTTCACCTCTGGATATGGGAATCTGATCTGAGAAACGCTATAGCTGCGTAGCAAATTCCACCCCAGAGGTCATTCTTTGCCAACCTTGAAATGCAGACAAATCTCAGCATTCAGATATTTCCAATCTATCCCTTCCACCAAAGGGCTTGTCTTGAATTACATCCTTAAGATCTGGTAGCTTTCAATTTTATTTCTAATACTAGTTAAGACCACTTTAGCTGAAATTAACAGAAAACAACTCAAGGACAGGACAAATCCTCACGGATATCTCTCTCTCATGCTCTTCTGAATTTGTCAGTTCTTGACTCTTAGCACAGCCTGAATGTTTCACTTTTACATTCATGGAGTGGCTGTTTTTCACAGGAGAAAGGTTTTTTTCCCTCTATTCTTGCTGTTGTTTTTATTAGAGGAATCTAAGGATCGTTTTCCAAGATTCTTGCTGAAATATTGTATTATTCTGAAGTATTTGATTCACTAGATCATAAGACTCTAAGTTTAGAATCTTAAGTCATTTGCTGTATTTTGGACCTAAGATGTTGAAAATAATTAAACAAGCAAAATAAGCAAGCTCTCAAATGCAGAAATTATCAGTTGGGATTTTATTTCTAAACAAACAATACAGGATTGCTCAGCCTGACCTCACCATGGTAGAGATGGCTTATTTCACCATTAGAAAAAGGCATAAAGGGCTGGGGATATAGCTCAGTGGCATAAGCACCTGCCTGGCAAGTGCAAGGTCCAGAGTTCAATTCCCAGTACAGGGGGGGAAAAAAGGCATAAAGAAGTGAAAGGATCCTGAGTAGATGAAAGTATCACTTTGACTGGAACCTCCAATTAGTTCAAAAAACCCAAAGGCTAAATGAGAAGATAGCCAACTCTCCATTAAAAACAACACTTCTGGGGGGTGGGGATTTAGCTCAGCAGCAAAGCGCCTGCCTGGCAAGCGCAAGGTTGTGAGTTTGATTCCCGGTACCAGGAAAAAATAAAATAAATGAAATAAATAAAATAAAATAAAATAAAAATAAAAACAACCCTTCTCCCCGCAGCCATTTCCACAAGAAGTGGGAGATGCCCAGAGAAGGAGCAAGTAGCCTTTTGGGAACTGGGCATAACACTGCAAAAGATTATTTTTCTTCCATATATTCGTCTTCTCTGTTCCCAGGCTTCTCTTTATTTCCACAGCTGCCTCAGAACCTAAAATTTCCCTATGGATCTGAAATCAATTTACCCCCAAATATCCTAACGGGCTCTTCTTGGACTGAGTGCTACTCTGCCTGATGAAGCAAAGGTTTTGGTGCATAGTATGATAAAGAGTATACACAGTCTCATGTTGGTTAATTGGAAGAAAACACAAACTAAGATGATTTATGCTGAAAAGAGAACAGAAGGGCATGGAGTCTAAATTGCTCTACTGTGTGAGGAGATTTGACTGCCGAGAATGAATGGGAAGATGAGTGAAGATAAATTGAAAGAAATGTTATCAGCACGATATTCTCATGAGTGCCACGGTGTCACACTAGAAAGATAATGACCAGTTCTGCCTGGGACCTCAAGGAAGTCTTCACAGCTGAGCTGGAAAATGAGTTTCCTCTCATACCCACACAGATGCTGGCTGCTGAAGAGTGTTGAGAGGAATTATGAAGTCACCTCCATAATTAATTGATGGTGTTGGTCATGGACACAAGGTGATGTGTGCATTGTATTTGTGTGTGTGTGTGTGTGTGTGTGTGTGTGTGTGTGTGATGTGTGCTGGGTGTGTGGCAGGAAGAGATGGAATAATAAATTAAGGGCCCATAAGGAGATGGCAACATGTCCTTTGAGCTATGTCCAATTACAGTTCCCTCAATGTGCCCTGCTTTTTCTAATCTCTGAGGCTTGCGCTATTCCCTCTGCCTGATACACCCTCCTGGGTTGGCTTAATTGCGGAGGAGCTCTGTGAGTTTTCAGTAAAGATGGGAAAGTGAGTAGAGACAGACAAATCTCCCCTTTCTGATCCAGACCAAGACAACTTGAAAGAAAGTACAAGTAGGGGACAGCCACATATCAGCACCGAAAAATAAACCATTAAAGCACCAAACATTTCAGGCGATACCTGGCAGTTATAGTGTGGACAGGTCCAGATTGAAGGGCAGCAGGGTCAGGATATGCCAGCCATCCCTGAGAAAGCAGCATGACTGCTCTGAAAATGAGGGGCAAGAAGATCTCACGAAGTTCTCCTTCGCCAAAAAGGCAACAATAAGCCATGAGGAGTGAGGAGGAGTGGGCGAAGCAGTTCAGTACGCCTGGCTCACAGCATTGGGTGTAGGACGTTTGAGGGGAGTGGCTAGCACCCCATAGTAGGGTAACTCCACTGGCACAGCACGGCAGGAGGGGGACTGCACAAAGCAGCTAGAACACACCCAGATTTTGGCTCAAATTATGTTGGGAGCAGGGGCCAGCTAGACTGTAGCTATACCAAAAGGTGAAGCTTGTGTACTTTTTGCCATAGGTCACTTCTTTTTTTCCCCTAATAAAAGTAATATTAAAGCAACAATGAAGTGGATGAAATAGAAACCCTCTCCAAATCCTTGCCCAGCATATATATGTACCCATCCCCCAACATTTCCAAAAATCACTTATTGTGGTTTATATTATTCCAGACATATTTTATGTATATGTAATTATATACTCATACGTAATAGATGGGTTCATACCCTTCTGCTATCTGATGTCTTCTACTCAAAATACATTTTGAATGGCTTTCCATGACAGCACCTGTGGATCCTTTCCATGGCTGTAGAGTATCCCATTATATGAATATACTATCATTTTGCTTATTTCTAATTTCTGATTAAGTTGTTCCCAATATTTCCTCAAATTTAATCGTGCTACTGTCATATGGTTTTTGGTGGGGTTTTTTTGTTTTTTTTGTTTTTTTTTTTTTTTGGTTTTTACGTCTTTTTGAGACAGGGTCTCCCTGTGCAGTTCAGGCTGAACTTGAGCTCACTTTGTAGCCTAGGCTGGCCTCGAACTCACAATGATCCTCCTGCCTCAGCCTCCTGAGTGCTGGGATTACAGGCGTGCGTCACCATGCCCAGCTTTGTCATATGTGATTAGTTCCATTTTTAGGCTATATTCCTAAAAATAATCATTTGTTAAATAACATGTATATTTTAATTATCGATATTTTCAAATTTTATATCCCCACACCCAATATATAAAATATATAAAGGCTTCCCACACTACTGACAATACTGAAGCATCATCAGAATAAGTCTCTAGTAGCAGAATATTGCTACATTAGTAAATGCAGGCAGTCACTTGAAATTATAATATAAAAGTATAATTATGCACAAATAGCGTAATGATATAGTATTAAGTTAAAAAGTAGTATGAAGTAAATTTTAAAGTTTGGACAAATTATAAGATTCTCTGGTTGAAATTAATGCTGATGAGCTGGCCATGGTGGCACATACCTGCAATCCCAGCACTTGGGAGGCTGAGGCAGGAGGATCACTGTGAGTTCCAAGGCCAACCTGGGCTACACAGTGACCCCAAGGTCAGCCTGAACTGCATAGAGAGACCTTGTCTCAAAAAGACCAAAAAAAAAAAAAAGGAAAAAAAAAGAAAGAAATTAATGCTGATGTTTTCCCAGAAATTTTAAGTCAGTGGTATAACTGACTAATAGCACTGAACACTAGGCATGTGAGGCTGACCAGCAGCTCAGTTAGTGGAGATAATGTTTGCTCACTGAGTGAGATCAGTTCAGTCCAAATTTCTCTCCTTTCTGGATCTCATTTAGACTATGTGATCTCAGTCCAATTATTTAACCTCCCTGGGCCTTGATTTTTTTCAAGGGGGATAATTAGGTGATACCTGGAAGATTGTATAGACAAAGTACATTATATCATGCCTAACACAAAATAAAAATGGAGTGTTAATTGTTTTTACTGATGTTGATTCCACTATTAGAGTACATGCTGCTTGAAAGGGGTGGCTAGACCTTATTCTGACAAGATTTGCTATCAAATATTTGTTTTGAATAAATTTCTTGTATGGGGAATTGAACTTAGGTCCTTGCGCTTGCCAGGCAGGCACTGTACCACTGAGCTATACCCTCAGCCCTCTATATCTTTTTGATAAATAGGGTGTAGTGTTTTTTTTTCAGACAACTGTTTAAATAGGTCCAACCTCCAGTATTAAAATAATAAAATCTCAAAGGTTACAAAATGGGAAAGCGTATATTTTGAGGGTAGAAGATGTGGGAATTTGAAATAGAAGAGAATAGGTGAAAAAAAATACACATGCCTCTCAAAAAATGTGGTCTGGATTTAAGACCTTAGAAACCAGTCCACAATAAGAAAGGGGAAAAAAAGGCCTTCACAGCAAAACAAAACACTGAGATCACTGGCACTTGTATCACGTTATGAGCAGTTCCAGATATTATACTTCCCCCTTAATCAACGGAGCAAATGTCATTCAGCGTTTAGGTCTGAACAAAATGTCTGGGCTGAAATTTCACTTAATGATGTCAGCGAGTCTCAAAGCAGTTTGCACTAAGTGAAGCAAAACATCGCCTTTGGTGCCCAGGGTATTTATACTCAGAGGACAGGTACTGAGGAGCACAGTAAAATTTGCAGGGATGGTTTTCAGTTTTAGAATGATTTAAACAGTCTGTAAGTCATCCTTTGTTTCTTATAGTCTTGCTTACAGTGTTTTTAGCTGAATCATAGGTGAAATGAGTTGTCTGTTTAAAAATAAGGTCGCTCCTTTGTGACTGGTAACAAGCTTCATCTGGGCAAACCTGCTAATTAGCAATTTTAAAGACAGGTGGGGCCAACAAGGTCTCCTACGCGGTAATCAACAGACCTGATATATAACGCAGAAGGAACACTGGGGATTAACGCTAAAATGTATCTATTATCCTATTTTTAAAGGGATATTGTAAAAGAATAAGCCAGTGAGAGATTGCATCTCCTTACCAAGAAAAGGTACAAGCTATGTTTTAATGTTTTGTACTTAGTATGAAAGAAGCTAGAATCCACTGTATGATGTTATTTTAACCCAGTTAAGAATTTTGATGTGGAACTGCTCAATAAACCTAAATTCATTAAGTTTACCCAATTTGGGAGTTTTCTTAGACTGAATTAAATTGATTTTTCAGAAGTGGAGAGAATTAAATTTATAAGCAGCCTTTTTATAGCAGGATTTCAGTATCATATTGACTATTAACTAAATGTTTGCCTAGTTGCTAACCAATAATCAGTTGTAAAACATGCAGTTGTGCACTCTGATCGCACTCAGAAGCCTAATTCTTCCTATTAGGGAATGATAACGTGGGGGTGATGGGAAGCTGAGGAAGGAAAAGCAGAAACCTCTTCCCATGTAGGGGATCAGTAGCAAGGCACAGACTCAACATTTCTTATACCACACCCCATGTGGGTGTGGCTGCTGCAGTAGCGTACCTGCCAAAAAATTATAATGCCTAAAAAAAGTAGAATAGTAAGGTAATACACAGCTCCCAGACCCACCTTGGCCTATCAAAGGATTTGAGTAGATCCCTTTTTCGTAGAAAACTCTTGGGAGATAATTATAAAAGAAAAAGCATCCTTCCTAACACCTGGCACCATCCCTTGCCTGAGGGGAAAGTTTGGGGGTCAGGATGTATTTTTGTTTGCATGAAACACTTTGAATTTAAAAAGTACATTGTAAATCTATGTAAACTTCCATTAGCGATAAGCATAAGCGTCATTTTGTGCTAAAAATAAAAGCGATTTTGAATGTACCTTATACATAAAGTATTTAATCAGAACAAAGTGTCTAAGGGAAAATATACATATGTGTGGTACATTTCTCTTTCCTTTGGGCTTATTTCTCTGTAAGTGAGATTTTGTAAAATCGTTTTAATTTTCATATTTTAAAGCAATATATCACATTAACTTTCAGGGCTACATTTTTTATCTATTCAGTATTTAGAAAATAAACATCTATACTTTGTGAATTCAGCGTACTGCTTTCTGCTATAGTTACCTTCTTACCACCTAATTGTACATATGATGATCTGTTTGGAGGTTAGCAGAGTTAAAGTGGAAATTGAGCTATGTCAAACATAACTAAGGGGGCTGGGGATTTAGTTCAGCGGCAAAAGCGCCTGCCTGGCAAGCGCAAGGTCGTGAGTTCGGTTCCCGGTACCGGAGAAAAACAAAAACAAAAAAACAAAACAAAAAAAAAAAAAACATAACTAAGTTGCTGATTAAATCTATCCCTAAAATGATGTTTGGGGGATATTGCATTTATAAACTGTTTTAAGATTCTCCATCTTTAAAAAGCTTCAAGAGAATTCATGGTTATGCCAGGGAGTTCAGTAGTTGAGATGCTTATTTACAGAGAACTGAGTGGGAAAATCTTTAAGGATTTTCTTGAATTCTTGAATCTATAAAACCTTAGCAGTAGAAGAAAACTATGAATTTCTTACAAGTACTTGAAATCATATAACAAAACCTGTGTATTTCTTAGAACACCCAAACGAGCTTCATCCTCACAATGACAAAGCCTGGAACACAGCCAGCACCTCTCCAAAGGACAGTTAGTAAATTAACATTTCAGGAGCTATAAGCACATGTTGTTGATGCTCTATACAGCAAGGATGAAAATAGTTGCTAGAGGAGAGGAAAGATGGATACATTTCATTCTGAAGAAGTACAGATACTGGAGAAGGACTAATAAGCACCTATTTTTAGCCTTGCTACAAAAAGCAAAGACCTAAAAAAAAAGATAAAAGAAACACATAGTAAAGCAACCAACTTTTCTCTTTATACAAGTATATCCACAAGTAGTCTTCCAATCTACATTATACACACAGAGAGAGGCATGTGTACAAAACACAGACATAAGGCTTGATATTCTCAGTGGTAATCTGGAGTTGGCCAGATTAAAGTTGATTTTTTTTTTGTATATTGCCATATTTTCTGAATACTGAAAATTGGGTGACTATCACGTTTGTAACTAGAAAAACCATTATTAAAATATAATATAGTCTTAAATCTAGACTTTAAGATGTTTTTATATTTTTAAAAACCCATTTGTCATCAAAAGATTAGAAAGCATATTTCTAGTGTAAAATCAAATAGAAAATATAACTAGTAAAACAAATCCTGACTAGTAGAACAAGTTGTATATTATCTGTTCTATCTTTTTAACATGATTAAAGAAGAATAGAAAGTAATGTTACAATTTGTATTCTGGTCTAAAATCTTTCTTGGCTTCCAGACACTATGGTGATAAGTATTTTAAATGCATGAATGAATCAGAATTTAACATAAAATCACAAGTGCTTCTATCACAAATACAGCCAGCTGTGTTTAGAATTTATGTCTCAATATTTTCAAAAACCAACAAATTTAAATGTACCATGAAAGTTAATTACTTCCACAACGCATTTCCTGTGGCCAGAAACAAGGAAAAAATTGCAAATAAAGACAGTTTTACTTACTCTCATTGTCTTATTCAACAATATTTGTTAATTGCATGTTACTGTGCTGATCATTAGGTATTCAAAAGCAAAACGATTAATTAATAAGAAAAGATAATCTTATATTTTAAATGTATGAAATACTTGAAAAAACCTTTGCAAAAGAGCATCCAGGGGGCCAATGAGCACAAGAGTAAGTGTTCATCATAATTCCTTATCAGATAAATACAAATTAAAACTGCATTATATATCTACTTAAGTAAACAAAATTGGAAGATGGACCATACCAAGTACTGGTGCAACTGTGGAGCAATTTTAACACTCTTTAGTGAGCAGAGTAACATGGCCTGACCACTGCAGAAAACTATTAAAAGTTTTGCATCATAGATTTTTTTAGTACAAAGGATCTAACCCAGGGCCTCATGCATGTTAGGCAAGCACTTTATCACTGAACTATGTTGCCAAATCCCATTAGATTGTTTCTAATAAAGCCAAACATATGCTTAAACTATGACCCAGAAATTTCACTCTTAGGTATATATTAGAAAAAAATGAACATATAAATCCTCCAAAGGACATATACAGGAATATTAATATCAGCTTTATCTGCAATAGCTCAAAACCAGAAAAAAGTATTCATCAGTAGAAATAAAATATATACATACTGCTATGGTTTGTGTCTAGATGTACCCCCAAAGCCTCATGCAGTCATGGGGTGGGCTTCTAGAGTCTATGATTGATTTATGGGTATGAGTGCTACACCCACGCTGGGGCGGGTAGTTTACACACAATGTAAGGGAGAGAAAGAGGCTGCTTGCTGCTGCTCCTCCCTTTTACTCTTGTTACTTTTGCTGTTTTCCACAGCCATGAACTTTTGCCCTCTGCCGTGTGCCACCCTGCCTTGGAGCCAGCCAAGTATGGACTGAAACCTCCACAAACTGTGACCTAAATAAACCTTTCCTTCTTTAATTTTGGGCATTAGGTATTTTGTCTCAGCAACCGGACAAAAATAACCAAGTAACATATGATGTAATACTAAATTACAATAATTGAACAACCAGTTGATATACACAGATGAGCACTGAAAATAGTATGTGGAATGAAAAAGAATATATTCTGTGTGATTCCACTCAAGAACAGATGAAATTAGTACATACAGTAGAAGTTAGGACAGTGGCTACTTCAAGCAGGGACTGAGGCATTCATAGATATTGACTAAGAAGGAGAAAAAGGGAAATTTCTGAGCTGGTTGCGATGTTCTGTGTCTTGATCTAAGTAGTGGCTACAGGGCTTTAGACATAAGTAAAAAGTAACTGAGCTACTCACTTGTAGTTTGTGCATTTTACTGAATGATAATTATACTTCATTTAAAAAATAAGTATTTCCTTTCAAAAATTAATAGCAAAAAAAGCAGTACAACTTATAGTAGCTAAACCTTGCAAGTGGATGCACCTAGAGACCATATTGTTAAGTGAAAGAAATCAGACACATAAGACTAACTATCTCATGATTTGTCTTATACAAGAAACCCAAAATGTAAATGAATTAAATAGCATAACAAAAGATAACAGGAAACAGGGAGATAGAGCTTTTGCAAAAGGGAAGGGGACCAAGAGATAGAGAAAAAAAGAGCAGAGGGAGAGGGTATGAAAAATGAATTAACATGTGTTATGTGCATGGACCAACTCCCCATTATGAATTTAATCACTATATTCTGATGCACTAATAAAAATAAAAAGTAGAAAAAGAATGTATAGCAGGAGTGAAATAACTATCCTACAAAGTGGTAAGCACAATGATACACTCAGTGAACAGTGTCTATAGGTCTCAGAGAATGAGTCAAGAATTCTGTCTAGGAAGATTCAAGCACACCACAGTCACATGTGGAATTGATTTACCTATGACCCCTGAAAGGATATCAACACTTGCCTTTTCACTGGTATATTGAAAACGTTTTAAGAAATATAATTGAACACCCATACTGAGCAACCTACCCATAGGCAATGCAGGTGTAGTTGCTTTATAGTAGTCTTCATTTGCTAAGTCCTGTCACATAGTTTAATTTATCCCCACATATATCTGTTGGTTCTTTTTTAGTGACCCCAATTCTGGGGGCAGGTGATAGAGCACACAAAGAGAGATGTAAAACAAAATTCTGATGCACAAGGATTTTATAATTTTTCAAGATGCCTCTTATGTCCATATTATGGTTTGGTGTTCATCCTCCAAGGTTCATGTGTTGAAATATTGGGGCACAGGTAGGGTATTGGGAGGTAGTGTGGAGACTTCAAGAGATAGAGGGAGATCTTCAGGCTAGCTGGGACATGCTCTTGAAAAGGACTCTGGGACTCCACTCACTCACTAACTTCTTGATTGGAGATGTGATCTCTTCCTCCCATATGCACACCCTGTGCTCTATTATCATCTGCCATGAGGTGACATGGCCAAGCAGAACCCTCTTCAGAGCCCATGCTATGATTCCTGGGCTTTCAGCCTTTGAAATTGTGAACTAAATGAACTTCTTTCTTCATAAAATTGGCCTGCTTCAGGTATTTTATTACAGTAATAAAAAATAGACTGATTCATTCCATCTCTTCATTTCTACTGACTCCATCTAAGACCAGTTCTCATTTCTTTTTTTATTATTATATATTTCCCATACATGATGATCACATTCATCATGGAGAATTTGTACAGTACACAATATATTTTAATTCTTTTTTTCCAATTCCCTTTCCCTCCCTTCAACCCTTCTTCCCCTCCACATTTACAAAAGCTTTGTTTCCACTTTTTCTTCTATTCTCTTATTTTTAATCTCTTCTTTCCTTTCCTCTTCCCCCTTTCTTTTTTCCCCTTCCCATTTGAACAAGTTCTTCCTACTTTCCGATACCTGTCCTCCATTTTGTTCTTTGGGTTTCACACATAACAGAAACAATATACGATATTTAAACTTGTGTGTCTGATTTATTTCACTTAAAATTATGGTCTCAAAGTGCATTCATTTACCTAAAATGTCTCAAGTTTATCCTTCTTTATAGCACAATATCCCACTGTATATAAATACCACATGTTCTTTATTTACTCATCTATTGATGAGCATATGGGCTGTTTCCAAGATAGTGCTTCTATAAACATGATATGCGTATATTACTATGATATGATGCTTTTAACTTTTTTGGGAAGATAGCTAGAGGGGGGGAATAGCTGGCTTAAATGAAACCTCTAGCTTTAGTCTAGGAATCTCCATACTGATTTCCATAATAGGTGTACCAATTTACTCTCCCACGAACAATGGGTTCTTTTCCCCCATAGTCGATCCTGCATTTGTTAATTGGTTGAGTTTTTGATGATAGCCATTTTTTCTGGAGCGAGATGGAATCTCTGTGTTGTTTTAATTTGCATTCCTTAAATGACCAGTAATGCTGAACATTTTCTCATATATTTCTTTGCTCTTTGTACTTCATCATCTGAGAAGTGTCTGTTCATTTCAGATGCCCATTTTTGGATTGGCAGGTCTCATTTCTGTAACATTTGGGCAAACCCTTTCCCAGCCCCAACTGTATCGGACTCAACTATTCTCATCAAGCATCTTTGATGTTTGGAAGCCTTCAGTGTCTCCTCCGGGCCTGTTATATTAGGTGTACTTTTCAACATTACTAACCAAGTCCTATGTAAACTGGTTCCTCCAATATTACTCCAGAAAGAGAAATATCTACTAAGTGACAGAGGTGCTATGTAGTGACATGAGAGAACAACAATTCTTAGCTTAACTTTCCTTTATGAAGTTTTAATGGCATGCATTCAATTGATTTAAAAACATATAGCAATTCTAAGTATGTTACCTGTTGGATTATTTCTATGTAGGAGTCTACCGTGGTCTGAATGTGCTTATTCATTCATTCCAAACCCATTTACTGACCATCTTCTCTGTGCTCTATATTAGAGGAAATACAGAAATAGACCACTTTACCTTCAAAGGATACATCAAAGCCTAAAACTCACATACCCTGAGATTTCTGGTTTTTAAACTTCATAAAAGCCTTCTCTCTTACTGGAACAAGTACAATAACCCTAACAACAGGCTCTGGGGTATAGACAGAATTCTCCACAGGGCACACATAAGTGGGTTGCTAGAAAGAATTCTGAAGTGGAATTCCCTTGCACTATTAAAAAAAAAATTAAATGCAAAAACTTGAAAGGTGAAGCTGGTATTTTCTCTTGTTACAACCATTGAGAAAATAATTTCCTTCTCTTTTTAGCTCACATTTTATTATCACTATAATATTCTTATACCTGTGATATAAGAATTAAATTATTTTCAAAAGCCTAACATCAGTACTCTAAAATAAGGCTTTGCCCTTTCAGGCAAAAATAGCTTCTTACATAAATGTTCTTTTTTTTTTTGTCTTTTTGAGACAGGGTCTCACTCTGGAGTTCAGACTGGCCTTGAGCTCACTTTGTAGCCCAGGCTGGTCTCGAACTCACAATGATCCTCCTGCCTCAGCCTCCCAAGTGCTGGGATTACAGGTGTGTGCCACCATGCCCAGCTAAATGTTCATATCTTCAAAACTAATTTTATTTCCTTTTAGCTAGAAATCACCACCTAAGTGACTTTTTAAAGCATCTGAGGTCAGTAGAGTTGTCTACTAAAGAAGTAAAAATACAGTTACCAGGTTAGCTCTTCTGACATAAAGATTGATCACTTCTAAACATTAATCATCCATGTTTTGCATCATTTTTCCTTTTTTCATTACAGCCTCAACCTTTTGGTAATATTTCAAAGATGTTTTCAAGCACAGTTTGTTATGTGCAAACCATCAGCTTTTCCAGTGGTTTATAATCTATAATTTTAGAAAGATTTGGTTCTTGTATCTTTGGTCTTGCTTTAAAAAAAAACTGTACTAATCTCTTGAAAGACTTTCAGTCTGTGGAAGTGAGAAATTTATTTAAATAATCATTTCAGTACAGCATTTCTGTTTATGCTGAGTATTTTGCACTAATATTTAAAACGGTTTTAAAATTTCATCCAGTGAATATAAAATTAAATGCACTTCTTTCTTCTCTAAGAAGACACAAAGGCTCCAGAAAACTTCGCTCAGATGTGTGGTATGCAGTGGCATCCCTTATTCCAAAGAATAATACTGAATGAGAAGGAGAGAAGGTTTTGCACTTCACACCTATGCTTACTACTTGAAAGTGCATGCTTCTGAGAAGAGTCTATTCATTTCTCAAAAAGGGAAACCCTTTCTGTGGAAGGCCACTTGCCCATAGCATCATTGATCATACCAAGACTTTTGATCTTTCCAAAAATTCCACTACAAATGTATGCCAGATATACCACTGGTCCCATCTCTTTGGCACCCAGGACTAGTTTCCTGGAAAACATTTTTTCCAAGGACAGGGCAGGAGCCAGCAGAGATGAGGGTGTTTGGGATGATTCAAGTGTATAACATCTATTATGTGCCTTATTTCTATTATTATGACATTGTAATATATAATGAAATAATTATGTAAACTCACCATAATGCAGAATCAGTGGTAGCTCTGGGGTGATTAATGACATTGACACCCAAAATGTGTTGCTTAGGTACAGTCTACTCCATAATCTCATTTTGGATGCTGTCCCGGCAGAAAATGCGGATTCACAAAGATAAGATAGATATTGGAAGTAGAAGCAAAATTCTCAGTGTTTTTGTGGCAATCTCAGGATATTCCATTTTGACTCCAATTCAGCATGTATAGAGATTCAAAATTGTTTCAAATGTACTTTTAAGGTTATCATCACTTGTTATCTCAAGCCATTGAAGCTCTTCTAGCACTGACAAAGTTAATCCATCTGGCTCATTCACAAATCCACGCCTTTTCAGTCTGGGGGTCTTGTGGTTAAGAAGTAATGTTGAAACTCTTGAAAGGTAAGTTAGGTGATCAGGCAGCAGCTGGGAGAAGGAAGGCCCTCTCTCCATCTCTTTCAAAATTTCTGCTAATGTTTTAAATGTCAAAAATTTCAACATTCACTTGTCTCCCCATAATTTTAGGTTGGCTTTGAATGCAGCTACTTTATCTAATGACTTGGACAAAGTTATCATTCTCCTCTGAAGTGACAGATTGACTTTGTTGAGCAAGTTGAATGTATAACATGAGTAAGCAAGTTTTGCAACTCATTCCGTGTCACCGAAACATGCTGCCAGTGGTAAATTTTTCTGAAGTAGCTCTCATAACTCAAAAACTCTGGCCAGGGATCTCCCTTTAAAAAGCTATCTTACTTCTGCATAGAAAATAAGATGTGTGTGTTCTGCTTCCTTATCACAGAGTTGTGTGAACAAACATGAGTTAAGCACATGTATTTTAATTTGGTGGATAATATTAATCACATCCTGGGAAGCACTGTTAAGTTCAGATGACATTTTCCAGCTAGCCTGCATTTCTCTATGAATGACACAGAGTATAGGTTCATAATCACAAACTATCTCTTTGACCCACATAGTGAAAACATAAAACCATCCAGTCATGGAAGCTACTCTGTCCATGGATATACTGACATGAAATGACCAGTTCAGTTCTCTAATATGTAATCATTCAAAGACTTCAATGATTCTGTAGCTGTGATGTTGGTTGGCAACAAGTGTGGACCTAATATATTGATATGTCATCCTCCTGAAAATCAGATTCCACAAAAACAAGCATTGTTGCATTGGTGTCAACATTGGTAGACTCGGGCAGCCAGGATTTTATACCATCGTGACTCATTAATTTTCTCTAATATTTGTGCCTTAATAATCTGTGCTTTTTTATCAATTTACTTAGTTATGGTATCAACCAAAAGAGGAACGGGTGCAGCTTTTTTACTTGCAGCCTTTCCTAAAAGTTCATGAAAAAAAGTCCTTAGCCTTAGTAGCAAACAGAATCAACTCTTCACCAATAGTAAAGGACTTTTAGCTTCAGAAATGAGGTTAGCCACCAAGCGTGATGGTCACAGTATGGACATATTTGATGAACTGTTGATCTTTAATAATTGCTTCCATTTAATGTGTTCATTTATTTTTCTTTTGAAAGGCCCCCCCAAATTTGTCTTTTAATGCAGGATGCTTGGTCTTCATGTGATAAAGCAATTTTAAATGTTTTATGGCTTCTTTGGCTAGCCAGTTGCCACATATTATACAAATTGGGCCAGAGAATGTCAACTGCCTGTTGCAATGAACCAATCCTTGGTGAGAGGATACTGAGAGATCGAGCAGGGATGGGGTCAGCTCCTCAGTTGGAAGTGTAGACCCTCATTTTGGGCTCCAAGCTCATTTTCATGGAAGTTCTTCTTTCCATGGGATAGGAGGGCTAAAGAACAGACTCTTCACCTGTTTCTTTCACAGAAGCATACATTAGTATGATATGAGTCTTTTTCCACTCTTTTTCCACATTTTAAAAACCACAGCTATCTTCTGTCTTATATACTTTTGCTTCCCCCATACTTATTGAAAACTTTAATGAATGCTCGGCACAGATGTAAATTACTCTTTCTCTAATTCCATTTCCTTCATCAAATCCAACAATGACTCATTAAGGTTTGAAATGTTTATTAAGAACTGGAGAAAAATTATAGCTGGTTGAGCAAGCAGCCAGAGGGCCTTTTTCATTACCTTTAGAAATAAATATTGAATTTTGATGGTAACAAGCCACGTAGTGCCTTTGAACAGACATTGCATGAATCTGGTTCCAGGAAAATCTGAAGCACTTATTCAGGTTAAAGTGAACCAGAAATGTTAATGTCTTAGGGCTGTGTGCAATTTTAGATTCAGTGTCCTCATTATAGCGTAAAAATAGAAATATCTAGATAATATCATTGTCTTGCTCTGAAGTAAGGCAGGGAAATAAGGCTCTGTGATTCCAGTGTGCTGGGGAATCTTTCTCCAAACAAGATCTTTATGAATTATTAAATATACGAAATGAGGAATAAGGATGATGGTAAATTGTAGAATATGTTGAAAAATAAACATGGTTTTGAGACTGAAAAAACATAATACAGTGCTGGAAAGGATGGGTTTGAGCCCTACAGAAGGAAAATGATATCTTTCTGTCATAATTCTAAAAGTAAATCATCAAGACTGCTGCAGATAGTTGGGTTATTTAAAAACATTTGTAGTTGTATTTTCGTACCTAGCTGGCCCTGCCTCAAAAATTATCATTTTCCTCTTTCCACATGAAAATATTTACATGTGAAAACTGAAGCAGATCAAAAAGAAATCTGATCTTTTTTCTCTCTCCTAATTGACAATGAGGTAGAAGTGGTGTTTTAAAAATAAAAGCTAAATAAGCTTGCTGACCTATCTCTACTTTTTGACCAAAGATGTTTCTAATATTATATGTCCAGTCGCTTTGTCTCATTATTTGATATTTCAAATAGGCCAGAATGAAATCTAGGCCAAACGTGCCCCTAACCTCCATGTCCCAAATCCTAAGTTAATATAGCAGAGAGTATGTTAACATGGAAGAGTGCTATTCTTTATTTCTTGTATTCATAATTATTTAAAGAGACAATGACTAGCTGTCATTTCTGACTGATAGGGGGTCTGTTTAAAAACACCTTCAATCACAAACAGCTGGGAAAGAAAGAGACCCAAGGAGGCCCCAATGCAAAGTCTGGTCTCTCAAAACTCCTTCAGTAAAAACTGTTGGATAGGGGGTGGGGGTGAGAGGTTAGAATCTTAGAATCTCACGTCTCTGTGTGACACAAAACCAAAAGAATTAATTCTGCTTGAGATAAAAGTCAGTAGAAACACTATTTTCACTGACCTTGAAGAACGGTAAGGGTCAAACATGAATAAACACATATTTGTGTTTTAGTTATAATTGTTAAAAATAGATACATAAGGAAGAACTAGAGAAATGGTTTTGAAAAATTTTAAATGCTGGCAACAGAGACTAGAATAGAATATACTGGTACTACTTTCAGAATACAACTATAAACATAATTCAAAAGGCAAACACTAGTCAGATAGAAGAAAGCACAGATGTTATATTTGTTTTCTCACTCTTTGAGGATTCTTAGGTATGTTTGTGGTACATGGAACACATGCCAGCACTACAGATACAGATATTATTATAGCCTAGACTAGTTCATGAGAGTGGGCTTCAACAAAGATGCCAGAGCTTATATTTCCCTCCCCTGAGAGCAAAACCCTTCACCACCCCTTCCATGTTCAGTGTCCTCTCCCTTACTAAAATAACCAGCATACCATAATGAACATCATATTTGTCAAGAGAAGACAGAGTTTTGGATACTGTCTTTAAGAGAGTCTCATTTGTGGGGCTGACCTACCTCTTCTGAGCGCTTGAGATGCCTGACCTATGAAAGTCTAATTAGCCCGTATTTGATCAGCATCTTATCACCAAGGATCCCACACAGAAGCAAGAGTGTGCCCTCAGAGGCCAGCAATGATTCATCAAAGATGGGACAAACAGCAAAACTGCATAGTCTTTAAAAGGAAAGATATGCTATAGCCACACAAGATAGTTTAGGTCCTCCACCCCTGTGAAAGTAATCAAAAATATTATTCTCAGTAGGTGACATGGGAGATGAGATGAGAGAATGCAAGAGAAGCCATTGACCCAGATTTGAGTAAAATGACTCGCTATTTCTAGAGTGTACATCTCACCTCTAAGCCTTGGGTCTTGGTTATTTTCTCATCACTGGGACACAGTATGTGACACCCACAACTTTTTGGCTCACGGTCTCAGCCCATGGCTGGCTGGCACCCAAGCAGAAATGGCATGGTAGAGAAGCCTGGATAAAGGACAGCTGCTTACATCATGGTGGCCAAGGAGCAGACAGAAAAAGGGAGGAGCCATGGAGGAAGATTATACTACTCCAGGTCATGGTCCCAGTGACTCAGCAGTGTGCTGACAAGACCCTACTTCCCAACAGCAAGTCAACAATAGTGCCCCCGTTATGTAATCACCTCCCAAATACATAAGCTTTGGGGGCCATCTTAGAATCAAACTCTAAGACCTTGCCGTATGTCCCCTCTCTCTTAAAGTTTCCTCCATAGCAATTTGTTCTCTAGTTTTATGCCCAGTCCAAAGATCACCTTCCTATAAGTCACTGTAGGGTATAACATCTACTTGAACTTTCTCTCTGACATGCAAAACAACCTGGAGTCAAGCAAATAGGTGGAAATCTAAATATTTGAAATCAGGTATGCCTTCCAAATATGTTAAGTAACTTCTAACGCATTTATGTAAAATTATCATATATGTTAAACATGGATTGCAAATACTTTCAAAGCACTGGAATACAATGTGAAGCCCTAAACAGAAAGCTAAGCCTAATAATATTTTATTTCAGATAATAGAAGAGAAATTCTAAAATTTTATAGCATCTCCAGGTCATCTTCATGGAAAGTATATGGCGGAATGATTAACAGGACCCTGAGTCCTACCATCTACTTTTAATTACTTGTCTTTATATGCCATATCTGAGCATGCAAAGTGAAAGATTTGGAGTAATCCTAAGACGCCATCCGATGATGTACAATATGTCAAAGAGCAGAAGTCCCAATTAGCCCTAGTGGAAATGTTCAGTCTCCATTGCAGTTTAAATCAATCTAAACTGTTTGTAAAATACAACAAAATCAAATTGTGTTTTAAAAATAGCTGTACAGCGGAAAGCTGATATAGGTTGGTATTTTGAACTGAATTACTGTATATGTTTCCCCACCCAAATTCATATGTCTTAAGTCCACTTGCTCAAAATGTGACTGTTTTTTGAAGACAGAGCCTTTAAAGAGGTAATTAAGATCGAGGATGAATACTAACCCCCAGTGGCTGCTATCCTTATATAAAGAGAACATTATCATAGAATCAGGCACAATGGAAAGGCCATAGGAAGACGAGAAGATAGCCATCTACAAGCCAAGGAGTGGGCTTGGAAGAAACCAACCTTGCCAACACTTTAATCTCAAGGTTTCATCCTCTGGGACTGTGAGAAAATGAATTTCTGTTGTTTAAGCCCCCCAGTCTGTGGTATTTTATTGAGAAAGCTAATACAATTGGTTCAAGGATATCAACGAACGTAAATATAACTACTGGGTATAAAAAGGACAGTTGGAGTCTGATGAAATTGGAAGTTCTGAGACGTCACCAGAGGCCACACCTCCATAAGCCTTAAAAAGTACTGTCAGGACTGCAACAAAAGACCTATAGTGAGTGTCACTGCTGAGCCTCAGCCCCCTTTGCACCCACCATATTCTGCAAGAAGAAAAGTTAATATGCCAGCCATATCTACCAGCACAGAAAAATCAAAACTACACAAAAGATGAATATTTACAATAGCTTCTCAAGAAACATGAGGGTATTCACAGGGAGTGGAAGAGCTTCTGTGTGCAGTTACCAAATATGTCATCCACACAAAGGGACTGGGCTCACAGGAAACCTGAATTACTTTGTGAACTAATTACTTCATACAGTTTTCCCCCTTTGAATGGCAGTTTCATTCTTCTCGGGACAACAGCGTTAATTAGGCAAAGAAGTCTTGCTCAATAGGGTTCTCATATTGCCCTCCTTTGACTCCGCATTGTATTATTTTTTATATCTCTGTGGGCATTTATTAAACCTTACACTATAGAGGGAAATTCCCTTTACCTCAACTAGTGAGCAAGGACTATGTTTATTCTTGTGCCCAATTAATGCTCAATAATATTCATTAACTAAAATTTAATTAAATTACTCCTCAATAAAACTCTAATTTTGCATTTTGGGTCACAGTTAAATACATACCTTTATAAGAAACTTAGGAAAGCAGGAATTCACACTGGAAAAGTCATGAGAAATGAGTTTGGGAGGGTTACATAAGTAGGTGGAGATCCTTACAATTTAAGAAACTTGGATTGCATTCCAAGGATGATGGGATGAATTTGTAGCATTTTTCACATTTTTTTCTTTTTTTTTTTTTAACTAGCCTGAATGTCATTTGAAAGATGAATTCTAGAGAGTCGTGACTGAGAGAGGAAGCTGGGGGTGGGGGTGAATTCGAGAAGAGTCAGAAGTCGGAGTTTTGCAGTCTTTGTACATGCGAGACTAGCAGAGTCACCGTCAGAACAACCAAAGGGTGTACAACAAGCTAAGGTATGAGGTGAAGGTGGTGAATTTGATTTTTTTTATTAAGGTAGTAAAATAATACACTGCGGTATGTAATGTGGTTTTTTAAAAAAATGTACAGCATGATAGTCTAATGCAACGTCCACCTAGATCAAAATAGAGAGCATTTCTAGATCCTCTTGTGCCCTTTGGCAAGAAAATAGAAATTTTGTAGTGAAGATCTGCCAGACACCACCTTAACCAAGCTATCAAAGTCAACATCAACGTTAACAAATGACACAAATTGACACCATGCATTTCTGATGGTGCACTGCAGAGGGAAAAGATGGCCTCATGTTCTCTGATGTTTTCCATACAGAGATGTGGCGTATGTCTCCTCCCCAAGGCCGGCTATATGATGCCTTGGGTAAGATGCAATAGCTAACACTAAAACCGTAAGTGCCACAAGATTGGAGACTTTTTATCTTCCCTGGTAGAGCCCCAGTTTCTAGGCAAGTGTGTAGCACATAGTAAACAGATCAATAAATATCTGTGATGGATGAGTAATTAGCAACATTATTGGCTTGATAAAATGATTTGAAGAGTTACCTCTCTTTTTAAAAAAACTAGTAAGTATAAATGATTGTCTTCTTTTTGCTGAATAAGTTACTGGAATAAATAGAGAAAAAAATCACAGTAGTAATCATATTTACATTCAGAAGTGGGTCACACATTTGCCCTAATTAGAAGTGGGTCTCTTAAAAAAGAGAATATAATGACCTAAATACTTAAAGGCTTATGGAATATGTTATTTTGTAGCTTTAGAACATATTAAACCTGGCCTTGTTAAATTTTTCTTTTGTTATTAACTTTTGCTATTTCTACTGAAGCATCTGGGTCAGCGACAAAACCAAAATATATAATGAAATACCCTCAGAAGAAGAAAGGTAACTTTTTCTTTTGAAAATGTTGCAGTATTTCCTGAATATTTATAAGGCAAAATTTCTCTCTCCTCTTCCTCCTCCTCCTCCTCTCCCCCTGTCTCCTTTTCCCCCTTTTTTCTCACCAGACAGATTTTTCAAGTGGCTTTTCTATTTCTAAGCACCTTATCTGAAGCAATAGTATTAAGTATAGACAAGCTGATAGGAAAATGATTGGATATTTAATGGCTAAGAGCCTAAGAAGCAATGAATAGAGTCAGAGTTGAATACCTCATGACTCTACGCAAGGGTTTCTCCACACTCACAGTAATTTAAATATGTTTCTCATCTGGGTAAAATAAAAGCATCTGTTTATAAAGATGTGTCAAACTTTCATGATACATACCATATATTGAAAATGAGTTAACTTCTAAAAAGTAAACTTAAAATATTGCACACAAATATGCTATTGTGTGACAGGAATCACTGAAAAATAAAATTACCCATTCATCATTTGACAGGCACCTGGGTTGTTCCCATCACTTAGCTATTGTGAATTATGCCACCATAACATGTTCATGCAGTGAAAAAGTGTGATCCATATATAGGTATAGATACATACAGCCATAAAGAATGAAATTATATCATTTGCAGGAAGTAGATGGAAGTGGAGATGATCATGCTACACAAAGTAAACCAGACTCAGAAAAAAATCTCATATTTTCTCTCATATGTAGAATGAATTAAAAAGGGAGAGAGAGAAGACATAAAAGTAAAAAGGAAACTATTCAAGCAGAGAAAAATTAAAGTAATAATTTTCATTATATAGTTCACTGAAAGTATTTTTTGTTTTGGTACTGGGAATCGAACTCAAGACATTGCACTTGCCAGGCAGGCACTTGTGCCGCTGAGCTATGTATCCCTGGCCCCATTTAAAGTATTTAGTGATTTAATTATGCTTGTCTTAAGAGGTAGATAGACAATTAAAGAAAAAATTGGCTATATTTCCCATACGCTATGCCAAAGAGTACACTAAAATTGCTCAAGTATCATTAGTTCTAAGTGGAATTTTTACTACTAAACATGAATGTATTAAAATTAATATTTATTCTTCTGTAAATAGGAGACTTGAGGCTTATTTTAGAAATTATAACATTTTTCCTCAGTGGTTCCCTGTATTTCCACATGTGGAACTCAATAATCCTGCACAAAAATCCTTTTACTAGTTTATTTGCTTGGGAACCATAAGCAGAGTTCATTGCTAGGTGACTTTCCTTTTTTAAGATTATATAAACTTTCCAAAAGTAATATTCTGTCATGCCACCAAGAAACATTAAGAATGCTGCCTATTTCCTTTCACCTCAACTTCCAGTCACTTACTTACTCCATTTGGAGTAATTTACTCTCCTTAAGTTAATTCATCTCTAGAATGACTTCCCTGGGACCTTTCTTGCTACAGGAAGCAGAAGAGGAAGAAATCTGGTGTTACCTTGTGTATACTTCAGAACATTGATAGGTTAAAAGATTTCAGAACTGTAATTCTGCACTGTGTTCTGTTCTTCTACCTATTGAGCTTCTCTACTACAATTTTATTCATGTACATTATGAAGGCTTTGTTATCTGATCACAGTGTGGGAGAACTGGCCCCAACGCAACATGAGACTAAACAAAAGAGGCAGGGAAATCCAAATTGCTAAGAGTGTAATTTACTGGGGACTTACACAACAGAAGCATGGCTTTGGGTGGAAACAAGTTCAGATGGATCCCCACCATTTGGGTCAGAAAGATGGGGGCTTATCACATAGTCAAAGCAAAAGAGACTTCACCTAAGAGAGAATGCACCTGGTTCATTCCAAGCCAGTATAAAAGAGTCAGGCACATTTCAGGTGCCAGAGTCTGGTCCTAAATCTCCACAAACACCCTAATGGCTTTCACTATGGAATGCTGGGAAGCTATGCAGGGAAAACCAACCAGGGCTACTGTCGTGGTCTGGAGTTTTTGCAAGGGGAACAATATAATATAGGACACATATTTTGTAAGATTATTTTATAATAGTCACCCAAAGAATCATATAGAGAATGCATGAAATCTGTTCACTCACTACAGACCAAAGAATCCAGCTGAGGATCTGGATTCCACAGTAACGTCTATATGAGTTCAGATGAAGACCTCGAGCCCAAAACAGTGCCTCTTATGAGTCCAGATGGAGGCCCAGAGCCCATGACAATGTCTTATGCAGGCCTGTTTCACAGATCTGCGCTGGGAAGGCGCAAAGGTAGGTGGCAGAAGCTAGAAAGTCCGTGCCACTGGGATGAAGGTTCTGTGCTAGTAGGCTGAGAGATACGAACTGGAGCCAGGAAGCAATGCTCAAAGTAAGAACCAGAGCTCCCCCCAAAAGTACCATAGCCATCCTCAGCAGCAGTGAGGTCCCAAGCTCCTCCAATAACGAGGAAAGCCAACCTCCCATCAGGAAAGGCAACGCAACAAGCTTCTCCAGGAGACTGAGCAGTACACCATCTTCTCCTCTTGAGCCAGGAAGCAATGCTCAAAGTGAGACCACAGCTCTCCCAAAGTGAACCGAAGCCATTCTCAGCGACAACAAGGTCCCAAGCTCCTTTGACAAAGAGAACTGCCAGACTGATCAGGAAAACCAGCATGACAAGCTCTTCCAAGAGAACCAACGCTCCTGACAGCTTCTAACAGCACCCAACAGCTTCTACCAACTCGCAACAGCCTCTCTCAGTCCCCAACAGCCTCAACTTCTTCTCCAGCTCTGCCTCTAATGCCGCTAGCAACAATCCTCAGGTGGGCCTCCCACCCCCAGCACCACACTGGTTCAGTTCAGCTGGGGGTTACAAGTTGACCACCAGTTGTGAATCCACCACAGCTACTCAGGGCAGTCATGGTGGTTACCACGAAAGATCACTGGGTCCGGGTTATTCCTTTCCCTGTGATTGGATCTTACAATCTTACATCCCTCTGTCATGGCATATCCTGAGCCGGTGAGGAGCTTTAGCATGGGGTACATGTTATCAGTGAGACCATGTGCCTGCCTTGTAGGCAGAGCCCTAGCAACAGTATAGACACACACATGAAGAGACAGAATAATTATGAAAATTATAACAATAATTTTCTTCCACTAGGAGTCCCAGAAACTAAATCAACAACATCGTATGCTTCCAAGGGGTAGGATCAGATAAGACACTAATTTAGGTTTTCATTTATGTGATTGACATGAGGGATGTGCACAAAACAGTTGTCTCGATAATACCATAGATTCCAAGGAAAACAGAAAAAAACTATAACTACGAACAGAAAAAAAATGCTTAGTTAAGATTTGTAGAAGTAAGTATGCACTCCTCAGCAAGACTATACGAGTAGCGTCATCTCTGTTACACAACACTCCAGCAGCGGCTGGGGACTGATGTGGTACAACATGCCGTACGATGGCCACCAGGACAGGGTCCATAAGAGCTATCATGTCAGACCAGGAGGCTAACTCTGCGGCATTTCCTGTGCCCTACTCAGGGCATGAACCATAACCACAGGTCAGAGTTAAACAAGGTCAGTGGACACCAAATTAGTACTTTTTTTCTGTTTTTCTTAATTTTAAAAAATAAAAGAATGAAAACATATTAACAAACACGCATACATTTACAAAATAACACAAGAGCAATATAAGCAATACTGAAATTCAGACAAGGTGATAGGAAATTAACAATGGTTGTTGTATTACATATTGATTTCTTCAAAGTGGCTTCTCAGGAAAACAAATATAGACATGTAATATTGGTCAAATAATTAATCATTAACTGTTCCTTTCAATAAAGTGATAGAAGTCAGTAGTACAACTATGTTAGCTATCCTGTATGTACATATAAACATAATTTTCCCTTCTTTCTTTTATATTTTCCCTTTTGCCAGTTGCTCTTTAGTTTTGAGCAGTTTCCTTTTGTTTCACAATGTCTATCATACCTCCTAATTTTATTCACTCTTTCAGGTTCTTACACTAGTGAGACAATACGTTGCTTACACATGGAGGTCTGGTTTATTTCATTTCTGAATATAGTCTCTAGTTGTGACCACTGATCTGTAAAAGCCTGGAGTTTATCTTTCTTTATAGCTGAGTAATAGTCCATTATATAAAAGTACCACAATTTTCTTATCCATTCCTCAGTGGATGGACATTTGAGTTGCTTCTACAGTTTACCAAGTACAAATTGCACTGCTATGAACATAGGTGCACATATATCACTGTGATATGATGTTTTCAGATCTTCTGGGAAAATACCCAGAAGGGGAATACTTGGGTTGAATGGGACCCCTAGTCCTAGTGTGCTGAAGAATCTCCAAACTGATTTCCACAGTGGCTTCACCAGTCTGCATTCCCACCAGCAGTGAAGAAGAGTTCCTATTTCTCCACAGCATTGCCAGCATTTGTTATTGGTTGATGTCTTAATGCTAGCCACTCTTACTGGGGTGAGATGAAATCTCAGTGTTGTTTTAATTTGCATTTCTCAAATGATTAATGATGTTAAACATTTTCTTGCATATTTATTTGCCACTTGTATTTCTTTGTCTGAGAAGTGTGTGTATTCATCTCAGATGAGTGGACATCAAATTAGGAAGGACAGAGATTCCACAAACCTTGGCCAGAAATAGCTGACTCATTCATGGAAGAAGCCACTAGAGCAGGGGTGGTGAACTTATGGCACACATGCTGCAGCAGGCTGTTTGTATCACTGAAAGCTCCAAAAGGTTTGCCATGACTGCAGTAGAGCATCCCCCCAGAACTGTTCCCTTCCCTAGACTTAATGTTGGTAGTATGCAAAAATGGCAGTACTCTGCATATCAACTCTGCAAGTATAACATCTGGATGTACAGTGTGGCCAGAACCCAGGAACTCCTAAGGGGCAGGCCTATCTGCCTTGTGGCTTACATTCATTAGCACTTCTCCAATGACTTCAGGCCAGTGGTCCAAGCTGGGTCTGCCTAATAGGGTCTATGTCTATTGCTTTAACAAGCCATCTTTTCTCTTCACCAACTCTGCTGGCTGAGTGTTATATGGCAGATGAAACTGTTATGTTTGGGCTCAATCCTAGATAGCATGTTTTATGAAATGAGTGTCAATGTAGTATGAGTACGTATGCATCACAAAGGTTCAAGAACTTTGATGGTGGCAGTATGATAAGCCCTCTTTAAGAAAGACTACTATAAGGCCAGTAGACCATCATTGTTCCACTTATCTTTGTGTCATCCACAGTACACACTGTCCAATCGTCAGTATAAACAACTACCAGCCATGACTCATGATTATTAGCAGCCAAACCAGCCACAATCTTGTCCCTTGGCTGCTCTGATTTTCGTTTCAAACAAGATAACATCCACGGCAAATTGTACTGCAGCAGCAGTCCAGCCCCTCGGGCTCCCCCTGCTGGCCTATCTGTATACCAAGCAATTCCAGGTATAGGGGAACCTCTTGCAGTCGACCACAGGCACTAGTGTGGCTGCCTCGGGTGGTGAGGCAGTTTCA
Organism: Chinchilla lanigera; assembly: GCF_000276665.1. Taxonomy (NCBI): domain Eukaryota; kingdom Metazoa; phylum Chordata; class Mammalia; order Rodentia; family Chinchillidae; genus Chinchilla; species Chinchilla lanigera. Next base: position 22,872,485 of record NW_004955411.1, read on the forward strand.
TAGCTAACCCAGCCCAACATTGTCTGCAGATTGCAAGTTAATAAGCCACTGGAGAGGATGCTGCGCTGCTGTAAATATGCAAGCCACTTATTTAAAGTAGGCTTCTGCACTACGCTGCACAGAGGTTGTGAAGTGGTACAATCACCACCTCTTTACAGATAGGCTAGTTCACACTGACAAAGGCTTTGTGATTCCCATGATTCCCCTCTTAATCAGCTGACACAGTAAGCACAAGCTAGACAAGGAACACAGTGGTGGTCAATAACTCAGGAGTCCCCCAAAAAGCCCATACCTCCTTTCCTGCATAGGAAAGGTTTGCACTCTAGCACTGTGCCTGGAATCAAACAGCTCTTACCCAAGCAGACTACTCGGAGGAACTTCATGGTGGTCCAGGGCCCAATCCTTGGAGTTGACAGCCACTCCTGTCCCCTGTCCCCACCACTCAGCATGCTATCATCAATATAATGGAACCAGATAAACTGGGTGAGGTTGTGAGTCACCATACTGACAGACAGTAGGGCTGCGTAGATACCTGAGGCTATACCTGGAGTGTCCTTTGTCTCCCTTCTCAAGGGAAGACAAACTGGTTCTGCAAGTGTGTTGGTAAGAGAATGGTGGGAAAGACATTAGCTAAGTTCAAGGCAGAGTCAAGGGAGGATGGAATTTTTTCCCCTCAATACCCCTGTGTAACATCAGGCACCACAGCACGGGTAGGAGGTATCATTCTATTTAGCTCTCGATGGCTAGCAGTCAATTCTGTAAGTTCCATTGGGCTTTTTCACCAGCGGGACAAGTTACTGAAGTGTTACTGAAGGGGCTGTGTTATTGAAGGTACTGCGGGCAGATAGTAAAATCACAACCTGCTCCAGTTCTTTCTCAGGCTCTCTACTCTCAGCATGCACATTCGACAGCTATCTATTACCATCCTACAGGCAGGCAGGCTAATGGGGTCCCATTTTGCTTCCTCACTTAACACTGCCTTTGCTGCCTAACTTTGGACTGAAAGTCCCCCACAGAGGTCTATATTTTTCCTAACAGAATACCCACCCCCAGACTTTAGGGAACTGGGAAGATAATACAAAGTAAGAAGCTGTAGGAACTCCCTTAATTCTTAGATGTAACAATACCTGTGGTTCTCCAATGCTCTTAGCCTTATAGCCATCTATGACTGCCCAGGACCCCAGAGAATGCTCTCGGTTGTCAAGAATCAGTGTACATTCAGTATCTGCCCTACCACAGCAATCATCCTCCCCTTGTTCTGGGTGGAATCGTGAGCTCCGCATGAGGCTCCAGTTGCCCCGTGGGATATCCATCGCACCTTCCCTACGGGGAAAGGAGCCTCCTGCAAGGCTACCAAGACTGCATTAGGCTGCTTATCTTTTCTCTGAGGGTCACAGCATGAAGCGAGTCACGCCACATCTGCTTTCTTGTTATTTCAGCGGGCTCCCATTTCTTCTCTCTTGTCTTTTTTGTTTGTCTCTTTTTCCGTCAGCCTTCGTGACAAGGTGCACCTTGTTCTGACCACATTCCGCCTGTCCTAGCCTTGCACACACTATTAGAAAACCTGCCTGACAACGGAAAAAGGATCACACAATTCTTCGGCATTTTATGACACTTTACTTTTCATTCTGGCCATAAAAATCGCTTTATCTGGTCATTGAAACACCCCAGCATGAATGGGCTTGTTGAACGCCCAGCTCCCACAGAGTGCTGGGCGCAGTGAATGTGAACATCCCCTCAGTTGGCCATACCTCCTGAAATGACCCACTCTGTAAGGGTTTCCTTATATCTGCAGGCATTCTATAGATGCTAAGGGCTGGAGAAGTAGTAAGATTGTTCATTTTTTCAGCTCATTTCATGCCAGAGAAATGCCACCCCTTCCCGCGTCCCAGGGTCTCACCATCTAAGCAGTTAGGCTCTCGTGGGGCATTCGTTTTAAAGTTTCTCATTGGTTTGGTGGCACAGACCTGCAAACTCGGCACTCAGGGTCTCACTCTAGTCCAAACTGGCCTTGAACTCACTCCGTAACCTAGGCTAGCTATGAACTCATGATTCTCCTGCCTCAGGTATCTAAGCCTCAAGAAAGAAAGAGAGAAGAGAGAAAGAAAGAAAGAAAGAAAGAGAGAGAGAGAGAGAGAGAGAGAGGGAGAAAGAAAAGAAAGAAAGAAAGAAAAAGAGAGACAGAAAAAGAGAAAGGAGGGAGGGCAGGAGGGAGGAAAAAGAAAGAAAGGAAAGAAGAGGAGAAAGAATTACAGTACAGTATTTAGCAATTCAGCAGTATACTGATCTGGTTTCCGCAGTGGGACGGCTCCCCCTCGTGCCTCTGACTTGCGCTGCATTAACATCCAAGTGAAAATACAAATCTCACAGGCAGCAGGCGTGGGGGGAGACAGGAGGTAAGGAGTTCAATCTCATTTCTTCCTCACTCCCCGCTTCCCAAGGATTCCAGTTCTTCGCATCCCATCCTGACCTTGAGAAGACGGCTCACACTTGATTTTTCTTTCAGTTCTTTCCTTTTAGGGGCACAGTTCAGCACTCAAGGGTTTCTACGCTTAGTGTCTTGGGTCTTCCATTTTCTCACCCAAGTCAGAACCTGCGAGAGTTATCCACAAATCTCTGTATGTTGTGACCCTTTGTCTAATAGCTTATGCTTGTATCTGCAGCCAATTGGGCACTGATGGCCAACTGAACTCCCCAAATAGTGGCCATCTCACTAGGGCAAGACAGTCCCAGGGGGATAAATGGCATTCAGCAAACAGCTGCTCCAAACAGCAGCAAGTTGAGGGTATGGCCATAATCACTTGCGACCCACAAGCACTGAACGCAGGCCACCTCGTCCCACATGTAGTGGGATGGCTATTCAGGAATATCTGCTAATGCCTTTTTCCCTGGCCCATTTTCTGTCTCCTGGCTGGCCAATGGTGTTGGTGTATGAGAACCTGCCCCATAGTTTTTTTTTTTTTTTTTTTTTTTTTTTTTTTTTTTTTTTTTT
>NW_004955411.1:22875576-22905682 GCF_000276665.1 Chinchilla lanigera
CACGACCTTGCGCTTGCCAGGCAGGCGCTTTTGCCGCTGAGCTAAATCCCCAGCCCCTGCCCCATAGTTCTTACTACTGAAGAAACAGGCAGGCAGATCCAGAATTGCAGAGTACAGTATATTAGGGATGTGTGGACAGAAGCATGGTCCTGGGTGGTAGCAAGACCAGACAGATCACAAGTGGTCAAGGCAAAAGCAACTTCTTTCAGGCCAGAAGGCAAAGCCAATGTCAAGGTCAGACTCAAGACACATTCTGACACCAAGCACCAGGATCTGGATATAAAGTTCCAAGCCCATAACCAATCTACTGGGATTGGTATGCTGGGAAACTATGCAGGCAAAACCATCTAGAGTTACTCAGAAGCAATCGCAGTGGTTATGACTAAAGGTGGCTATTGTCTTGGTTACTTTTCTCTCAGTGCCGAGACAAAATACCTGACACCCGAAGTTAAGGAAAGAAAGTTTTATTTAGCTTAGTCTGTGGAGGTTGCAATCCATACTCGGCTGGCTCCAAGGCAGGGTGGCATGGCACAGGGGCAACAGTTCAAGGCAGCAGAAGACAGCAAAAGCAGCAACAGCGAAAGAGGTTGGGGGCGTGTGTGGGGACACATCTTTTTTCCTCCCTTATGTTGTATGCAGGCTACCAGCCATCGGGTGGGTGTAGCACTCACACCATCTCCATGCCTGCCTCTTGCACAGGCTCAGGGTGTTTACAAAGTGAGGACCCTGGCCCCTGCTGAGTCACTTACACTTCTAAACTTCTCAAGTTGACACAGTGAACAACATCCTAGAGCAGTAAGGGCATGCCCTACATACACCAGGATGTAGAACTGCTGAGTTACTTAGTTAAGCTTCTAGACGTCTCAAGTTGAGGCAATGCACCAACCATCACAGCTATGGTCAGGTCAAGCTGAATCTGCGCCCAGTTCTAATGCTGGGGAACTGACAGTGGCAAAATGTATCATAAATTAGTGACCCAAAAGCTCGAGATTTAAAGCTTTGCTTTTTTTGTTTCAGTTCTTCATAGAGAATTAGACCAAATAATTATTTCTGGTATTTTCCTCCTAGTAAGCAATTCACTGTTGTTCCTAAGCAGAGGAAATGGAGTTGCCAGGTAGACAATGGGTAGACATTCTTTCTCTCAGACTGTTTCAGACACTGGTCTTTGTCGGGACAAGGAGAGTAACTACCAAGCAATGAGTGCTGCTTAGCTGAGATGCTTGGAACCATTTAAATCCTTCAGATTTGCTCATTTCTTATACACTTTCAACTTTTACCTAATAAACCATCCTTATGTACAGCCCTAAACCAGGGTGTTTGGACCCACTTTAGTTCTGTCCCTCCAAATATGCAGATGCTCCCCCACACTAATTGTCCAGGACCCCACCCTCCTTTCCTATCATGGATGTCACAAGGTACTGAATAAATATGGAAAAGGGGATGTCCGCATGCGAATATTTATAGGCCAAGATAAACCCTCTACCGCATACAAGAAATATTTCTTTAAAAAAAATTATTCCCCAGTGATGGCGATATGCCAGACGCTAACAAAGTTGAGTCATGGTTATATCCAGCTCCCAGATGGCCTTCAAGACCTCTAACAGCGCCTCTGCGACTGGGATGAGCACACCTTCTAGTTTATTATCACCCTATTTACGGGAGAACTTGGCCAAATCCGCCGCTGTGCTGCAGCAGACCCCTTTCTTGTGGGGCAAGTTTTCCTCTATCAGCAACCTCAGTCCCAGTTCTGTCAGCCTCCTTCCATCCTTTCCTGACCCTGCTAGCCCCAAATGTTACCCCAAGTAATTTTCTTCTTCTTCCCTTCCTCGTCACTCAGAAAATTTCCTTCTTTCAAATTTCTTCAAGACTATCATTCCGTCTGTCCCCTGCTCACCCTGCTTCACAATAAAATTTAGTGGAAGTCAGACACTGGTTATTAAGTACTTTTAGAGCATTCCTGATACAGTCCCATCCACCCAGTCACCAAGCCTTAATCTGCAGGCACCGAGGAGTCCTGGCCCTTTCTGTGCCAGGCAATCTGTAAGCCATCTCATCGCCACCCTATGAACTACAGAAAGGCAATACAGTATAGCACCTAGGAGCACAAGGCTCTGACCACAGTCCACCAGGCTTTAAATCCGAGGCTCAACACTAAGTGATCTCTGACGTTACTGAAGCTCCCTGTTTCAATCCTCACTGTTAAATATTCTTTTCCTCATACCTTTGGTGAATATTAATCAAGTGCATTTGTAAAGCACCCAGATTAATGCCTAGTAATTCTAAAACAGTATCATTTATTACCTATTTTACAGTTAAGGACAATTCTATGATCACACGGTTAGTAGTGGTGCTGAGATTGAAACCCAGGTTTCCTAACCCTAACTCCACACATCTCTACCCAATTACTCTCCTGTTCATAATATACTATCATAAATAAAACTAAACAGCGTTACATGAAGCTAAAGGACGACACAGGAAGTACTTTATTGTGTGACACCATGTAATAGAAGCCATATTCACAGGTTCTTAACCACATAATGTAGATGGCTCAGAAACTGCAGTACTGGTGATTCAAGTACTGATATTTTCTTTACATATAGCAAAATGGTTTTAAGTGATTTACAGTTTTAAAATAGAAGTTTATACTGATTATAGAGTGCTTTCATTTTTTTAAATAAAAGAACTACTCTCTTGAACCAAAAGTCATGTGGCTTTTAAAAACATTTAACATTTAAAGTGTTATCGTGTGCCCAAAATAATACATTATTCCTCTCATTTACAATAAATTTAGCGGTATGATTAGTCATACTAACATATACACAGGAACTATGCCTAAACCAAATTAAAGATTTAAAAAAATAAAATACTATTAGCAACCTAAAAAGTCAACAGAGATCAATAAATAGTACTGGAATTACACACTCAGTAATTTCTATAATTTAATATGCTAAAAATGAGGAAATAAACAGGACCAGGGGATGAGACATATATATAAGCAAAGTAATTTCATGATTTTCTTCATTTCGAGTCTATTGCTTTGTTATTTCCAGGAGGAAGTGTCTTGACTTCAAAAGTAACAAAGTACTTGAGAAGTGCATTTACATCTTCCAGTTTTAAGTGGTATTCTTGTGCTATTTTCTCAGCAGTCCATGTTTCTGGGTAAAGTTTATGATTATTGAGAAGTGTCAAGGCCTCTACAATGGAAATTTTGCCCTTGGGAATGTTCTTAATATCCATACCGAAGTGATGGCCTTTTGGCAATCTGAATTCCTTTGGCTCTTGCTGTATTTCAGCATCTTTTGCCTAGTATTGGGGGAAAAAAAGCAAGAAAGCCTTTTAGGGTAAGACCTGGCATTTTTTTATTTTTAGAAAATTCTTATTAGCACATATCTGCAGTACACAGTGATCACATTTATCATGGGGAGCTGGTACATGTGTGTAACATACCAGTTCTTTACTTCCTCTTCCCTCCCTCCCCTCCCTTTCTAGATCCCTTTTTTGCAAAAAAAAAACTATCTCCCTCATTTCTGTTATATGTCCTTTATTCTGTTCTTTAAATTATTTATACTTTGGATTTCTGTCTGTTTTCACATTTCTCAAATCAAATCTACACTATTTCTCTTCCAACAAATACTGCGTATGCTTCCTCAAACTGTATTTTCCCATGATAATGAGCAAGTGTGGCAGTACTTTTACGTTGTCTTTCCACAACTCTAATTAGATCACCATTAAGCAATTTAGGTAGCTCTAGAAAAATAATAACCGAATGAATACCATTCATTTACATTATTTCACATACAGGTTTACTATCACTAATACACAAATCTGAAATCCAAAGTGCTCTAAAATCCAAAACCGAGCGCCAACATGACACTCAAAGTAGGAAATTCCACACCTACTTCCTATGACAATCACAGTCAAAAAGCAGGTATACCAAAAATATTGTATAGAATTACCTTTAAGCGAGAGTAATTATCTAAGTTGCATATGAAACATTAACAAATTTTGTGTTTGAATTTGTGTCCTATCCCTAAAATATAACATTATGCATATGCAACTGAAACATGTCCGGTTCCAAACGTTTTAGACAAGGGATACTTGAACAGTTAAAAGAATAACAAGAGCGCTCACATTAAAAACTGCACTTGCTTTAGAAGAGCAGAATTCTGAAGCTGCCCCAATAGCTTACTTGATACCATCCATTCTGTTTTCAAGTTATGTGTTCCATATTCAATGGCCCAAACACCTTGAATGAATTCAAATATTGCTAGAGATCTTGTCTCTTCTGAGAAAATAAACTTCTATCTCCAACACTCTAATACAAGTAACTTAGACACACTCATCCCTCCGTCACTGTCCCATCCACTCTTCGTCTCTCCATTTGTGCTCTGTATTCCAGTCTTACTGCCTAGTCATTCCAATCAAACACCTTTTCTTTTTCTTTCAGTGTACCCTGCCTACTACTGCTTCTTGGAAAACACACCAAATCCCAAACTCCCTCCTTTATAATCAGTTTTTTTCCCTTTGGTTAAGGTTTAAAAGACAATCTCTGCTATCACTAATGACTTCCCAGGTGCGTAATTCAGAAGCACTTTTCAGACCTCAAAACTCACCACAGTACCTCAGTACATCTGGCATTGCTGATCACAACAGTCCAGTACCTGTAACTACCTTCCCCTTGGTTTCCACACCATACCCCTCAATTCTCCATCTGTTCTCCCACTGGTTCTTTCTTTTGTGTGTGTGCGATTAACTCAATTAAAAGATGTTAATCCCTCTTCAATTAATCTATAAATTCTAAATTAATTACACACAGTCTAAATAGGGCTTTTCCTTTCACTACCCCTTAAATTGTAATATGCTGGAAATTCTGGCCAGATTAGGGTTTTAGGGTTTATGATACACAATGCTCTCGGTCTTCCTGTGCCGTTAGGAAAAATGTCCAACATATTTGACAGAATTTTGAACAGCAATAAATAAATAACTCAAAAAGTCAGAAAATAAGTCATCTGCCATACAACAGGGACACTATCACTCATGTCTAAAGACATTACAAATCATTAAGAAAACTATGAACCGTCCAAAAGAAAACCATGAGGCAAAGAACTTTGACAATTCAATTTTTCATTAGCACTCTCCTTAAGGAGTCATTTTAGACTCTCTTATGCTTCCTGTGAAATTTTGATACCACTATATATATCTTTCTGTATTATATATTAAAAATTAACTTTTTCACTCCACAAGAGCCAATTTTCAATTGCATCACTTAATATAACATGTCAGAAACAATATTGGGAGTATGAGTATTACCTTAATAATAACATAAAGAACACGGGTATCAATCCCCGTACATAACCATCTGATGACAACTGAACCATGCCAGTTACCAGTCTTCTTGTGATTTTTTGTTTGTTTGTTTTTGTGGTGCTGGGGATCGAACCCAGGACCTTGTGCCTGCAAGGCAAGAACTCTACCACTGAGCTACATCCCCAGACCCAATCTTCTTTTGTTCTATGAAAGCTATATTAATAACTGTGTGCAAATAATCTACTGCTTATTTATAGCCAGGGCCAAAAAACTTTAGAATGGAAAAAAAAATCTGGAAGTTGTTAGCACTTCCATTTGCTTTAATGAAACTCTTCCTGCTACCCAGAACCGCCCCTCTGCAAACTCCAATTTATCCTTCAATTCACTGCCCCAGAAGGCATCTGTCATCCGCCTATTTCAAATAGGTCCTTCTGATACACTCTCATAATGATACACTGCTTATAATTATTTGTGTAAGCTTGTTCATCTCTTCAGTGGCTGTGTCCCACACAACACAAGCCTTGTGAGAATTAAGAACTAAGTTGGTTTTTTCATCACTACATACAAAGCACTTGTACCTGGCACTTAATTCCATAAAGACTTGCATGTACTAGGTGGAGGAACACACATGGGGATTCCTGTTCTCCATGCGTTCTGTGAATCTCCTAATTTTACATATCCTATCTGTGTACACCTTAAAAATACTAATTGTTTGCATTCCACAAATCCAACACTAATAGTCCTTGAGATCAGAACATACTTCAATTCACAGATAATTTAAAAATAAAAAATAATATTAAAGGTCTACCTTACTAAATCCTACAAATTCTGAAATAATACCAATAATCCACATTGGTGTATTCAATCAATACTTCCACAGATCTTCAGAATTCCGGTAAATAGCCAACAGTCACGGCTGGTGTCTTGCCTGGACCACTTTGCTTCAAGTTTTGCCAAAGCACTGGACTTTGGCCACAACCACTCCGACATTCTTACACTTGCAGAGAATTCGCTCTTACCACTTGCCATACTTCTCTTAGTCATTTTCCAGGAGATCCCAAAATAAATTATTTACTTAAATAAAAACTCATTACCGCCAGGGATGACGCAGGATCTTTGGAATCAACATATACATCTTTCAGTAGTGACAACAGCTTTTCATTTTTTCTGGCAATTTCTCTCTTAATTTCTGGATGACCTAAGGAGTAAAAAAAAGTCACAATATTAAAAAGGAAAAATTTCCTCTAAGATCCTACAGACTGAACGTAAAGCGGCCCCTTTCTTTTACATTAACAATCATTTGGACAGCTCGAAAGTACTTTCGATATCCTTCTGCGAAGACCCCTGGAGAAGACGGGCTGCACAGGAGGGCCCCAATTCCGATCCCTGTTTCAAACTTCTCCAACGTCAAGGGCAAAGTGGGGCGGGAAGGACGCCTCACGCGCCGGCCTGCCCCCCCCCCCGCCGATCCCCTTTCCCCCGCCGGCCTCCCTCCCCCCACCCCCGCGGGCCTGCCCGCCCCCAGCCGATGTCCCCGGTCCCCCGCCGGCCTGGTCCCCGCCTGCACCGAGGTCGTCCGCGCCCCGCGCCCGGCTCACCGCTCATCTGCTCCTGCAGGACGCTCTGGGTGGACGGGTGCCTCGGGGCCCTGGAAGGCTTCACCTTGCTGATTTCCCGCTCTGCTCGGTTCTCCAAGTTGAAATTCCTGAGCGCCCGAGTCACCCTAGCCCCCATACTCTCTACAACATGATGCATGCAGGCTCCGGACGCACGTGGGTGACCTCTGGGTGCACAAGCACGGCTGGGGCCAAACCAGCCGCGCACTGGGAAATAGCGAAATGTGCGCTCGTTGCCCCCTGGCGGCCAGGAGGCTATACAGCGCGTCCCTGCGCTTCATTACCCGAGGCGCGCTTCCTTCCGGGGCGGAGCACACTCTCCCAGTAGGGGCGGGCTCGCGCGGGAGGGGCGGGTCCGGGACCTCGCGCTGCCCAGTCAGAAGTCGCGAGCGGCTCGGAGGCGTGTTTATGTCGGCCCCGCCCCACTCGAGCGGGGCTGTACCGGCAGAGGTTGAAGCCCTTCGGCGGTGGGACGCCTAGGTCTCCCCGGAGAGGAGAGTCGGGTCTCTGGCAGGTCTTTGCCTGAGCTCAAACAAGCTTCTAAAATTTACCTTTCCTGCTCTTTTGTAAGGAAAATAACGAAAGGGTGTTCATTCTCGATCAGTATTTGTTCTCAGACGCTTTTATTTCTGTGTCCCTTGTTTTCCTGACCTCTTGTCTCATGTGTTTCTCAGCCACCGTTTTCTTTTTCCATTTTCTTATACTTTCCATTTCCAGCTCTTTTTTGTTGTTGTTGTTGTTTGTTGTTTTGAGACAGGGTCTCGCTGTGCAGTTCAGGCTGGCCTTGAGTTCATTTTGTAGCCCAGGCTGGCCTTGAACTGTCAACGATCCTCCTGCCTCAGCCTCCCAAGTGCTGGGGTTACAGGCAGGCGCCACTATGCCCAGCTAGTGCAACTCATTTTCACAAGGAATGGTATTCGTTTTAGTTATGCTTCCCTCCCACTTCGCTGTATTTTTATTACTAATTTGATTTTTTTATTTGATTTGATTTTTATTTTATTTGATATTTTTATTACTAATTTGATTTACTTCTGTATACTGTGAAGCACCGAATCAGCCTGTTCCTATTTACCGTATTGTTCCTCTTCCTTCCTTGGTCTTTTTTAATTTGTAAAGTTGAAAGATAGTATAACTTACCGTCAGAAAGTCAGTGTGTTTGGGAAAAAGCACATCTTACCTGTTCTCCCCGCTTCTCCCGTCCTCCACCTCTTGTCTCCATTTCTGATGGTTTCCTTGATCCTTAAGCTTCCTTAGAAATACTCTGATGGGTGCAGAAGAAAAGAAACCACTCATGTTCTCACAAAATCTGCTTTGAGTGCTCTCAGCTCTTCTTAGTAATTAAAATACACTGGTTGTTTTAAGCGGTTCATAGTAAGAAAAAAATCGATATAAAGATGAAATTGAAGAAATTTTTAAAATTGGAGTAAAGAAAGGGACAGTTTTAATAAGAAAAGTAGTCGTCCTAGTTTGGGGTTTTGCAAGGGGAACAATATAATACAGGACACGTTTTATAAGATTATTTATAATAGTCACCCAAAGAATCATATTCAAAGAGAGTGTAGGAAATTTGTGCACACATGAATGACCAAAGAATCCAGCTGAGGGCCTGGATCCCACCATAATGTCTTGCATGAGTCCAGCTGAAGACCTACAACTCATAACAATGCCTCCCACTAGTCCAGCTGGAGGCCCAGAGCCCATGACAGTGTCTCATGCAGGCCTGTTTTGAGGATCTGCGCTGGGAAGGCCCAAAGGTCAGTGGTGGAATCTAGGAAGTCTGTGCCAGCAGAATGAAGGATCTGTGCTAGCAGGCTGAGGGATCTGCACTGGAGTCAGGAAGCAGTGCTGAAAATAACCAGAGCTCCCCAGAAAAGTACCACAACCGTCCTCAGCAACAGTGAGGTCCAGAGCTCCTCCAATGATCAGGGACAGCCAAGTTCCTATCAGGGAAACCAATGCAAAAAGCTTCTCCAGGAGACTGAGCAGTGTTTCATGTTCCCCTCCAAAGCCAGGAAACGATGCTCAAAGTGAGGACCAGAGCTCCCCCAAAGTGAACTGAAGCTACTCTCAGTGACAACAAGGTCCTGAGCTCCTGCTTTGATAAGAATAGCTAAATTCATCAGGAAAGCCAGCATGACAAGGTCCTCCCTCCTGCAGAATAGCCCAAGAGAACCAGCAGCTTCTACCAGCTCCCAACAGCTCCACTTCTTCCTCTCCAGGTCTGCCTCTTATGCTGCTGGCCACAATCCTCAGGTGGGCCTCCCACACCCAGCACCATGCTGGTTAAGTTCAGCTGGGTGTTACAAGTTGATGACCAGTCGTCAATCAAACACAGTAGTGTTGCTATTAAATATAATTCTTAATCATAGTGGAAGCACTACAAGGAATATAGCTTCCACTACTGATTATGATATGTTTTTACAAGGTTTGGTAAAATTCTGAGTGCCTCAGAGGAGTTAATTTGGAAGTTATCCTGAAGGTGGCAGGCTGCTCCAAGATTTCCATCTTGTAGACAAGCATGTTTGTAATTCAGTGCTTTTCAGCCAGTTTCTGTGGATGCCAAGAAAGTTCCATCTGCTTCATTACGTCTCTTATGCACTTTAACAATTATAGTAGCAATTCACTCACTGCTTGTTAAAATATTTTAAAAGTGAAGATTTCATTTTCATAGAAATTCCACCAAACTTCAGGGTGCATAAAAATTATTAGAAGTTACAATGAGTACTGAGGGAAGTGATCACAAAATGAAGGAATTCTTTGAATTCCTATGGTGAGGGGAGAGCTTGGATTCAGCATCCTTTAAGAAGCATCTAAATATAAGCCAGCTGCTTCACCTGGCCCTGCCCTGGTGCTGTGCTAACCCTCAGAGAGGAAAATAGAAGGCAGATGTGTGTCACCAATGCACAGTTAGATCCAACCTTTATGAATCACTATGGAAATAAAACCTAACCATAAATGCATAATTCTAGTTCTTCTTGTCAAAACATGTAAATGAACAGGAAGTTAAAGACCCTTTGGACTTGGGTGAAAGGGCTGAAATACCTCAGTCCCAGGGAAAGTGTAACTAGGATGCTGCAAAAATTAAGGTTCAACCAGATTAACTTGTGCAGAGTTGACTTCTGGCTGCAGTTTGTTCAGGCATAGACAACCTGTCCAAGGCCTGGACTCTGGCTCAGGGGTCCGACTTGTCTTTCTGTTCGTTTGACATTTATTTGGTACCTACTGTGTATTAGCAATGTGAAATATGCTGGATACAAGGAAACAAAACATAAAAATCCCTGTTCTCAATAAATTCGTATTCTACTGTGTTGGCAAGACCCTGGGTTCCTTTCGTTAATATCTTAAGATTTTCACTCCACTTAGATAAAAGCGTAATTTATTGTTTGTTTGTTTTGAGAGAAGGTCTCACTATGTAGGCCAGGCTGGCCTCAAACTCATAACTGTCCTCCTGCTGGGATTACAAGCGTTTGCCACCATGCCCTGCTTAGCTCGTGTGTCATTCGTGCTGCTTTTCATTGTCTAGACGAGCAGAAGAATGTTTAAAAAAGAACCAAAACTATGTTGAAACTGTAGGTGAACATAAGAGATAAAATAACTGAATGGATGAAAGTAAAGTAAGACTCATCCTTCAAGGATTTTATGACAATATAGATATTCTAAATTCAACTTTTATTGCTGATTAGCATGCTCTGGCAGTATTGGATTCATTGCAGCGGGAATGTGGGTGAGAATCACCTGGCTAGACTCTGGCCATTGCACTGTCCTTCCTTCCTTCCTTCCTTCCTTCCTTCCTTCCTTCCTTCCTTCCTTCCACAGTATTATGTATTCTTTGGAGGACTGCAGATACGAAACATAGGAGACACAGAACTGAAGGATGCCAGGACAGACTCCAGAGGTTCACTGAACAAAACCCAGACCCATAGGGCCAGCACAGCAGGGTTACGGAGGAACGCCATCCTATGGAGGTGTTGGTGTTCAGAGAGCACCTCTGAACGGGGCTTTTGGGCCAGGACTACAGCGCAGGAGCCAGGGAATTTGTAAGAGTCCAATTCATGTAATGCACAAGGTTCCCAAGCTTGGATCCTTTCATAGTGATGTTTGTGAAACCTAGAGGGGGCTGGGGAGGTAGAACAAATGCGGCCATATGCAAATCTAGTACTCAAATTGAGAAACCCTAGTTCTCATAAAAGTACCAACCAGCATTTATGCTTAGATGTCTGCTTTGTAATTACTGCACTCAGCTTTTGTCATTGTGTTAGTTTCCCATGGCTACTAACAAGTTACCGTAAAAGACTGAATAATCTTTTATCTCCCAGTTCTGCAGGTTAGAAATCCACTGTAGGTCTGAAGAGAATACAATCGAGGTGTCGGCAGACTTGTTGCCCTCCCAGAGGCTCTAGGGGAAAATCCCTTTCCTTGGTTTTCTGTTTGTGAAGGCTTCCTGCACATCTTGGTAGCCTGCAGTTATATCACTTCATTGTCTCATATCCTCCTCTGTGACTTTCTTGCCTTCCTCTTTCCTTTTTAATACGATTACACTGTGCCTACATGGATAGTCCAGGATAACATCTTCATCTTAATCGCCTTAATCGAATGTACAAAGTACTCTTTGCCAGGTAAGAGAATATGCACAGGTTAGAGGATTAAGAGATGAACATTACTGGGAGACCACTGTTCTACCAGTCATCACTTGAGAATATCCACATCTACAAGTACCCCTGCCCAAATTAGTAACGTATAAAGACAGAATAGTAGAGAGAATGCCTAGTATGCTTCACTCAGCCTGATATAGTATGTTACAGTGAAACCGCATGATCACTGAAAGAATAAAACTCTTACTTTACTACCACTTTGTTAGTTGTGTATACTGCAGAGATCCAATTTTTACAGCCCAAATCTCTGAGTTCCTCTGGAGAATTTGCATTTATCAATCAGCAAAAGTATGAAACTCCTTGCGTATAAACCAGCAGAAGTCTATCACTCTTCTTTTACTCCTCTCTGTTATTTCCCTCACAGCTTCCCCACCTTTCCTTTTTCTTTGCATTGGTTTTTCAACCCTTCTCTCCTTGTATCCACTTGTAGAATGTGGATGCTCCTGCAGAAGACAAGCCATTTGTGAGAGAGTTGAGCAGTTCTCTGGACCAGAGGAAGACAGCTATATAGAAAAGAGGAGAGAGGAAAAAGTAGAGGCAACAGCTACTGGGAGAAAATGGGAGATAAAGAAGAAAAGGAACAAGAGAACTGAGTTGGGGCGGAAAAGGCAGTCATATCCCACTCAGAGTTGAGACTCTACACCCAGCTCCTTTTCTTGAAGCTTCTTTCACCAACTGGTTTGTTCAAACTACTTAGAAGTGCTTTGAAAGAAATAGTTACCAAAACCACTACCAGAAGAAAATACATGTGTCTGTGTTTGTGCATTAAATATATTCGTTAGGAAAGTAGAAGGATGGAAAGTAAATAAATTTGAACTAAACATTCAAGTCAAGACACAAAAAGAGAATACCAACACAACCACCAAAACTTTAAAGGACTGAAGATAATTTAGAAGTTAATTATATAGAAAGCAAATCCAGTTGATTGAGACTGTAAAATCCAAGTGAACATTAGATCCAAGTCAAATCCAAGGAACAAATAAGAGACCCTGGTATTTTTTAGAAAGAATATGTGCACACAATTAGTGAAATATTTTAAATTGAGAGAAAACAATATATGCAACTTTTTATACAACTAAAACGTATAGTCTCTTCTTGTGTGACTTGCTTTTATCAAATAGAATGTGGTAAACATGAATAGAATAAAATAGAGCAGAATAGAATAGGGCACAGATACAGAACAAAACAGACTGTAGAACAGAACATGACTGCTTTTGTGTTTACCTTACGCTGTGGAAGACTTCGCCTTAGGAGATGGGAATGTGAGATTCTCCTGTGAGCCTTAAAGAAGCAAGCTGCCGTGTTGCTAAGGATCTTTGAGAAAGCCTATAGGGAAGCCACATGTAAGCAACTTCTAGGGACTTTATGAAGAAAAAGGAGCCCTCAGGTGACAACCAGCAAGAAACAGGTATCTCAGTACTACAATCACGAGGGACTAAATTTTGCCAAGAACCCTGAAAGGCTGCACTCCAGAAATTAATGTAGCCCTGTCAATACTATGTAGTCATTTCAAATGAGTCCCAATATGGTATATGTTTTGTTTAACCAAGTTCAACACCCATTACTACTATTAAATTCAGGTACTGGGAAATGAAGGAAATTTTTTACTTGATAAAGGTTACAATTTCAAAAAATACAGCCATTCAATTATCATATCGAATGGTGAAATGTTATGGCAAGCCCAATAAAATCAGTGCCCTCCATAAGTGGCTAGATTCAAGAGTTTGAAGGTCCTAGCTAATAAACGACAAGGAAAGTAAGAATTATAAATGCTACATTACTTGTGCATTTTCAAAATCAGTACACCTATCTCTCTAAACTGTTGAGAGCATCATTCAAAGACCTGTTAGATATAATAAATGAATTCAGTAACACAGCAAAATAGCTAGCCGCCCTTTATATCAGTTGGAAAATATAATGACCAAAAAAAATTAGTGATGATAGCACAAAAACTATTACATATCTAGGAGAAAGTTTTCCAAAAAGTGCAAAACTCAAATAAACCACAAAATTTATGAAAGAGCATAAAGGAACACACATGGCTGAACACAGGCAGTTCCTTGCGATGCAAAGTTTCACTGGTGTAAAAAAATGTCAGTTTTTCCAGGAATTAATCCATATATTCTATATACTTTCAATGGAAATTTGATTGAAACTAAAGTTCATCTGGGAGAGAAGACTTCTTAAATATCCAATATATTTTCTAAAAACTACTAAGAACTTATCTTAAGGCATTAGAAGATAAGGTAAAATTTCATAGCATGTTACTGATACAAAAGTAGATAGAACAGACTAGAATAGGGCACAGATAAATCCCTAAGTATAATAGTAACCAGGCAGATTAAATATATTCAGGGTAATGACTAAAATGACCCTATAGAGCTGGGCATGGTGGAGCTTGCTTGTAATCCCAGCACTTCGGAGGCTGAGGTAGGAGGTTTGCTCTGAGTTTGAGGCCAGCCTGAATTACATAGTGAGTTCAAGGCCAGGCTGAACTGCATAGCCAGACCCTGTCTCAAAGAAAAAAAATAAATATCATGGGGATCTAAAATTATTTTCTCTGTAAGTGGAAAGCTAAATTTCCAATATTTGCTATGTCCCTTTCTTTCCAATCCTTTTGTAACTTGGCTCCTGCCTTGTTTTGCATTCCAGTTTTCCCTGCATTGGACAGTTTTCATAATGTATTTGCCCCTCCACACCCTCACGGACTTGCATTTCATGGAACTAACGGACATCTTATCATAGTGGTTTTGGTCTGATTGCAATGAGGTAATTTTATCCTGTCCATAGCTATTTAATCAGTACCGTAATTCTCCTTTTTCTTGGCTATAGAAACTACCACTGACATTTTAGCAACTGCAAAACAAAATGTGAAAAATTGTAGAGAACAAGCAAACACCCAAGAACTAGTTTTTATTTCAAAGATTGGAAAAACAGGGAATATAAAACAGAGAATTCCAGAAGGGCTTCAGGAAGCTCGGAAATGCCAAGTCTCAACCAGAGCTGTTTATCTTATCTGATGAACCCACCTCAGCAACTCTAGAGCTAGGTCCTGTGTTTCTTCCCTCTACCTGTCTGCCTACCTTCAGGTCTGGTTCTTTCTTCCTGTTTGCAACTGACTCTTTCCTTAGCAGCCATGGTCTAACGTAAGATTACATTAGACCTACAGACCTGAACGTTAGACCCAGCAGACCTACACCTGAACGTTGGTTTTGGCACTTCCTGACTACATGATTTTGCAGTAACTTCTTAGAAGACAAGGGTAGCTCTAGGGATCTCAGCAGTAGGAAGGGACTCAAATCTGGCTGACTTCTGCTGCTGGATTTTTTTTATCTGTCCCAGAATTAAATTCCCAGGCAGGAGAAGTACTAATTGATGTGGCTTGGGTCCTGGGCACTTCCTTTGGTAGAGATGCAGAATTAGCTGTCTCTACCAGAATTGTATAGAGGTGAGGATGGTAAAGGTAGGGATGGTACACAGTGAAAACGTTCCTATCAACTCCTGAGATTAACTGCAACTGCTCTGCCCTGTAATTTCATGTGTGTGTGCTGAAGACTTAGTTTTGGACCTCTTTTTCTGGCTTTATTGGCCTAGTTTTTTGATTCAACAGTGTTGTGTAAGTGGTCTTGATTTTAGTTCTGGACTATGCTTTGCAACCCACCTTATCCCACCGTTTTAAAAAGAACAGATCTGCTACCCTGATCATCTGTACCAGATTACTCTTCAACTGAGGCAGTCCTATGATGAACAAGCCAGGCAAAAAAAGACCTAGGAGAGACAGGGGTGTCTTAGCTACCAATATTTAGGGACAGGTTTAGCACTAGAGTCCAGTAGCCTTTCCTACTGTGGAGGTTGTTTTCAGTCTAGCATCTGAGAGCTAACCAATAAAGAATAGACAAAATTAGTGCAAGGATATTAGCACATGTGGAAAGTTAGGCAGTGTGTGCTTATTGTGCACAGAGATTATGATTTGGACATCTTCAAGGTTAGAAAGTAGAATGTCAATAGTGATGTTCTGATGGAATTGTATAAGGAAGATATTTAGTAGTTTTCAAATGGAAGACTTAAAGGACTTTCTACGTTACATTTTTCCATACATGACAGGCAGGAAAGGAGAACTATCATGAAAAGGATAAGAAATCTGTGCCAGGACCTCAGAGACAAGGTGTACTTCGTTTTGGGTATGAGCCAGGCTATCCTTTACTGGAGCTCTACTGTAACATGCCACTTCTCCTAGATCCATGACAGCAGACCCTCACCCTGGGAATGAAGTCTATATTTTGAACAAAGAAATAATTTAGTTAGGCTGTGCCTATATCATTTTCAGTATAGATCTTTCACTACCCCCTACACACCTTACCATGGTCTCCTTCATTTGGAACCAAGGAGTGGTGGCTGAGAAGCCTCACACCTAGGACCTCCCTGTTTGCAATTTCTCCCTCATAGGTGAAAAAAGGAGAATACTCTTAACAGAAAATAATGCAAAAAATGGCCACAATTTACCTTGCTCTGTGGCTAAGTCAGAGAGATTACTCAAAGGGGAGATATCCAAAGAAGTGTTTGTATGATAGAATGGAACACTGATTCCCTTATCATGAGAGAGCATATTAACACTGCTTTAGATAAGCATTTTGTGTGAGCACTCTAACTTGTATTACTTATTTCCATTTGTTTGCACTCGAATCCCAAGACCTGTGGGGCTGTATCATAATCACTTGTCTCTATATATCTATAGCACTTTACATGGAAAATTGGAAAGAGTGCACGCTTAATAAATGTTGCTGATAATAAAATGCAAGTTTGTAACTTTTGTTTATTTTTAAAATCAACAGCAGCCTAATAAAAGTTACTGATTTACTCCTCAAATCTTGCTGCATATAATCCCTTAAGCCTTTTAGGTAAATCCTCAGGATTAATGGAAGTATGATTTTAATCTGGATTATCATGAGGCAATTAGCTTTGACACACAGTTTGTTGATAAAAATCAGAGAACCATAAAACTAGACGAGACTCAAGCAGATGCTGTCCAGGATAAATAATTGCTGGTTTTATTGTAAATACTACTGCTTACTAAAACTATTAATGCTAGGTGATTATGTATTATAAAATGCGTTACCTCGCTTTTAAATAACATCATAAGACAAAACTATATTTTAAATATCTTTTCCAAGTTAATGCCTTGCACAGCTAGTGCTTTGACATTCTGCACTCACTTTCAAGGGCTGCTATAAGTACGTACCACAAACCAGGTGGCTTGAACAACAGACATTTATTGTCTTACCATTCTAGAAGGGAGACTTCTGAGATCCAGGTGTCAGCAAGGCTGCTTCCACTGAGGGCTTGAGTGAGAACCTGTTCTATGCCTGTACTAAGTCAGTTTGCTTAGGCTTTCAGTGTACTATAACAAAACACCATGGCTTGGTGGTTTATAAATAGTGAAATTTTGTTTTTCAGTTCTACAGAGTGAAGGTGTAAGGTCAGGGTCCAGTTCTAGTGCGGGCCCTCTTTTTGTGTTGCAGACTGCCAACTTATCTCCTCACACGATGGAGAGGGAGAGAGCTCTCTGTCATTCTTTTCATAAGAGCACACATCCACACATGCAGACTCCACCCTCATGATGTAATTACTGCTCAAAGACTCCACCTTCCAGTACCATCACACTGGAGGTTGTAATGTCATTTGAACAAATAGAATTTGTTCAAATCAGGTCCTTTTCCCTGTCTTCCTTAATTGGGACAAATGGGCCTGTTTCTGCTCTTTCCCTATGGCAGAAAACACAAACCTTTCTTCAGCCTATTTTTTAACTTCCACCAAAGCAGGAAGAATGACTAAGGTAACTGGATAAATGTTCAGTGGGCCCCATTCTTCTGTGTGAAGTTACAATCTCTTAAATGCAGGATCCAGTCCTAGCCCTTCTCTCACTTACCTGCCTGGCTACTACTCTGTATGCAGATCTGGAGAAGCCTGGTCGTACCTTCCAGAGAAGGCAGTCCTCAGTCAGTCTAGCTTTCAGCCAAGAGGCAATTTCCTTTCACAATGCACCCATTTCCTGCAGAGTTATGGAAGGTGTATTAGCCACCTGTTGCTGGGGCAAAATACCCAACACTCACAACTTAAAGAAGGAGAGGTTTGCTTTGGTTTACAGTTCCAGAAGGCTCAGTTCTTACATGGTTGGCCAGCTTCAAGGCAGAAATGTCATGGTGGAGAGGCAAAGCCGGGGAAAGCAAGTCACCTGATGGCAGCCAGGAAGCAGAGATGAAAGGGAGGAGTGGGGATATGAATCCTTCTTCCTAGCCTGCCCTCAGTGATTCATCTTCTGCCCAGGCCCATGATCAGTCACTTTCCAAAAGCCCCATTCTGAATACACGAGACTTTCAGGGGAAATTTCAGGTCCAGAGGAGATAGACAATAGACAACAAGGACCTGAGTGAAGTGAGATCAGCCCAGGAAATTAACATGCAAGAGACAAAGGCTGAATAAAGTCTGTCCCTTGACATCACTGATCTTGCAAAGGTGGCAACCATGTAACTTCCATTGTTGTGTATGGTACCACCAGAATCCCCTACCAATTTTTAATCGTAGTATCCACCAGTGGCATACTGCCTCATTTCACACACCCCCACCCCTGCTACCAGAATTTCCCACCAAGATCTGCATATAAACCCTTAGACTTAGGTGTCTCTGTAACATCCCCCCTTGGAGTCCCTTCCAGTTAGCAAGAGTTTTCTTTGTTCACTGTAATAAACTACACCAAGTTAATTCCCACTTATGTGTCTGTGGACTTTATCAGAGCCTTCTCAAAAGAAATGATCTGCTGGTTGAGACTTTTCTGTCTCTCCACCAGTATGGCTGACCTCTCCTATTCAGATATGTCTTGATAGATTTACTGGGCTAGAAACAAATCAGGACCCTGGATCATCTCTTGGGCCCTTTTGATCCCCCAAAACCACCCACCCAAGCATCCATGATACTAGGACTTAGAAAATAGTGCCTTGGACTCTCTGAGGAAGATTTCTTACCCAGTCAGCTGCCAATAGCAGGAGAAAGCTGCAGAAGTTAGCCTTGAGATCAGAGCATCCTCTAGATAATCTGCAGAGACTAACTACCACAGTCTATTTCAATCAGGATCAAGATGAGGTAAAAGAGCAGGACCAAAGGGATAGGAAGAGGACAGTATTATTAGTGGTCACCCTACAAGGGCTCCTGAGGACCTTTCACAGGTGGATAATATGTCTAAAAAGTCAAGACACTTCAACAAAGTATGTAGTCATCCTTCCCCCCGGCCTTATCCTAATTGCC
Organism: Chinchilla lanigera; assembly: GCF_000276665.1. Lineage (NCBI taxonomy): Eukaryota > Metazoa > Chordata > Mammalia > Rodentia > Chinchillidae > Chinchilla > Chinchilla lanigera. The sequence continues at coordinate 22,894,451 of NW_004955411.1, forward strand.
ATTGGAGGGCTGTTATTCTCCAGGGACAAAGGCTTCAGGGGACAAACAGATCTGACATAATGGTCCAACAGGACTGAAGGGGTCTAGGGCCTGCCATTGTGGTTCCTAGGACCTTGACCATCACCCTCCAGGAGTCCTGAGCAAGCTTAACTGTAGAGGGGCATATGGTCAACTTCCTTTTCAACACTGGCCCTGCTTTATGTGTCCTTTGCTCTAAGGCTAGCTCCTTTTCTCCTGCTAGTGTGACCATGAGAGAGGTATTAGGAAAGGCAGTCACTTGTTTTTTTCACTTTCCCCTTAAATTCCATCTGGGAAGTTCATCTATTTATCCATTCCTTTCTGGTTATGCCAGAGAATCCCCTTTTGCTAGGATGAGAGCTAGTTTGGATGGGCACCACTGTCCTAATAGCCCCATGACAGATTCTCATCCTGCCCTTAGGAGAGATTGAGAGATAACCTGGAAGTATGAGCATCAGTAGGGAAAATCAGTTGGATTTTGACTGTTCAACTGGTACAAATCCATTGTGAGGCCTGTTATGGTTTATGTCTGTGTGTCCCCCCAAAGCCTCCTGCAGCCATGGGGCAGGCTATTAGAGTTTAATTATGGGTGTGAGAGCTGCACCCGCCCTGGGGTGGGTAATTTGCATATGTAAGGGAGAGGAAAAGAGTGCTTGAGGCCAGTCCTCCTCTGCCATTCCGCCCTGGTGTGTGGTTGCTGCTTTTGTTGTGTTCTGTGCCCTGAGCTGTAGCTCTCTGCCATGTGCCAGTCTGCCTTGTAATCTGCCAAGTATGGACTGAAACCTCCATGAACTGTAAACGAAATAAACCTTTCCTTCCTTAATTTTGGGCGTCAGGTATTTTGTCCCAGCAACGAGAAAAAAGTAACCAAGACAAGGCCTCAGGCTCCTTTCTGCCTCAGAGAAAAGATCACAGCCAAAGGCCAGAGAAGAGCTAACAAAGATCATCAAAAACTTCAAGTCCCAGAGTCTCTTGATCTCTTAAAGTATCCTTTGCAATTCCTTGATCTTGAGAGCCAAAAAGTCCATTGGACACTTGGAGGCAACTACAAGACCTCCAGCTTATTAATGGAGCTGTGATTCCAATATACCCTGCAGGTTCCAGACCTTATTTTCAGCTGGCACAGATCCTTGGGAGGCCCAAATGGTTCACAGTGTTAGATCTCAAGGATACCTTCTTCTGCATCCCTCTACACTTAGACTCCCAGTTCCTGTTTGCATTCAAGGATCCCTCAGACCAAATGACCCAATTTACTTGGACTGTCTTCTCAAAGAGGTTCTGAGTCAGCCCTCACTTCTTCAAACAGGTCTTATCACAGGGTCTGTCTGACTTCTTACACTCCAAGACTAAGGTTCTACAATGTGTAGATGATCTCTTGGCATGTGCTCCAACTGGGGAAGAGTCCCAAAGGGAACCCGGGCCCTCCTCAGTTTCCTAGTATACAGGTGACACAAGGTCTCTAAGATTAAGGCTCAGTTATGCCACGCCTCTGTATAGTAGTCCAGCCTCACAATATATGAGGACTCTAGGGCTTTGATTAAAGATTGAATTGGGCCCATTTTATCTTTGTCCCTCATGCAAACCTTAAAACAGTGAAGAGGGTTCTCTGGTTTCTGTAAACTATGGAACCCAGGCTATGAGGGGGTAGCTAACCTGCTTTATCAAATGATCAAAGACACACAGGCACAAAAATCCCACATCCTGGCATGGAAACCAGAAGGAAGAAATGCCTTCAAAACATCAAACAAGGTTCTCCTCAGGGCCTTAGCTCCTAAGGAGTGTGGAAAGTGAACTTTCCTATAGAAAGAGCTTTCAATCTATATGTAATGGACAAAAGAGGGGTGGCCCTGAGGGTGTTGACACAGACCAAAGGGCCATTCCAACATCTTGTTGGCTATGTAAGCAAGAAACTAGCTTTAGTGGCTAAAGGCTGGCTGGCCTATTTTTGGGCAATTGCTTCTGTTCCTCTGCTAATTCCAGAGGCCACCAAGTTTACCTGATCATGTACTCCCATCATGTCTCAGGACTACTGTCCTCTAAAGGAAGTCTTTGGCTTTTAGACAGCTGACTCTTGAAGCATCAGGCTATGCTGCTGGAGGACCTGTCCTCCAAATAAGAACCTTCCCTCTCCTAAATCTCACTGTCTTTCTCCCAGAAGAGCAAGGGGAATTAAACCATGATTCTAGCCAGGTAGTGTTAGAAATCCATGTCACCAGAGGGGACTTGAGAGTCCACCCACTAGAAAATCCAGACCAGACACACTTCACAGACATGAGTTCCTTCACAGAACAAGGAGTTCAAAGAGCAGGATATGCAGTGGTATCCCCAACCAAAGTCCTAGGAACTTGAGAACAAGTGCTCAGCTAACAGAACTAGTTGCTCATGCCTGGGTTCTTGAACTAAGCAATGGAAAGAAGTTTAACATATACACAAACTTAAAATGTGCCTCTCTGGTCCTTCATGTCCATGCTGCCATCTGGAAAGAATGAAATTTCCCCGTGGCTACAGCCACTCCCACCAAAGCACCACCAAGAAATTGATCACCTGATAGGTGTGGTATCCCTCCCTGGGGAAACAGCAGTAACCCACTGTAAAGTGCACCAGCAGGAGCTGATAGTATAGTGGAAGGTAATATGGTGGCTGACAGTATGCTTGAGCGGCAGCATGACAGCCCTACTAGAGGCCACTTTAAATCTCTTACTCTGGGGAGGCTCCTTGGAAGAGACTAAGCATCATTGCTCTCACAAAGAAACTGAGGAGGCTCTTGGCAGTGTGCTTGGTACCAAACAAAAGAAGGAAAACTCTTTTTCACAATGGCAGTTCCCTGGAAGGTCCTGAAGCCCTCCACCAGTCCTTCCATTTGGGAGAGGAGGGAACCCATCAAGTGGCAAATGAACTATTTACTAGGTTGGGCATTGTTGGGTCATGAGAGTTATGCCACAAAGAAGGCTCAAAGAAGGCTCCACCTTGAATCCAATGAAAGAAGACCTATCCTAGGGAAGATTGGCAGATAGATTTTCACCCACCTGCTTAGAGTAGAGGGGATTCAGTTCTTCCTGGTCTTGGCAGACATTCACTGGATGGGTAGAGGCATTCATCTACAGGACTAAGTCAGCTGAGGTGGTCCAAGCCCTCATAAAGGGGAACATCCCTTGATCTGGCCTGCCATAGGGGCTTCAAATTGAAAATGGCCCATCCTTCTGGGCCACAGTTACTTAGGGAGTCTCAACAGTCCTGAGTATACAACCCACATACACTGTGCCTGAAGATCCCAGTTTTCAGAGAAGGTAAAAAGGGCAAATAGTATTTTAAAAACCTGTCTTTGCAAATTAAACCAAGAGACTGGGCTTCCCTGGACCACCCTCTTATCCATCAGCCTACTTGGGACAAGGAAGTCCCCTTAGCACCTTGAGATGCAGTTTGGGAAATACCTTCTTACCAATTATTTCTTACTAGATTCAGAGGTAACTTCCCAGATGAAACACATCACTTCTCTGTCTCACTATTAGAGGACCCTCCAGGAAAACACAGTCTCAGCCCAGAGAGGACAAGCCCCCTCTTTTTAATCTGGGGAGTCTTGTCTTAATGAAATCTTTACCTACCTCCACTCTTTCCCTTGATCCAACGTGGGAGGGACCCCATATGTCTCCAGACATGATTTGTGGCTCCACCATTCCCAACTGAAGCTGTGATCAGTGGACCAGGAAAGAGTCACATTGAATGAACCAACAGGAGAGGAATTGCTTGCAGATACTGCTGTGAATGAGTGGAAGACTTGAAATCACTCTGGAAAAAGACATCATCTCATTCTCTAAAAGATAAGACCGACAGGGATGCTCTGATTCATCCTCTGTTTTGGCATCTGATTTTCCTCTGGTATCTCTTAACCTGCCAGCTTCCTGAAGGATGGAGTCACTTTCTCTGACAAGTAGATTAGTAAAATAGGTTTCCTCCCTTTAGTTAGAAAAAAATAGCCCCATCCTGAGAACAGATTGATCCAAAGCTGATCTCAGGGTTTCACCTCTGTCCCTTATTCCCTTTTCCTCCAGTTTACCTTTGAGCTCCTCTCTGATCTACAGTGGTACCCCATCCCTCTCTAGCTCTGCCACACCAATAGACACCTTTATATTTCTCACACATGAAGTATGGCTCCAAGGCACCTTCCAATAGTCTTCATTCAGCCCAACCTCATTCTTTTACCCTTACTTTTAGTGTAAACTCGCCAACCCTATCTACCATCACCACTCTATCTGGGATAGAATACTCTTACCACACTTTCAGTTTTACTCATTACCTTCTTAATCAATCTAATCCTAGGGCCAGTCTGGACCCAATCACTCCAAGTGTGGACCATGCCGCACTCATTAGTACCCAAAGGATTATAGGTCCCTATGATGCCTTAAACCAGGTGGCAAAGCTTTGGTCTGCATGCTGCAGCAGGCTGTTATTCTTGAAAGCTCTGAAATGTTCAGTATCACTGTCTTAAACTCCTCTGCTTCATTGTCCTTCCAACACCTGTTTTCACTCGATCCCTTGACATGAACTGAGACTAAAGGCATCTTGTTCCTCTGTGGCGCCTCAGCATATTCTGCCTGTCTACCAACTAGACAGGTACATGCACTTTAGGATATCTATTTCCCCAAGTAGACCTTCTTGGGGGCTCCCAGCTGATTCCAGTTCTGGTCAAGGTGATAAACACCCCCCCCCAAAAGGGTAATCCAACTTGTTCCCTTGTGGATAGCATTGGGGATAACAGCGGGACCACGTACAGGGTTAGCAGGTCTCACAACTTCATTTACCTACTTCAGCCAACTCTCTTTCGATCTTGTTGAAAGTTTACAACACATGGCACAGAGCCTAACAGCCCTCCAAAACTAAATAGATTCACTAGCAGCAGCAACTCTACAAAGCTGGAGGGGAGTACGTCAGTTTCTAGAGGAGAAGTGTTGCGTTTATGCCAATTAGTTTGGAGTAATGACAGACACAACATGACAACTAGCTGACGGTGCTTCTAAGATTCAGCAGGAACTATCTGAGTCATGGGGATCGTGGTCAGGTATCTGGAGTTGGGTATCTTGGTACTTCCCTAGGTGGAGCCTTTGCTTGTAACCTTATTGTTTGGACTATGCATACACAATTTTAGTAGCCTTAAAGCTACATGATAGTACAGAGAGACTCACCAACGGGCCCTCCTCTTAGTTCCTACTCAGCACCCTTAGATAGACCTCACATTGGTGAACCCTCACTGCCACCTTGCCAATGCCCCCTCTTAGCAGGAAGCAGTCGGAATGACTGATGACCCCCACATCCCTAATGACAGCTAAGGGAACCACTGTTAAGGGATGACTGAGATCAGGAGATAGAGACAGTTGGCAGTTAGGACAAGCACCTGAGTGAACTGAGATAGGTCTTCAGTACAGGGGTCCAGAGGGAGGAGAAAATTGGTAACAACCACAAACAGAGTTCAGACTCTTTGAAAGTACTGGCATTTCAGGTCTTAAGCCCCACATTAACCAGTCATACAGTATTGAGACTAGGGGAAAAAAGCCTTTGTCAGGGTCTCACCTACCATTAATGACTTCTGGCCAAGGTGAGTATGCCTCAGATTGGGCTTTCAACTATTAATGAGATCTTACACTCAGGGCTTGGAAGTTGAATAGGCAGATTCAGGTGAGACAACACCAGATGCTGTTTAGTCTTAATTCTGAGCTCTGTGCTGAGATTTACTTTCACCACTGAAGCCCTTGCATGAGGTTTCTTGGGCACTTGATCAACTCTTAGGAAAGGTGACATGTTCTTTTTCTGTGGCTCTTATTTTTCTTTTATGCAACCATGATATAAGCAACTCAGTGTTATGCTCAGTCTGTTGGCATCTTCTATTTTTCTTCCACTGTACTTCATTGCTGGAAACAAGTAAATACCTTCTGTGTATCCCTACTCTCTATCACTCAGTGAAATGCCCTTCTATTCGCTCAGTGGAGCCATTGCTTCCTTCTCTCAGCAAAATTCCTGACCTCTGTTGATGGCTTCATATAGCTGCTTCTCCTCTTTCCATTTGCTACTATTTGGTAGGTGCTTTCTATAAGGATGATTTGTGTACTTTAGATTCCTATTTAGCTCTCAGCTCTGGACACTCACTGCCTGTGACATTCTGTGTAGCTGTCAGGCTAGCCCTCCAGCACTTTACGCTGGAGAAGAGGCTGATGTGGACTTGTATGCTCTGCTTTGGACTTGTGTACTGAGTCTTTCCTCCAAGAAGAAACAGATGTTATCTGACTCCCAGCACTTTTAGTTCAGCTGACAAAGGGCAGGTAAGACCACCAAAACGCTCTCACAAGTGGTCATTTGCCACACAACTGTTATTCCCACATCCTGAGAGATGACATCAGCCATCTCCGATAGTTATTAGTGAAAATTATAGCAATACCTGGCACCAAGTCTCCTTTTATATCAAAGTTTTGGTCAATGCTATGATAGAAACTCTGACTCTATTTCTCTCTTCAACTTTACTAAACACCAAAAAATTATCTTTGTGAGAAGGTTGTTGTTGTTGTTGTGTGTGTGTATGTGAATAAAAATTGATACCTATCCCTATCAGCCTCATCTTTCTTTGATAATGGTGATGTTCAGTGTGGAAATGAGGGAGCAGAAGGGAATTTATGTCATGATCATAAAGCCCATTTATGTATTCAAAAATGACATTATTAAATCATTAGCCCTGCTATAAAATTGAAATTCATTGCTATAAAATATTGTGGTTGTTGCTTTATCATTCATCCTTCCTAGAGAGGATGTTTCCAGGGAGTTGCTTTCACACTCCTTGGAAAGCATCAAAGCAGACTTAGTCCATGATGCTTATAACTCTGCCAGACAGATACACTTGTCTTTTAAGCCGGAGGCAGGGCCTCCATAGTCTTTGCTATTGTTTACATCTAAATGTCCCCCCCAAACCCTCATACTCTCCCAGGTGGGCCTTTTGGGAGTGGCTGAATCATGTGTGTGTGACATGCTATTGAATCAAGAGTGTGTGATAACTGGATTAGTCTATCAATTGGATTGGCACAGTTCTGGGGTGGATGAATGGTATTACTGAAGACAGATGTCCCACTCTGGGTGTAGGTGGTGCCTGGCTGGAATATAAAGGGATAGAGAAAGTACAGGCTTACTGCCTGCTGCCTGCTGCCTGCCTTGCCATGGACTATTTCTCCACTTGCAACACAAGCAGAAACACTGGAAAAGCACCCAGGATTTGGAGGCAGATTTATTCATGTTGAAAGGCACTGATCAGGATCACTCCCAAAATATCATGCCCTGGTCTCTGGTGGTCTAGGGCTTCTGTGGGATAAGCAAGCAGGAAGTACAGAGACAGAATGGCTTGTCAATTGGAGATTGGTTTATACAATAAGCATCATAGTGACCAGCTATGAATCACAGCGAACAGCTGTTTCTAAGAGACAGAAGCAACCAGAACTGGAACAGGAACAATTATTACCCAGGCAACTAAGAAACTGAAGTACACCGGCTGGTGGTGATGGGGTTTCTGTTACACTCTACCATGCTGCCCTGCCTTGGAGCCAGCTCACTATGAAGTGAAACCACTATGAACTGTGAGACAAAAAACCCTTTATTCCTTTAACTTGTGGGTGTTGGGTATTTTGTCCCAGCAACAAAAAAGTAACTAAGTCTTATTTACCCCAAATTTCAGTGGACTGTCTTCTATCTTCCATCTTCCTGATAGATGACTTTAGGTCTCTTGTGAACATAAAAAATTCTTTCTATATGGTGGTTACTACAACCAGGAACTCTACAGTCTGGCTCTTCTCCCTTCCTTATGGACCTTGAGCTAGCCTATATTAGTTATGGTTTTTTAGAGGAACAGAATCATTAGCAAATATTTGCATAATTAATGCAAGGGGGAATTTAGTAGGTAGGTTTGTGGGAACAGGGATGCTGGAGTTCACAATGGCTATCTGTCCACTGGAGAGCCCTGTAGGAAGTGGCTGAAGCTGGAAATTGATCACACATGCAGGGGTGGGGCAACATAGGTCTGAGAACAAAGAGCTCCTGAGGCAAGCCACATGAACAAGCTGCTTCAGTCCAGAGAACACCAAGCCCTGAGACAGTCCAAGCAATGTGTGGCTAGGCAAAAAGGGTATCACATGACACCAACCTGCCAAATGTGTAAATAAACACACTACAGTGACTGAACAGTTCCTTTCCTTCCATTTGGAGAGAGGGCTCCACCTAACCTCAGCTTTCTGTCTCTTATCTTTATTTCTCCATCCTCTCACAGTCCTTTCCTGCAAGAACCTCAAGAGCCACATGGACTGTGGCAGAGCCCAAGCCATCTGTTGACCATGTAAGGAAGCTGCAGAACAAGAGAGATCAAGGATGAAGCACCAGTCCCAGGTCAGAGGACTGGGTGCTCACCAGAGTTGTCAGTGCAAACCTTCATTGGAAGACTAAAAAAACTGCCGAACCGGAGATTGATGTCCCAAGGTGACAGCAGCAAAGGACACATCTATTCAGGAAAACTGAAGCTCTTCAAAATAGGCACAGTTTGTTCTTTCCCTTTGTTAATCCATCCAGGCTGGAAGCCTACTGGTTGGTGCCACCCATATCTGAGCAGGTCTTCATCTCTGTTTGCTGGCCCACATGTGAGTCATCCACAGACATGCCTAGAACTATGCTTCATTAATATCTAAGCATGTTTTAATCCACTCAGTTTGGCATATCATCATTAATGGTCATATAGCCTAGGCACTTTCAACTTCTTCCCACAGTTTTCACTTGTCTTCAGTCTCTTTTTTTTTTTAGCTTCCTTACTCCATATTCTTTTTCCCAGCAGCATTTAAATGTGATCAAGTCTTCTTTGGTTTAAAAAAATAATCTTGAGGTTTTTATAGGAAAATGGACACAACTAGAGACCATATTTGTAAGTGAAATAAATCAGACCTGCATGTGTAAACACCATATGATCTCACTAGTGTAAGAACCTGAAATAGTGAATAAAATCTAGGCAGTACAATAGCCATTGTGAAAAGGAAGGAAACTGCTCAAAAGGAAAGAACAACTGGGATGAGAGAAAAGAGAAAAGAAAGAGGGGGAAAAATATATACATTTATATATACACACAGGATAGCTAACATAGCTGTACTACTGACTTTTATTGCTCTACTGAAAGGAACAGTTAATGTTTAAGTGTTGATCAGTCTTACATGTCTATGTTTGTTTATCTGAGTATCCAAGTTGAAGATATCAATATGTAATACAACAACCATTGTTAATTTCCTATCATTTTGTCTGAGATTCTGTATTGTTTGTATTCTTTTTGTGTTATTTTCTAAATGTATGTGTTTGTTTAAAAAAAAAGATACCTATAAAAAATTTAAAAATAAAAAACAGGTAAATTCAATTTCTCTCTCTGCCTTATGCCCTGTATCTCTTTTGCCAAATTTTATTTCTTGAAAGAACTGTTTGCATTCCCCTTCCATGTCTCCCACACATCCTCACTCCATGGCAAGCAGATTTTGATCCCTATCACTTCAACAAAAACTCCAAGACTACTAAATCCAATGAACACTTTTTTGCACTAGTCTTCTTAGTGATTCAGTAGTATTTGACACCCTTGCTCAAGTCTTTATTTTTGAAATTTTCTTTTCCCAAATACCTCTCTGGCCTGTCCTTCATTTCTTTGTGGCTTCCTATCTTCTATTTGCCCCTTACACATGGATTTCCCCAGTGCTTCCTAGGCTGTTGTCTTTCCTCCCTCTATGCCCTCTTCCAGGGTAATCTCCTTCTGTTGTGGGTTTTAGTTTTCTTCCTTAACTTGTTCCTGTTTTTTATTTTTTATACGGGGAATTGAACTCAGGACCTTGAGCTTGCCAGGCTGGTGCTATATCCCTTCCTTGTCTTGATGATCTCAAAATGTGTCACTCCAGGTCCCTGAGTGTCAAACTTATTGAGCCACCTACTCTCTAGACACTTCCTCCTAAGTGTCCTGTGAGGCCTTCAGATGGGATATTCAGAACATGAACTCATCTTCCCTACAAACCTGCTCTTGCTTCTGTGTTTGCCAGTTCAGTGATGTCCGTGATTCTCTCCCCAGATGCCCAAGGCAGAAACCTGCACAGCAACCTCAGTTTTCACTTTCTTTTCATCCCCTGCATCACTCATGGTCAGTGACATCACTCCTGATCTCTTTCCTGGATTACACCCTCCACACTGACTTTCTTCTTTAGCTTCCACACTGATTCTGCGGTGATCCTTTACTAATAGACCAATTTGCTCATCACCCCAGTTAACAACCAAAACAAATGAGCCGTGCATACTCAGCTTCCACATTTCATCACCTTCTACTTGCATCTTCACTCAGTCAGTTTCCTCTTTTTCTGGAGCCCTTTGGGACTTGCCCTCTGCTGTTCCTTGTGCTGGAACATTCTCCTCTCCATTAACCCTTAAAATGACTGACTCTCACTCTCTCCTCCTACCTCTCACTGTGTGTTATGGTTTAGATCTAAAATGGCCTATAAATCCTCCTGTGCTTGAAAGGTGATTGGTTTATTGAGTATCACAGCTGATTTGCTGTTAGGAGCTGGGGTCTGGTTAAAAGAGGCGGGTCACTGTGGGCATGACCTGGAAGGATGCATCTCCCTTCCTGGTTCCTCCCTTCACTCTCTGCCTCCTGGCTGTCATGAGGTGGGCAGCTTCTCCTTCTGCCCACATCCTTTCACCATGCCACCAACTATGAAAACACTGAAACTTCTAAAATGGAAGCCAAAGCTCTACTCCCTTAAGTTGTGCGCATCAGGCATTTTTGTCTCAGTGATGATAAAAGTGACTAAGACATTGTGAAACTCTGAGCAAGCTAACTTCACTGTGCTTCTGTGTCCTTTTCTATAAAGAGGAGTTAATAATAGTGCACCTGCCTCATGGGTCTTAGAGGAGCCAAATAAAATAAAATATTTCTAAGGGTTTAGGGCTTAGACTAAAGATAATTAATAAGTACTATTATCATTATTATTATATTACTTATTAGACTCAGAATTTTGTCACTGTATGTCTTGGTTACTTTCCTCTCGTTGCTGGGACAAAAATACCTGATGCCCAAAATTAAGGAAGGAAAGGTTTATTTCACTTACAGTTTGTGGAGGTTTCAGTCCATACTTGGCAGATTACAAGGCAGACTGGCACATGGCAGAGAGCTACAGCTCA
>NW_004955411.1:22905817-22923389 GCF_000276665.1 Chinchilla lanigera
AAAAAGAACATAGCAAAGCAACAAGCACACACAAGGGCAGAATGGCCTCAAGCACCCCCTTCCTCTCCCTTACATATGCAAACTATCCACCCCAGGGCGGGTGTAGCTGTCACACCCATAATCAATCAAACCCTAAAAGTCTGCCCCAAGACCACATGAGGCTTTAGGGGGACACCCAAACACAAACCATAACACTATATCTAGGACTTCTTGCCTGGTTTGGGAAATCTCAATAAGGAGACTCTTCTAAGTTCTTCCATAAGCCATTGCTCCTGAATTGTAATTGCTTGTTCACTTGTCTTTTTTTATCCCTTCTTACCATCTGTACATGCGCATGCACACACATACACACACACACACACACACCCCACCACCACCACCATCAAAACTACCAACACCACTAAGGTAAATTGAGAGTCCTGTGAGATCAGAAGTCATAACAATCATTTTACTGCTGTACTGGTTTCCTAGAAGCTCAAAAATTTTTATCACCCTGAATGATATGGGTGCACTGTTCTAGCAGAAACAGGTAGTGATGAAACACTCAAACCATATGATAGCAGTAATACATTGAAATCATATGAAATCTATCTGCTTCTGCTGATTCTTCACTTTCTAGGAGAGCTCTGAAGTGTTTAAAATGTGGGTTTGTGGTTAACTATAATTTTGCTAAGATCAGGAAATGCTGATAACAAAGTATAGTCTTCTGACATGCCCTCGTATTTAGGTACATCATAATTCCTCTTTTCCGTGGCCACACTCTGCCAACTCCTAAACAGGCTCCTGCATATCCTACTGGAGGTTTGAGGCTACTTAGACAAACTCATGATGTATTTGGTCTTGTAGTTTGTCAGGAGACCTACAAACAAGTCCCAGCTTGCCTCTTGGTGCTCACTATTAAATCTGTAGCTACTCAGTGGTGTGCTGCTAAACATTTAATACCATGCTCTCTCCCAAGGAAAGGAATCCTAGTTAGGAGTGTTTGCTTATTTTCTCTTACCTTGGCTGCTGTCAACCTGATGTTGCCAAATGCCTGAAAATTTACCAATAACTTTTTGTAAATGGTACAAGGTGGCTGCAGCATACTGTAGCTTGAATGAGTCAGTGAAAGCATTGTAAGAACTTTTTATTTTTAATTTTCATGGAGAAGTGTACATCTTAAGGACATCAGAGTTAATTGTCCAGGACTGAAGAAAAAGTCTGCAACAAAGAGTAATTTTGAGAGTGGCTTGAATCAGATTATCTCTAAGCTTTCCCTTGACATAGATGTGCCTCAGCAACTAGGGCTCTCACCCTACAAACCAACCCTGATACTGTCCCCTCTTCCATCGAGGTAGACAGATGCCCATGTCCCAATCCCTGCAATCTGTGAGTACATTAACTTATATGGCAAAGGGGAATTAAGGTTATAGATGGAATTAAGGTTGCTAATCAGCTGACTTTTTTTTAAGAGCAGAATATATTTATTGAGGGAAAGAAAGCTTCTGTCCAAGAGAGGGACAGAAGGGGGCCCCAGTGGATTACCCAGGACTCTGTCTTTTTTAGAGACTTTTATAGAGCAAAACCACGAGGTGAGGCAGGTCCAAGGTAAGGGAAAATGGACAAAACTATGGTCAGCCAATAAGAATTGTTCAGGTAAAAGTGATTAAATTGGGATCAAATAGGGAAGCGAGTCACGTGGCAAGCGGGCAAGAATACAGGACTCCTTTTCCTGTAAGGGGTTGGGAAATGACTCTTCCCAATGACTCTTCAAGGTGATTGCTACCTATTTAGAAATCAATCCCTGATGTCCATCCCTAGGGAGGTATGTGAGTCCATTTGTTTAATCTTTTGTCTGGAGGTCTGGCCCACAGCAAATACGTATTTTATCTTGTCTTTCATGTCATCTCCTTCGAGAGCCTGGCCCTGCCTGACGGCCTATAATATTTCTATCTAACTCAGCTGCCTATGACATTCCCCCCTCTGAAGAAATAACCCGAACTGCGGTGAGGGAGTAATGGGTGATGATCGCTGTGGCTTCTTCAGGCTGAAAGGGGTCATAGTTGTTGATTGGCAGTCAGAGATACTCTTCAAGAGGTCTGTCTCAAGGCCCTCAATAGACTCCAGGCATTTTCATCTTAGGTAGGTGTATAGCTTCAAATCTCCGTCCAAGGATCTCTGTAGGGAACTCCAAAATGTTACAGGAAAATAAAAACTCCCAACATGAATGATATCTGGGATGAGTCTGTGTTCTCTAAAATCGAAGAATGAATTTTAGGAACAATGGAGGTTAAGAGCAGAATATATTTATTGAGGGAAAGAAAGCTTCTGTTCCAGAGAGGGACAGAAGGGGGGCCCAAGTGGGTTACCCCTAATTAGCTGTCTTTAAAACAGATCATCTTGGATTATCTAAAACAGCCCAATTATAATTAGAAGAATCCTTAAAAATGGGAGAGAAAAAAGAAAAGATATGGCAGCCTGAGAAGGATTTGGTCCCACTTCTGGCTTTAAAAATGGAGGAAGGGCTCATGAGCAAAAGAAGGAAGAGCTCATGAACAAAAAAATATAGATAACCTAGGACACTGGCAAAGTGACCCAGAAAGGTTCTCTTTTACAGTTTCCACAAGGAAGGCTTACTCTCTGAAATTTGAGTATTATCCCAGTGAGACCAGTGTGGGACTTCTAACCTACAGAGCTATAATATAGGAAATTTGTGGTGCTTTAAGCTTTTATATTTGTAGTAATTTGTTCTGCCAGCAATCCAGAAATAATACAGATTACACATTGCCAAGGACCCTCTTCATTTTTTTAAGTATCTACTTAATTTCATCTCTTTACCTAGTGGGCTCCAAGGCATTGATTCTGTAACTTTAGCTATGATTCTTCCTTTGGCCCTTAAGTTTTAGTGGTTGCAATGAATGCTGCTTGCATTTCAAATCTGATTTTTCCAAATAGACTGCTGTTCATCTACCTCCCCACATCACTGCTTGCTTAATAGACACCCAGCCAAGTTACCCCATATCATACCTCTCATGAGGGACAAGAGGACTTTACCAGTACGAGCTTTACAACTATTCCTTTGCTATCCATGTCCATATCCCTCACTGCATCCACATTCTTGACACTTAAATCATAGGCCTTTACAATGACCCATCCTAAGGCCCATTAGGGAGGTCAACCTTCCTACAAAGAAAGAATGAAAGTCACCTACCCACTGAAATGAAAATACCTTTAATTTGCATCATAACTTTCTTTTTTTTTTTTTTTTTTTTTTGGTTTTTCTCCGGTACCGGGAACCGAACTCACGACCTTGCGCTTGCCAGGTAGGCGCTTTGCCACTGAGCTAAATCCCCAGCCCCCATCATAACTTTCCATAGTGTTGCCAGACCTCCTTTTCTGAAGCTATTTCTCATTATTTCTCAAGCTTATAAATTCAACTATAATGACATATATGTCTACTTTGCAATTCTCTGCTTCTTATTTTCATTCATTTTTTATCCATCTATCTTCTAATAAATATTTTCTGGCTACTGCTTTTTAATACCTATACTGGCCCTGTTAAAGGTACAAAAAAGGGTGAGTTTTCTAAAATGAAGCAAAACAATGGATTACTATGGAAGTGCTCACAGTCTAATGGAGAACACACAGAAGTTCATTGAAATTTGAAATAGATGAAATAGATGAAAGTGACACATGCCTGGTGGCCTGCGAGCTCACTGGAAGAAGTGATATGGCTTTTATTATTGGTATTTTCATCCCCAACTGGGATGCAGCTGTGTCTCAGGAAAGGTAACTGAGCTTAGGAGCTGGAAACCTGAGTTTCAGGCCAAATAGTGCAGTAATTTCTTGGTTACTTAGGTGAATTGCTGAGCCTTTATTCATGAACAAAAAGCAGGATATATAGATATAATAGAATTATATTGAGAATTAATGCTCTGTAATCTGAAAAGAACTGTGTATATATCTTCCCAAGTTTACTTTTGAGGAGTATCAGAACATGCCATTTTGACATAAGGGTAATTTAGTACTGAATATAGTACAAAGAAGCAAATAGAGTATTTTGCCTTCCCCCTATCTATCTAAAGGCTACATAAACTTCCTTTTGTGGAGAAGATGCCACATCCATAACAGGAAGAAAACAACCCTTGTTATTGGAGAGAGAAAGTCATCAGTGAGATTGGTCTGTACAAACAAATCTTACTAAAATAACCCTCTCTTCCCTTCATTACCCCATATATTTACCTTCCCACAATCCACTGCCTTTTCCTTCATTTTGTCATTTTTTTGTCTTCGTTAAAAGGATGTATAAACTTCTGGGTCTAAACATTTCTTTTCTAGGAAGACCTCTGTGCACATAAATATTAAAATGTTAACATCAAATAAAATGTGTATGACTTTTCTCTTAATAATCTCTTATTTGCCAGTTTAGTATATATGTCCCAGCAAAATACATTAATAGATAAATACATGCCAATAAGAGAGGACAGGGGAAAGGGAAAAGGAAGGAGAAGGGGAAGGATAAGGGAAAGAAATTTATTTTTTTCTTCTATACTTAGTAAGATAAAGCTTACTATTTATGTCCCAGGTCATATACTGTTTCATTTTTTGCCCTCCTTTCAATTTTTGTCATCATTGTTTAGTGCTCATCATAAAGGAACTTTTTTATTTCAAAATAATGTGTGATGAAATATAATCAACCTACAAAAATTCATAAAATACAAATGTGCAACCTAATGAGTTGTTGTGAAATGAACAACAGTGAACTCTTTCTAGAATCAGAAACACAACCAGATCTCAGAACATTGTGCACACATCATATTAATATTTTCATGTGGTTCTTTATAATATACTGACATTAAATTGTAAGGTTTTGAAGACTAAGTACTAGTCAAGATTTTTATGTAGGAAATGATCAAATTTAAATTAACAAAACTTAATCAGAAAGTGACTTGAAATTATGCTGCAAAGCTACTGTGGTAAAATCAACATGGTACTGGCAAAAAAACAGACCTGAGAATCAAAGGAAGAAACTGGAAGATGCAGCCACAACCACAAACACATTCAGCTACCTGATCTTTGACAAAGGGGCCAAACAAGTTCACTGGAAGAAAGAGAGCCTGTTTAATAAATGGTGCTGGAAAGACTGGCTTGCCACATGCCAAAGACTGAAACTAGACCCATGTCTATCACCATGCACAAAACTCAAGTCAAAATGGATGACAGATCTAAATATTTAAATAGAAACACTAATCTACTGGAAGGGAAAGCAGGTAGAAAGCTTGAAGACATAGGAATGGGCACAGAGTTCATGAACAAAAGCCAAACTGCACAGGAAATACTTCAAAGAATCAACAACTGGGATCTCATCCTACTGAAAAGTTTTTGCACATCTAAAGAAATTACCAGCAGATAAAAAGAAAACTCACAAATTGGGAAAAAATTCTAGCCAACTGTCCCTTGGACAAAGGACCCCCATCTAGAACATATAAAGAATTAAAAAACATTAGCCTCTCAAAAGTCAAAGACCCAATCCAAAAATGGGCATCTGAGATGAACACACACCTCTCAGATAAAGAAATACAAATGGCAAATAAATACATGATAAAATGTTCAACATCATTGGTCATTTCAGAGATGCAAATTAAAACAACACTGAGATTCCATCTCACCCCACTAAGAATGGCTACCATTAAGAAATCAACCAACAACAAATGCTGGCGAGGCTGTGGAGAAAAAGGAACTCTTGTCCACTGCTGGTGGAAGTGTAGGCTGGTGAAACCAGTGTGGAAATCACTATGGAGATTCCTCAGTAAACTAGGACTAGAGGTCCCATTCAATCCAGGTATTCCCTTTCTGGGTATTTTCCCAGAAGAACTGAAAATACCATATCAGAGCAATATATCTGCATCCATGTTTATATCAGTGCAATTTGTAATAGTTAAATCATGGAAGCAACCCAAATGCCCATTCACTGAGGAATGGATAAAAAAGTTGTGGTGTTTTTACATAATGGAATATTACTCATCTATAAAGAAAGATAAACTCGAGGCTTTTATAGGAAAATGGACACAACTAGTGACCATACTTATAAGTGAAATATATCAGACCTGCATGTGTAAACACCATATTATCTCACTAGCATAAGAACCTGAAAGAGTGAATAAAATCTAGTAGGTACAATAGAAGTTGTGAAAAGGAAGAAAACTGCTCAAAAGGAAAGAACAACTGGGATGAGGGAAAAGAGAAAAGAAAGAAGGGGATATATAGATATACATATAGATATAAATATAGATATACATATACATATATACACACAGGATAGCTGACATAGTGGTACTACTGACTTTTGTTGCTCTATTGAAAGGTGCTGTTAATGTTTAAGTGTAGGATCAGTCTTACATGTCTATATTTGTTTATCTGGGTATCCAAATTGAAGATATCAATATGTAATACAGTAACCATTATTAATTTCCTGTCACCTTGTCTGAGATTCTGTATGGCTTGTATTCTTTTTGTGTTATTTTCTAAATGAATATGTGTTTGTTAAAAAAAAAGGACGTGACAAATTTGGAGCAGCTAGTGTGGGAAGCACCTGGGACTCAGCAACCAGCTCATCTGGAGGAATCCAAGTGCTTGGCCCACCCCCTACACACTGTTCCCAGGCCACTAGGGGATGATAGCCACACAGTAGAACTTGGACTAGGATGCACATGATGGACAGGCAAGACTAACAGGAGGGAAAAGACTGAAATACAAGCCAATAGATGGTAAGTTAGGTGACCTAGTGTTGTACTTAGTGACAAAGATACACAGAACAGAAATAGGTGGGTGGGACTACACCCTTTTTAAAAAAAAAATTTTATTTATTTTATCTTGCTTTATCTTTGTTTTTATCTTAATTTTTTCCCTTTCCATTTTCTTTCTCAATTTTTTGGTCTTTTATTCCTTCTTTCTTTTTCTTGCTCTAACCCTATCCTCCAAACCCAGAGACTAAGTTCAGATAATCCCTTAAATACACCTTTATTCTTTCTTTTCTACTCCCTTCTGTAGTTACCCAAACCTTGCGTGACCATCCTTTGTCCTGTAGCCTTGGTTCTACTTCCTTTCCAGTTATCTTTATCTTATACATCATCCTCCCTAAATTTCCACATGACAGGGTAAATCCACTCTAACAAGGGGAAACACTTTGCATACAAACTCCCAATTTATGATTGGTTCTGTTTTAGAAATATAGATTTTGCTCCTGTGATATAAAGTACAAGATCAGTAGTTACCACATTTTGTCAATTTCTAAATTGTGCTTAATGCTATCATTATTGCTAATCATACTATTATAGCTAAGATGTTATATCTGTTGGAATCAGTTGTTCTCCTTTGTGCTACAATAATAGGAAGCCTGGGGTAATAACCTCACCACAGCCCTATACCAAAAGACTGAGGACAGAGCCAAAAATTTAGCATCCCACCCTCAATTAATTAGGAAGATAGGATCTTGAAAAAAGGCACAAACCAAGAACCTTCTACATACAGAAGATATCCCTGAAGAACAGACCTTTCCTAGAGAGGCCTTGATACTAGTGATATAGCTATCTACTAGAAAAAACTCACAAGGATCATCACAGAAAACAAAATAAAATTTTTTTGAAATAGAAAATGATAAGATAAAAGAGCAAAATGAAATCTCAGACCTCAAGCCCACCAATGACAAGTCTAGGAGATCCTGACAGAGAAGAAATTGGAAACAACAACTACAATGAAACAGTTGCTCAGCATATCTAAAGAAGATATAGAGAAAAAAGAGAGAGGTATAGGAAAATGATAGAAACCATGAATGAACAATATAGGAAAGAATTAAAGTGCATGAAACAGAGTCAAAGAGATATCCAGAAAATAAAAATTCCATTGAAAGTTGGTATCTTTTTTTTTTTTTGGATGCTATTTTTTTTGGTCTTTTTGAGACCCTGTCTCAAAAAAAATAGCATCCAAAAAAAAAGATACTTAGGAATCAATGTAGGAAAGGAAGATAAAGATCTATACATTGAAAATTACAATGCTCTGAAAAAAGGGATCAAAGAGGATTTCAGAAAATTGAAAGATATTCCTTGCTCATGGATAGGAAGAACCAACATTGTGAAAATGGCCATACTCCTAAAAGTGCCATACAGATTTAATGCAATCCCAATCAAAATATCATTAGCATATCTCACAGATCCAGAGAAAACACTCCAATTTCACTGACTTGAAATTATACTACAAAGCTACTGTGTTAAAATAAATATGGTACTGACAAAAAAAAAAAACCAGGTAAGGAACAATGGAACAGATTAGAAGATACAGACACAACCACAAACACACTCAGCCACCTTATTTTTGACAAAGGGACCAAACATGTTCACTAGAAGAAAGGTAGCCTCTTTAATAAATGGTGGTGGAAAAACTGGCTTTCCACATTCTGAAGACTAAAACTAGACCTATGTCTATCACTCTGCACCAAACTAAAGTAAAAATGGATCAAAGATCTAAATATTAAAACAGAAACACTAAATTTACTGGAATAGAAAGTAGGTAAAAGTCTTAAAGACATAGAGGTAGGCAGAGACTTCATGAACAAGAGCCACACTGCACAAAGGACACTTCTAAAAATCAACAACTGGGATCTCATCTTATTAAAAAGTTTTTTCACATTGAAAAAAATCACTAACAGAGTGGAAAGAAAAACTCACAAATTGTGAAAAATTTTAGCCAACTATCCCTCAGACAAAGGACTTCAATCAGAATATAGAAAGAATTTTTAAAAATAAAGCTCCAAAATTCAAAGATCCAATCCAAAAATGGCATCTAAGATGAATACACATTTCTCAGATGAAGAAATAAAAATGGCAAATATATGAAAAAATGTTCAACATCATTGGTCATTCAAAAAAATGCAAATTAAAACAACACTGAGATTACATCTCACCCCAAAAAGAATGACTATCATCAAGAAATCATCAAATAACAAATGCTGCATGGGCTGTGGGGAAAAGGGACCTCTCTCCACTGTTGGTGGGAGTGTAGGCTGGTAAAACCACTGTGGAAATCAGTATAGAGATTCCTCAAAAAATTAGGATTATACATCCCATTCGACCTAACTGTTCCCCTTCTGGGTATTTTTCCAGAAGAATCGAAAATATCATTCCACAGCCATATGTGTGCACCCATGTTTACAGCAGCACAATTTTTAATAGCTAAATCTTGGACACAACCCAAATATCCATCAACAGAGGAAGGGATAAAAAAGATGTGGTATTTTTATTCAGTGGAGTACTACTCCACTCTAAAGAAAGATAAATTTGAGGTTTTATCGGTAAATAGATGCAACTAGCAACCACATTCATAAGAGTAAATAGATCTAAAGGTAAAATAGATGTTGTGAACTGCGATGGGGGAAGGAGAAAAGAAGGGAGGGAAAATTTTAAAAAGTATATAAAAATACACACACAAGATAGCTACGATAATGGTACTAGTGCTTTCTGTTAGTTCACTGAAAGGAACAATTAACACTTATATTATTTGAACAATTTTGCATGCCTATATCTTGTAATCTGAGCAAATACTTTAAAGGTAACAATATGCAATATAATAACCACTGTTAATTTCCTATCATCCTGTTTTGAAAAAAAAGAATGTGACAAATTTGCTGCACACACATAATAATAAATGATGGAAAGTTTAGGGATGGAAATGGACTTGGAATGATTCAGGAGGCACATACTGAACTCTATTGTCCCCCTTTCCACTACTCTCTGCTTCCTCTGTATGTCTCTCAGAATGACAGCTTTATGACTCAGGATGGTTCTTCCTGGAGAACAGAGGCTCACAACTTAGGATCTACAAGGTTTCTATTTACTAATTCTGACTTTACTGTGGTGTGAAAGTGACATTAATTCAATTAAAGTGATACTTTGAATTAATCATTTACTGGGCTAGTGAGATACATCACTATATTTTTGAAAGTCTGGGCACCTGCAGAGAGTTAGATACCCCATCAGCCACTGGACCCCAACAGTATACAAGTGATACTTTATAGTGAACTATGTTACTAAGTTATGATGTTCATAGGTTATATATATTAAGTACATTTTTGGCTTATGATATTTTAACTGCGTTGGATTTATTGGAATACAACCCTATCATTTAATTCAAGCAGCATCTCTGCTTTTTAGCTTTCAGACCAGATAAAAGAATTTCTTTCCTCATTTTGAATTAAAAATATTCTTTGGGAAGGTTTAGTGTCTAGTTGACTTGAGTTACACCACCCACCCCTGGGTCAGAGCAGTGAGTTCTGGTACTGGAAGAAGGATGAGGTTCTAGTAACAGAAAGCAATAACTGTGACAGAGGCACCAGTTCTGTTCAATGCCTCAATCACTACGATCTCTGTAGAGGATGCACTCCTGTCGTATATCCCATGGGACCCAGCAGGAACCCTGGTAGGGTCTCGGTGTTCAGCATATCTTGATTTATCAGGAAGATTTCTGGGTATATTTCTCTGGAGTAACAGGGACCAATTCCTAAGACGTGCTAAGAGTTTTCAGGGAGAAAACATCAGCCTAAAGGAAGACAGAGAGGAAAAGTATGTTTTGTTTATAAAAACCAGGGGACTGGGGTGATTTTTGAGGACAGAACATCTGTTATTCAGATAGTCCCTGGGCCAGCTTTCTGAGACTCAGGGCTGGGTCCACAGAAGGTGTTCTCAGTTGCAGCACTATTGAGAGGTGTGATGGATTAACTAAGGGTCAAGTTGTAACAGCCAGCTGAACTGAATCAGTGTGGTTCTGGGGAGTAGAAGGTCCGCCTGAGGATTGTTGCCAACAGCATAAAAGGAGAACTGGAGGGGAAGATGGTGCGCTCTTGTTTCTCCTGGAGGAGCTTGTCACTCTGGCTTTCCTGATACGATCTCAGTTGTTCTCATTGTCAAAGGAGCTCAGGTCCATGCTGTTGCTGAGGATGGCTGCGGTTCTCTTCAGGCAAGTTCTGGTCCTTACCTTGAGGGTCACTTCCTGGCTCCAGGGCAGGTCCCTCAACCTACTGGCCCAGATCCTTCACCTCAGTGGTACAGACTTTCTAGCTTTCACCACTGACCTCTGGGCCTTCCCAGTGCAGATCAATAATACAGACTTGCATGAGACATAGTTGTTGGTTCTAGGCCTCCAGCTGGATTCATGGAGGACATTGCCATGGACTCTAGGTCTTCAGCCGGACTCATGCAGGATATTGCCATAGGACTCATGTCCTTAGCTGGATATTTTGGGGGGATCTCTAGTGAGTGGACAATTCTCCTGCACTCTCCTGCATTTAACTCTGTGGATGAATACTATATAATAATCCTATAAATTATATGTCCTATATTAAATTTATTCCCTTGTAAACCATGACTACAAGAAGAGTTATAATCAGAGAATTCTGGGACTTCCCTGTGCACTGTAGAATGTACAGCTGCATCCCTGGCTCTGTCCTCTGCATGCCAGGAACATTCTCCTTTTCATTTATGCAAAATGATAATGACTACAGACATATGTCCCCTGAGGGACAAGTTCACATTTTTGCTGAGAACTATTGCCTAGAAAGAAGGAGTTAGAAAAATAAAGAGAGAGAGAGAAAAAGCTGATGCTCAAGGTACCATGGAGGCTCATTTACAGTATTTGCAGCAAAAGGGCCATTCCTTCTTCTACCAAGAATGCACTGACTCAATAGAGCTCATTGATAAAACTCCTTCAAGACAGCTTGAAATAAATATTGGGGAAGCTCAGGATGCTGGTTTCTGTGGAGACACGTGGAACCTGGAGAAATATTTTTGTGCTATTTTTGACAGTTGTTACGACCTATTTTCACCTCCAAGCTGATGTGATTTGGGAAACACTAGTTAAATTTTAATGAATGGATAATTTTAATGAATGAAGTTAATAATTACAATTTTTTCTTAATGGCATGTTTAAATTCATACATTACCATGGTAAGATAAGAATTTTAGAACCACCAGGTATATTAATCTACATTATACTACTGTAAAACAGTGATGAACTGTCTGTGAAAATTGATCCCACACAGATAGTTCTAAGATTAGAAACTAAAATTTTAAAATGTATCACTGCATATTCCATTTAAATTTCATGACTGGTGGCCTAAACATAGGAGAGAAAATTTTTAAAATAGAGTCCAGGAGGTAGTTTTGCGTTCATTGGATTACTCGTTATTTTTAAAGAGAATTTATATCATTCAAGAGATATCTCATTAATTTATTTTAAAATAACAATTCTGATTCCACCTGAATTATTGTTTGAATCTGTAACTGGGAACAAGAAAGGATAATAAAAGGAAATATTTAAAAGAAATAATAAAGTTCCTCAATTAAGTATTTCTTTAAAACATGGAGAAAATTAATAGCTACTGTTTTGTCTGTGCAGCATCCCTTAGCCCTTGCTGAGATGAGAGACCTCACTGCTTGCCTTGGGAAATACTTCTCCATCCCACTGACCCTGTCCTCTGCATTCCCTCACCCCAAGCTCAGCATCTGCTGAGGTGGTAAGGGGCCCGCAGAAGAACTGTCCTGGGAATTTGAATCTCAAATGGAGTGAAGTTATTTGGGTTCTTGGTCCTACTGAAAGCTTAAGTTTTCAGATGTTGCCTGTTGTTGGAAGTGCAGGATCTATTTATATGAAATTCCTTTGTTTTAAAATTTTCCACCAATTTATATATAAGTTTAGTTATGTAGAGGCTAATGTGGCCTGGTTAATTTCAGGACTGCTAAAATGTTTAAGCAATTTTTTTCTCTCCTTCCTCATCCCTTCCCTTCCCCCTCCTCACATTTCCTCTGCTTTTTCTTTTCTTCCTTCTTCTTCTTCCTTCTTTAGCCAAGTAGTCTACCATTGAGCTACATTCTCTAAGCAATTTTTTTCTGTGACACTATTTTTCAAGAATGCAAGCAAGTATTATCATACCCATTTTTGTAATTTGAGTCTAAGTGAAACATTTTACTAATGAATTTAAATATTATAAATGATATTCATGGTTATCATAATAATGATAAAAAATGCCTAAAGGTCTAAGTGAAAAATAAAAGATTCATGTCACCCTTTCCTCGAGAAAATAGTTTCTTACCTAGACTATTTCTAGACATAACTCTAGAAAACACTTTTAGTTTTTGCCGTTTCTTAGTACTCTGACCTGTTGTGCAGTCAATCTGAGTAGGCATTTATGTCAATCAAGTAAGCCTCAATATAAGAACGTTAGAGAGGACAGGTTGGGGAAATAAGCAAGCAAGCAAAGGTACAAACAAACCTGATTTGGTTTTGGACTTGAGTTTCAGAAGGCTAGGCCTCCAGGCTAAAGCAGAGGCTTGTGTACCCAAGAAAATATAGAGGGGGGAAACATGATCAGAAAAGTGAACCTCATCAACTGGAAGGACTGGAGCAAGCTCCATGCGTGGGACGATGAAACTGTTCTTAGGTGGGGCATGAATTAGCAGGGTTTCCATGTTCTTGTTGGCCCATTCGATGAATTCATTAGGACAACTGGTGAATGTAAAAGATAACTTTATTTTAGTGCAGAAAGAAGAAGAAAAAGAAAAGGAAAAGCAGCACAAAAAAAGTTCCCAAGGAGAAAAGGATGCTTTGAAGGAAAAAAGACAAGGTATATCCTGTAAGCAGAACAGAGCCCTGCAAGAAAAAGAGGGCAGTAGCGGCAAAATCCATTGCTTTTTATATCTTCTTTGATAACAGTTGATTCAGGTGGTCCCACTCAATATCGAATGCGGGGGTTCAGCATGTTCTCGTGTCAGAAGATTGATATCAGGTGCAGGGTTTGGCTTGCTCTCAGGACCTGCTGCTCTGTGCTTAACAGGCCTCTTCAGTTGGCAGGTGGTGTCTAATTGCATCAGCCATATTGCCAAGCCTTAGCCTCCTATCAAGAAGACCCTGACAACTTGATAAAGAAGTATGATCCCTGAGGCCAGGACAGCGGGCCTGGTCAAGAAGAATCCTGGGGCAGGAGTAGAATTAACATTAGAAATACCATTCTTTACCATTATCCCCAGAACCTGCTGACTCTGAGTGTTCATTAAGCTGAGCTCAGCACTGTGTCCTACCACAGTGAAACATTCAGCAGGAGGGGAGACCCATCCTGGTCCTCTTGATGGCCTAGGATCTGTGGGTCCCTTGGGCAGAGTGTCAATGACAGTGGTGTGACAAGGAAGGACCCAGAATCTTTATGTATGTGGGACTGGGTGGGTTACTTTGAGATGACTCCTTTTCCTTTTGAACCAGTAAGATGGAAAACACAGTTACACATACATCTCTCTCCTTCCCTCCCTTCATATTTTACATAAACTAGATCAAATTATACCCACTGATCTTCAACTTGTTTAAGAAAACTTACTGATGTCTCTTTGACATCACTGTGTAAAAACCAACAGTTAAAAAAATAGCTACTTGGTGTTCTTCTATTTTGACTGGCCCCTGATAATACTTCTGCAGTTCTGTCTCCGTCACTCTCTCCTTCTACTTTTCTTCCCCTTGGATATTACTAAGATGTTGACAGCTTTGTACCTGTACATAACACACTCTAGCCATTCCTCCACATTACCTCCTTTGCCATCCCACTCCCTAGTTTCACATTTTTGCAGGGTTTCAGTGTATATAGAGCACTTTGGTCATATTTGTCCTTCCTATTACTTTCCCCTCATCTTTATTCCTTTCCTATTGTTTCATAATTCTTCCTTTTACTTTCTTTTCATTTTTAAATTATTCATACATATTAGGGAAAATATTCTATATTTGTCTGAGTCTGGCTTATTTCTTTCAACATTGTGATTTTTTTTGCAGGTGACAATATTTTCTTCTTTTTTATTGCTGAATGATACTGTATATGTACTATATTTTCTATATTGATTCATCCACTAATGGGCATTTAGGTGGTTCCATATCTTCACTATTGAACCTTATGCCACAGTAAACTGGTATGCAGGTATCCCTATGACATGCAAACTTTAAATCCTTCAAATGAATAGCAAAGATTGCCTTACTTGTCAAATGGTAGATCTTTTTTAGTTTTTTGGGGAATTTACATACTGATTTCCATAGTAGTTATCCTAATTTACATTCCCACCAGCAGTGTAGAAAGTTTCCTTTTCCCCTCTGCTTTGACAATCTTTTTATGTAAGTTTTTGTACTTTTGTTTAAAGTAAACCTAATTTTTAGAGGCCAAGTTACTGGACCGAAAGATCTATACAGTTTTAGAAAATGTAAATACTGACAAGCTATCCTACAAAATATTTGTATTCACTTGCACTCTCATTCATTCATATTTAACTACCTTCTTTCTAGTATTACATTGCTTTATATCTTTGATAATTGGATACATGACAAAGTGTAATTGACTTTAAAATTGCCTTACCCTGGGCCAGGGATAAGTACCTGCCTGGCAAGTGCAAGGTCCTGAGTTCAATTCTTGGTACCAAAAAAATTTTTAAAAATTAAACTTGCCTTACTCTGATGATAATTAAGATCTTTTTATATTTTGTCTGTACCTCTTTATTAATGTATTTAGTAATGTAATTAAAACATTTATAGGTAGGGATTATTTTCTATTTACTACAGTAAATTTTACTAAGCTTCCATGACATGTCTAGTTGACTAGAATGAATTAGACTGAAAATATTAATATCATTTGGTACCACAGAATGTGGCAGAGAAAATGTAAATATCCAACATTTTAACATTAGAAACTTTCCCTTGGCACAATTAGTTTTGAGCGATGCTGGCTCCTACTGAATCGGATGAAGAAGCTACAAAACACACACACACATAGTTGAATAAACTGAGTTATTTAATTTAAACACTTCTTAATAAACTAACTAGAGTTATTTGTATTTTCCACTTGAAAACTGGAGAGTATTCACCAGAAATCAATTTTCTTTTTGGGATAATTAGTACGGATCTGTTCTTTCTGTAAGTATAGCAATTAAAAATATGGCTCAGTGACTTCTTAATGTGATAGAAAACCTCAATACTGGCCTTACAAAAGACACTGAACCCCCTCACTTGCTATGGGAAAAGTCTGCTATGAGAGGGATTTGCTCTGGAGTAAGGAGCTAGAATATAGTTATCCATTACGATATGATTTTACATATGTCTAGAGACAATTCCAACTCTCTCTAAATCTGTCAAAATACAGATTGTACAAGAGCTTGTAACATTAGGTTTATTCCGTGCTCTTATGTCTTTGTCCATGGATGATGATACACAGAAATAAACAAAACGCCTCAAAAACTATGGTGTTCCAAAACACTT
Source organism: Chinchilla lanigera (assembly GCF_000276665.1). Classification (NCBI taxonomy): domain Eukaryota; kingdom Metazoa; phylum Chordata; class Mammalia; order Rodentia; family Chinchillidae; genus Chinchilla; species Chinchilla lanigera. The sequence continues at coordinate 22,922,123 of NW_004955411.1, forward strand.
TCCGGAAGTGTAAGAACATGAAAAGTAAAAGTGTTCCATACTTCACCAAACGCTAGAGAAAGAAGTTTCCTTACTGCGAGAACTGAAGAGTCTTTAATAACTATTATTACAGGGATCCTGTTAAATGAGTTTCCCCAACTCATTTAACTTGGTACCTTATTTCCTCTTGTGAAGGTATCTTCCAGCCACCCGCTGCCCATTTTTCTTTCTTAAATCTCACAGAGTGCTCGATCAAGTGGCCCACCCTACCCGACTTGACAAGCAGGCTGAGGTACCAAGTTAGCACAACTGCATGACGGGACCCGAATTGGGAATGGAGTATAAAGAGCAGTAGACTGGGGTTCATTTATTCCAGCAATGAAGACGTCGTCGCAAGATTCCTGCCTTGATCATCCCATTTTACTGCTTTTGTGCGCTCTGAGGTTGCCCTAACTCCTGATGGCTTCCTAGCCTGGTTGTCTAGGCAGGTCTCCACCCATTCTCCCCATACTCTTCTATTAAATTCCCTTTTGTTTAAAGTTTTTCTGTTGCCTTCAACCAAAGGACCCAAACCATTTTTCTTCTTCTTGGGTTCATCTCTCAGCATCACTGGATTGAAACAGGGACAATGTCTTTTAATTAACAACTAAAAGCCTTAACTTGATGACATCGCCTACCACATTCTAAGGGCTAATTTAAAAAAACTGTGGAACAAATAATCACTACTGCAAAGAACAGCTTTTAGGGAGCATCGGTTTTTGAAGCTCTTTTCTTAAGGAGAAAGACCATATTTAATGGTACTCGAGATAATATTTTAAATTTCTTGTAACAGAGGAAAGCGGGAAATGTTTGGGTGGAGGCCCTGGAATTTAACGGTGGTGCACTGGGGCTGTCCGCGGTTTTAGCGCTGAGGCAGCTACCGCATAACCAAATAAATGCCGCTTCTCCTTCCACCGGCTCAGATTCTGTCCAGCACTGCGGGGTGGCACCCTTACAGGTCTTAGTTACCTCGAACGTGTCCCAGCAGTACCAGGAAATCCATTATCCTAAGGCCCTGGGCCAGTAAGAACAGAGGCGACTTGAACTTTACAAGTTAGCTCGGTCAGAGCCACGACTCCGCCGCACACCAAGTTGGGGTCTCCACGTGGTCGGCGCAGCCTGCTCGCCCGCGACGGCCAGGGGTCCGGGGCGCGCAGCGGGGTTCTGCGGCTGCAGCGCGGTTCTGCGGCTGCAGCGCGGCGCGAGCCTCGCGCCCAGCAGCCAGGTGCGAGAGAGCCGGAGCGGGGCC
>NW_004955411.1:22923559-23077582 GCF_000276665.1 Chinchilla lanigera
GAGGGGCGGGGCCGCTCCGGCGTCTGAACCGCCCAGGCGGCCGGCTAGGTGCGTCTCGGGGCTGACGCGGCCGCCGCGGGCAGAGCGAGCGGGCCGAGCCACCTGCGGTGCGGGCTGGGGCTTTTTATTTACTAGGGAACACTGTTTCCCGGAGGGGGGGACCGGGAGCGCGCAGCGGCGCGCACACACACGCGCGCGCGCACCGACACAAACGCTGGCGCGCCGGGTCTCCGCTACCGCAGCCCAAGCCCGCAGAGCGGAGCCGCTGCGGTTTATCTTACCCCGGGCGTCGTGGGGCGAAGCAGAACCATTGTGCATCGGCGAGAGCCCGGTGCCTGCGCTGCCACGTCGGGTACAAAACCACGCAGACCGCTCAACCCACCGGGTAAGCCAGACCCTCTCCTCGAAACCTGTTTGGGGTTGTTGCGTGCAGACCCTAGGGAGAGGGTGGGAGGCTGCTGGTGCCAGAGGGGAAGGGACGTGGCGCTGAAATTTCAGGAGCGCGCAGCCTCCACCTGCGTCGTCTAGTGGGAGCAATTACAACTCGGGTTACTTGTCTGCCAACCCTGGAGTTGCTCCCCCCTTCCCGCATTCCCCCAGCCCAGTGTGCGCTGTGTTCCTTGGTTGCCAAGGAGACCTGCTTAAACATCAGTCTTGGGACATCGATCGAAAGAACTGGTTTCTTAAATGATGCTGTTATGTATTTTGATTTTTAAAATAAGATATACACGGAGGACCTCGTGGCAATTTGACATCCGTTAATTTGCATTTAGGCTACGGTTTCATTCAACTTCAAGAAAAGCCGTAATTGCACTATATGATATGCTTTAAAAAAGGATTCGTCAGATGAATTTTTCAACAGATCGTGTCTTGAATCATAAAGTATCCTGTTCTGGTGAGCTTATAAAGAATGCTGATTCTAATTTAAATCTCTTCTTTCCTTCTGTTTCCAGTTGTGATTTGCAGGTGGCTTAGACATGATTATCTTAACAATTAAAAGAGATGATTTTATTGTGGTTCCCCACACCAGGATGATTTTCAGGTGTAAACTGACCAGAACAGGAGTATGCGTCTGTGAATTCCTCGGAAACAAGTTAGCATTCATGACGTGAATCTGTGCTAACATGTCTATATCTGCTGCCTTGTTACTAAATTGTAATTTTCCCCACCTCTGCTCATTTCTGAGAATATTTTGTTTTCTTTCAAACCTCTTGTTGATTTTTTGAGATATATCTATCTATTGATAGAGACAGATATAAAATAAGTGCAATGGCTTAATACTTTATTCTAAGCTTTTAGAGCTCCTATTACACATGGATTGTTTTCTGATGTACTGGATCCTTTACTAAAACACTTAGAGAGCCCACGAGAAGATAGAGTCCTTATTTCAAAGGATCCTCTAATACCCTGCCTGCCAATTTTGTTTTGAGGCCTTCAGTTCATAGTGGGTAAACTTGTAACACAGCTCTTGAAGTCATCAACAATCCAGTAATTATACTTTGCACTGATTTTATAGCTTCATCATGAATAGGAATGACTTAGTGAAGATTCACTGTCATTGAACAGTTCATTGTGTTTCTCTCTGATATCTGTTCATCTTTTCTACCTCTTGTTAAATAATGCACAGGATGTGATATTTTTTAATTTAGATTTTAAACTGTGCCATATGGGCTGTAATAATATGCGGAACAAGGAAGCCAAGTAATAACTGAGGTAGGAGAGGGGGATTTATGCAACTCACAGAGTGCTAAGAGATGAATTAGAATGACGAATGTTTTACATTATAGTTTGCGTATCTTCATTTATTTCTCTTTTTAATCCTCATAATAACCATGAGGTTAAGGAATTATCCTCAATGTAAAGGTTAGAGATCCAAGCCTTAAACCTCATGGAAGGTCATAGAGCTAGTGTTGGGAAAGCTTTTCTGGATTTGTGCTCTTCACCTTTAAAAAATGTGTCTCCATAAAAAATATGTGCAAGGGTTTGACAGTGAGATAGAGGAGCTGAGTAGGCCTGCTGACGGGGCAGGGACGGTGGGCTGCAGGCTCTCCAACAGGCAAACCCTCAGAAGGAGGGCAATTCCTACTGTCCTGGAGTTGACTGCTGCTGCCCAGCTCTACAACTATGGTTTTTCAACAAAAACAGAAGCTTTGAATTTTTTTATGTGAAGAGTTTTTAATTTCAAATGTGGGGTCTGAGCTGCATGTGGCCTGTGTGTGATCTGCAGGTTTGCAATCCTTAGCAACTGAGGTGTCACCCAATGCTAAGCTGTTATTCTCTAATGAAATACTGGTGTCTGAACACACCCATCATTATAACAGTGATCAAGACTTTTCCGCTTTTACTGTAAAAGTGTAATAAATGCTCTACATTGTTCTTCAGTAAACACGTCCAAATTTGTTTCTGAGGTTTCCTGCATCTGTGTGTTAAATCTCAGCAAAATCATCGGAGCATGAAGTGCTCCAAAATAGGAATTTTGAATCTGGTGAAGCCAAATCATTTATAATTTACTACTTCTTATGTTCCTAGCATATGGTTTTCTTGGCATAGCATTAAGGGGTACAGAAAAGTTCAGCTGAACATAGCTGTCCCTTTATAGCCACAGGTTCTGTGAATCGATTGCAGATCAAAAGCATTTGGACTTGATCTTAGCCAAAAGACTGAGAATAATTGATTCCTAGATATCTTTGTCAAGGAGAGATACAGCACAATGGCTACTTTTTGTTTTCTATACACAGTGTAAGGATACAGAGGGAAGACCGGAACAGAGATTCATTAGGAGACGTAGATAAGCCATTGGCTTTTTCTGGTGAACTTGAATGGGAGAGCTCTGTTTCAGGCTCATAATTCCTGCAGACTATTATCAGCCAACCAAAGCACAATAATGGAAAGTCATATATGAAGAATTAGATCTGCTTATTCAGATTCCTAAAAGCCTGTAAAAGGATAAAGGAAGCAGACATATTTGCATGGATCCTCAATGCAGCAGAAGGACCAGTGGACAGAGACCCTACAATGGAAGATTTTTAGCTCTTTGTAAGCAAAAACAAATTGCCAGACTGGAAAGATCTTAACTGGACTAGGATGCAGACTACTTCTTGTGGGTGAGGTACACCATTCCACTGGAGATGAGGAGTGACAAGCAAAATCTCCCAAATATTTTTCAGACCTAGCAGAAAAATCACACTCATATAGGACAGATGGACACCTGACTGGGAATTATCTATTGATCCATCCATCCGTCCATCTGTCCATCCATCCGTTCATATATACATACATATATTTCTTATTACTCATATTATTTTTTCCATTTATTGAGTTTGGTGTTTATATTTGTCAGTTATTTCCTCCTATTTTATTTTTCCTTTAGCCTTTAAAAATAACTTCGTAGGCTATACAAATTTTATCGTTTATTGAAAAATAATATAGCCTTTAAAAACTATACAGTTTCCTCTGCTTACAGATATATTACATATCATAGGTTTAGATATGAGGTATTGTTATTGTTACTTTTAAAAGTTTGTATATTCACCTTTGATTTTCCTTCTGATTTGTAACGTATAGATGTTTATTAATTTCTGAGTGCTAAATATTGTCTTCCATTTAAAAAGTATTTGAAAAAAATGTGTATGGAATACTTCTTCTGGTCATTCTTCATAAACAATAAAGCATAACAATTATTACATAACATTGATGTCTTATGAGGCATTGTAAGTGATCTTGAGGTTATTTAAACTGTATAGTAGGGTATGTATATCCTATATGTAGAGATTCTGCTATATTACATAAGGTACTTGAGCATCTGTGGATTTAGGTGTCTGTTGGGGTCCTGGAACCAGTCCCCTAAATATGACTGAGAAATAACGGTACTTCATTGTAAGAAGAGGCAGAGTAAAAAGTTGGTTAGAAAAAGGAGCATCCTGAGCTGTTCAATGAATACCTCTTATCAAGGCAATAAGTAATTAGTAGAACCCACTGCAAAATACTACAAGATATCATAGGAACAAAAACCATGGATCATAAAGGGACATTTAATTCTAGCACTGTGGCCTAGAAAATGCTGTTTGTTCCTTAAAATCATCTGGTAATGAAATAAATACCATTTGAAAAGCTGCTGTATTCTCATGTTTCTACAGAAGCTACAGAGATGTCGGTGGACCTCACCAAAGCAGAGTCAGAAAAGAGTTGTTTTATATATGTTGTTTCAGTTGTGCATTCAGGGAGATGTACTTTAAAAGAGGGTCCAAAGATGTGAACAGTAGCTTCTAATGGTTCTCTTATTCTAAAATCTAAAATTACCCTCTGAGAAGATGCTTTAGTAGTAAATAAAAACATTTCAGTTTTCATTTCATGTGTTCACCCTTGGTAAACAGTTAGGCAGATATTAGTACTTTGTAACAAGCAAGCCCTGGTACAATGGAAATATTGTCTCTACAAGCCCTGGTACAATGGAGATATTGTCTCTGCCCTTTAAGGATTCAGAACAAGCATATTGCTTCTGGCAGTAGCCTTTTTGAGCTCCTTGTTTATACTAGCTTGTTTTCCTCAATTTCCCATTGAAATCACAGTGTCCTTATAAAGTAGGTATTTTTTTCCATTTTACAGATGAAACCTAGCACTATGTAAAGTTGGACAAATAAAATAAAACTGTAAGCATTAGCCTCTCTTTTTACTTCACACATTTCTCTGCCCATTACCTGATGGAGATTGTAGATGTGTACATAACTGAGATTTTGAGGGAGCCATGTGTTCTACAATGGAATTACGATTTCACTGAAGCACAAATACAGAGAAAATTAGAAATATTCTGACTCTGGAGATTAGTTAAATCCTGTGTAAGAGGCAGATTAGTGCTGGGTTTGATGATTGGGGGTCTGATTATGTTAAATGAAGAGTTTTTTTTTACCTATTGAAAGATGGGAATATCTGCCAGACAGTCAAGTTGAAAATGTGAGTCGACAGGATGATGCTGGTGATAGCTGATATTGATGAGCTAAAGGGATGATGGAAGCTATGGGAAGAAATATGCTCTTCAAAGTGGAGCGCAGCAATAAGCTGGAACAAGAGGTGAGTGAACAAGAATAGAGGAAGGCAGGTTAGTAAGAGAGACTGGGAGAAGCCTTGCAGACGCAGAGGAGAATCTGGAGAGTGTAGTACTAATTCTTCTACAAGGTCTGTAGATAAGGACAAGGGACAAGCCATAGGTGTGTATTTTACACAGTAAATACAGTACCCATAACCTATTGTGTGTCTGGATTTGTAATATCCAGTGGCTGTCACATAACTGGTTTCATGAAATCACTTTTGTATGAGAAGAATATACATAGTTATTTTCTGTGAATTCAGTCATAGTGAACAAAAATATGGATTTTCAGGAAAAAGAAAAGAAATTTTGGAAAATTAGATGATAAAAGAGGTAATCATTTTCTTCCAGGAGAGCCATAGGTTTGGAGGCTAGGGAGGCTCTTACAGATGGAGCAGTCACACTTCATGTCTGTGAGACAAGTCAGGAAAAATGTGAACTATATTTTAGCTGTTTGAGAAGCCTTTGATAACAGGTACATATCTGCTGTTGACCCTTGTAAGGTCAACATTCTTATTGGTTACCTGAATAGAGGTGAAAGATAAATAAATAATAAGCAAGTGAGTGTTAGACTTGGATTTAAGTAATAGATCTGCAACAAGTGGGTAAGAGCACTTCTTTTGAGAATGGTGGTGCAAAGTATCACAAAGAAATAAAACAGAAGGTGTTTGTACCAAAGTGTAAGACTAGAGAATTTGGCGTGATAGGAATTCTCCTTAAAGTTGGAAGGATTTTAATTCCCGGAAAGTAAAATATAAGCCAATATAATGGTTTGCCCTTCACAGATACATTTGATAACTCATAAAAAATATTATGAAAACTTGACTGGTGGGAGTAGGAATAGACTCGGCTATGTCTCTGTTTTCCTCTGTTCTCATTATTTCAGAATTTCTTCTGGTTTGCAGAGTTGATTTTTGGAATTTACTCTAGAATATCTTGTTTTCCCTCTTACTGAAAATGAATAGACAGAATTAATTTTGCCTTTTTCCTGGTCCTAACATGTCTGATTGGGTCCTTCACTGCCAGACCCATCCCACCAAGATCTTTACCTAAGAGGTGCCGAGGAGGAGGAAGTGCTCAACTTGCTTGCTGTTTGATTTGTTCTTGCCCTGTTTCATATGTACATTGCAGTGGTGTTGATGCATTTAATTTAACTTGGCTTAGACATATGGTACTATAAATTTTTGTGTAAAATTTAAAAAGAATTATGCATGAAAAATAACAGTTCTGCAAACTTCGCTGGGAGTCAGATTAGTTCCACATATGACAAAAACATTGAAATCTGAAAATTTATCTAAAATAGCTTTTTTCCTTTGCAAGGTTGAAATCACCAACCTGATAAAGGGATTTTTAAATGAAGAAGGAAAATCTTTGGCAGTTTTTGTGGACTCTTGACAACGTTCTCCTACATATTTATTTGAGGCATAGTTTATTTATTGTCCATGCCAGATAAGCCAGTTCCAGTTGAGAAACAGGGCTACTTTCCCTTCCCCACGCTGGCAGTGTACCGGTTTGACATACAGGGCATTGATAAAATAAGTAATTGCATCCTGGCTGATTGCTTCAGCAGGAACAGGTTTGATGTTAATGGCACAGACAATAAGAGCAGTGGAGGAGGCATTTTGTAATTTTTTTGTGACACAAATTTGGATACTTCATTTTAAATCATTACTTAGAAGCCTTGTTATTTATGGTTTTGAGTTCTGCAATTGAAATTGTACCAGAAGAATATAAGCCTTAGGACCTGGATTTAAGCATTAAATCTGGTATCTTTTGGTTCTGTTACTTAAAGCCGAGTGACACAGTCCTCTCAGGTCTCATTTTCCTCATCTATAAATGGGAATTCTGTTACCTAAATCAGCCAGTATCAGTCCATTTTCTGTTACTATAACTGAACACCGAAGAGCCAGCAATGTATAAGAAATAGAGGTTTATTTAGTTTATGATTCTTGAAGTCAGGAAGTTTTAGACCATGGCACTGACATCTGATGGAGGTCTTCCTGCTGCATCCTAGCATGATAGACACATCACATGGCAAGACAAAGCAAAACCTTGCTAACTCCTGTCTCCCTTCCTTTACATAGAAAGTCAATGAATGCCTTCATGGGGCTCCCACCTTCACAGTCTCATATCATCCTCATTATCACCCAAATGCACCACCCCCAAATATCAATAACATGATTTGGGGTATAATTCTGGTGGCACACCCAAACTATAGGAGAGTGCTATTCTAAGATTGTGATATATCATAGGAACATCTGGCACCATGCCTGACGCATAGTAAAAACTCAGCACTTATTAATTCCCTCTCTTTACTATTCCTCAAGTGTGATTGTGGAAGTCACTTGGATTTCGTGCACTACATAAAATGTCTAAATCCTGGCAGAGTCAGCCTTAGAGAGGAGCTAGTTAACCCCTTTGTGATACAGAGCTTTGAGAGAGACAATATCCTGTTGGGTGGTGGGCTTGCCCCAGAATATCATTGCATGTCTTGGGGCTACTGGTGTCTTTCCTCTTTGGCAAGCCTCTTCTTTTCTGCAGCTCCTGGAACTCCAGTCTAGCTATGGAGAAAAGAAGAGAGGGTCAGTTTCCTTCTACCTGGGCAGCTCTTGGGGTTGTAGGGTAGGATTTCTCTAGGGGTTCCCATGTGTAAAAAACACAGAGCTATTCCTGTGTCCTCTGTGAAGTTAATAATAGCACCAAGTTGGCGGGTACAAGCTTCCTAGCCTTTCTACAAGGTCAGTTTTCAGCTGTCTACATCTTTCTAGACAACTAGGGGTTTCCCTTCATGACGAATTATGTAAATTTCATGAAAAGGTCAAAAGCTCACCAGGCTCAAAGAAGAAAGTCCTTCTATCCTCTTTCAAGTCAGATAGGATTATTCTCTTCCCAAAGAGAATATTTTCTAGTTAAATCTTTTTTTCCCTCTGCGTTATCATCTCTCTCTTTCTCCCCGGCTCCCTGCTCCGCAATTCCTCTTCCTTGGAAGGAGCAGAGTAGATTTTCTACATTTTAAATATCATTTGGATCTCTGATGACCTAAGAATATAAATGAGGTCCGCAGTTAGGATTGGATTTATTTCATGGTCACCCCCAGTTATGGGTTTGGAGGTCATCCAGACAGCCGTGGGATCTGTTAGCAGCCCATCATATTGGTGGCTTTTATAGTAGTGATAACAGTGAACATTTGTAGGAAGTAAGTCTGAGCAGTACATTTTAGGAACCCATAGACCAGGCTAAGTTCTATTTTTATCATCCAGTGGACCACAAAGTATGTCCTTATAAAAAAGACTGTTTCTTGTGCTAAATGTGCTCTGCTTATTCCTGGTATGCATGTGTGCATGTATTTATTTCAGTTTGTAAAATACGTTGCAATTTCATAATTCACATGTGATTTTGATAGCATTTACTTTTTGGTAACACATTTATTAAATAATTTCGTATAGCAAAATAAGAAAGACATAGTAGGATATTACTAATGGTAAGAATGATTATTTGTCAGAGACAGAACAGCTGTTACTGGTTCCTTCACAATATGACTCCAGAAAAAATATGGTATGAAAATTGTGTAGTATACATTAATTTTAGTTAGCTATAAATTCAGGGAAGAAAAATAAAAAAATTAAGGTAGTAAAGATGATGTCAGTGCTAGATCCTGCATCTGCCCAGCATTCACAGACCAGTAAAGTTACAAAATCAGATTGCTAAGAAGAAAGCTTTTCTCTAAATGTGAGGATACCGAGTTTAATCTCAGCCACTATGTAAGTGACAGCTATGGTTATTATTTTGGAAATTTAGGTTCGTAATTGAGGTAGATATCTGACTGGAATTGATTTATTTTGATAGAGTCTCTCTTTGACTTGCTTTTTCTTTTACTCTGACATTCCCTGAATGAAGACTTTTTAAAAAGATGCTGTTCCTGTGATAGGCAGTGGTGTAGATATGATCAAATAACCCTCCGGCTGCAAGAAAGATTCAGTAGTCTTTCCCAGCCTGGTGTCCTTGAGCTGATATGGCTGATTGGTTTTTTTAAGAGTACAGATCCTGAAGAATTATGAAATCAAGGTTTTGGTTTTTTTTCTTCTATGAAAATATTAATTAGCCTACAATCTGATTTAATGTGGGCGCAGCTTATCTTCTTTAGCTTTGAGTCAAAGCTACTTATTCTTTCTTGGAGATATTTAATTTCACCTACAGATAGGATTTCCTAATTGATCAAATGTCATTTGAGAAACTCATGCACAGTTCTCAGACCTTTCAACACAGCATTTAACATTGTATTTCCCTGATGTTCTAATTTGGGAATCTTGGTGTCTGTAGAGTTTGATGATTAAATTTATCTTCTCTGCCCTTATACTCTTTCACAAAGTTGGTTTTTATTTCACGTTGTCCTATTACTGTTGGTCAGCAAATGCCTGCTGTTGGATCTTCAAGGCTTCTAATGTCAGTGCCAGAGTAAGTAAGGCCTTTCCTTAAGGCAGCTCCTACTGATGGTTGCTTGGGTCACGGGCAGGACTGAAAATCCCTGACTGGTGATGTATTGTTGAGTGAGGGGAGATGGCTGGGCACAGTGAGGTGGATGGGAAGATCAGGGACAACTGAAGACAGATTGCTTGATTATTCACTGCTCTGGGAAGCTTGGGGTGAACTCCATGCCTAAGACTCCTTCTCTGTAAATTAGGATAGCATAAAGAACCTTATTTTTCTCACACTATTGTGTATGAGAATAAAATTCAACATACTTTAAAAGTGCTCCTTATACTAAAAGCACTCTGTCATTGTTTGGCATTGGCTTCCCTTGGACCTTCGTTTAGAGAATCATATATTTGTCAGTGTTTTGTGAATAAGTCCGGTGCAGAAATTTGAAACCAGGCCAATCATGAGAATGACCAGGAATTATTTCTAAGATATGGATTCCTGGGTCCTCTGTACTATTATTTTGGAATCTGCATTGATGCTGAGCCATCTGTGCTTTTAAATAACATCCTAATACATTCTGATAATACAGTAGGTTTAACTTGGGAGCTGCTAAGAGCACAGCAACCTGCTCACACTCCGCTTCTTGTTCCTATTTCCCAAGGTGCAGTCTCAGCTTTCTAGGCATTTACACCTAACAACAAACAGGAAGCTATGGCAATGGAGGGGGCATAGCTCCCAGATAATCAATGGACATTTAAATAGTTCAGGCACTTCAGTACTAACCATGTGCCCTGTCTGAAGGGAAGTCAAAATATGTGATTAATCGCTTCATTGCTGAAGCAGAGGTTATGATTTTCCACTTGTACTTGTGTACAGCTAAGCCAGGTAGGTTGCTGCAGAGAGCGTCTTTATAAATGTCATTATGCTGTCGATTGATTTTTTAAAGTGTGTATTTCTGTATTACATAAAATCAGATGATTTTTACCTTTTGCCTTTTTAGACTTAGAGCATTGATAGCGATTATATATATGTCAGACCACTGGAGAATGTTACTTGTACTGTGGGTGAAATCTATTAAGCCATCGATTAACAAGTTGGTAGTGAACTACTACAGAATAGTATAGATATGTATGACAATAGTATAGATATGTATGACAACTTTAGGAGCCAGAGAGGCTATAATTTTAAATTGTGGTTTAGTTCTTATTTTAGGGGAAGATTCAACATGTGCTTTTGGAATAGTAGGCGCTTTGAGGAGATACATAATTGTTTACCGCTGGTACATAGATAAGAGAACTCTTGGCTTTAGACTGCTTGTGAAAATCGTATGAATTACAGACATCTGCAAAAATGATCAAGTTGATGTATGCTGAGATATTACTTGACTGTAACTTTAAGAAGAGTGGAGTTTAAATTTTGTGGAGTGTAAATTTTTGAGATAAGGGGACCCATCCTACTTAGGTCTCTCTGTGGTGCTTTAATTAATTATTATGACTATTGTGCTGTCTTTCCTGATATTGAGTTAGATTCAAACCAGTTTAATTCCTATTGCAGAAAAGTTTTTAATACTTAGCCATATTTTTGAGTTGAAGAGAAAAACCTTTTGAAGAATAATGGGGGGAAGGAAGGGGAGAGAGAGAAAGAAAGAGAGAGAGAGAAACTGTGAATGTGCACTTAACCATCCAGCCAATTTTGAGACTGCAGTAAGTCTCATTAGGCGATTAGCATTTGCTTATTCTGCCAGAATCATCTTTTTGGCCATCTGTGCCAAATTATAGGAAGTAATAGTCTTGGGCACAGCTGTGGAGTCTAATGTGTATTTCTAACTCTTGTATTAATCCTAATGACCACATGGAGAAGTTTGAAGGACATATGTGCAGAATAAACAAGAGAGAACCAAACACACACACACACACACACACACACACACACTTAAATGAGGAGAATCTATATTTTACATCATAAAATAAGAGTATTATTTAAATCCATAGGCAAGAAGATGACCTTTTTTTTTTCTGCCTTCGTCTCTTCGTAGTAGCTTTGCTCTGAGGAAAAATAAATTTCAAGAAAGATTGTCCTTGAATATTCGTACTTTGTTATGATGCTTCTTGAGTTTTGCCTCTTGTTAGGGATAAAAGAAGGCTAAGAATCTACATGTTAAGTAGATATTTATACTTTTCCATGGTTATTCATTTCTCTAAAAATATTTTCTGAGTGTATTTGGAAAGAAATCCTATAGCCAAGGTGGCCTTTTTTTTTTCCCCCACTTTATGTTACTTTTACCATGGCTTCTTTTTTTTTATTTTTTAATTTTATTTTAAAAAATAAAGAGGAAAACATTAACGGACAGACAACCTTTTACAAAATAGCAAAAGAACAGTACAGACAATGCAGTTACAAACAAAGTGGTAGGAAATTAACAATGCTTGTTCTAGTACGTTGATATCTTCAAAGTGGTTTCTCATGAAAACAAATATAGACATACAATATTGATCAATCAAGGACTCATTAACAGTTTCTTTCAGCAAAGAAATAAAAGACAGTAGATCAACTATGTTAACTATCCTGTATATACATACATACAAAATTTCTTCTTTTTTCCCTTCTCTTTTCCCACATCCCAGTTGCCCTTTACCCTTGAGCGTTTCCCTATCATTCCACAATGTCTGTCATACCTCCAAGTTTATATTAACTCTTTCAGGTTTTAGTGAGACAATGCGTGCTTTCACATGCAGGTCTGATTTATTTCACTTATGGGTATGGTCTCTAGTTGTGACCATTTACCTATAAAAGCCTCGAGTTTACCTTTCTTTATAGCTGGGTAATATTCCATTGCATAAAAATACATTTTTCTTTTCCACTCATTGATGGGCATGTGGGTTACTTCCAAAATTTAGCAATTACAGATTGTGCTGCTATGAACATAGGTGCACATATATCGTTGTGATATGATGTTTTTAGATCTTCTGGTAAAATACCCAGAAGGGGAATAGCTGGGTTGAATGGGACCTCTAGACCTAGTTTTCTGAGGAATCTCCAAACTGATTTCCACAGTGGTTTCACCAGTCTGCATTCCCACCAGCAGTAGAGAAGAGTTCCTATTTATCCACAGCCTTGCCAGCATTTCTTATTGGTTGATTTCTTAATGCTAGCCATTCTTACTGGGGTGAGATGGAATCTCAATGTTGTTTTTTTGCATTTCTTGAATGACTAATGATGTTGAACATTTTCTCATGTATTTATTTGCCCTTTGTGTCTCTTTATCTGAAAAGTGTGTATTCATCTCAGATGCCCACTTTTGGATTGGGTCTTTGAATTTAGGGGGGGGGCTGATGTTTTTTAATTCTTTATATGTTCTAGATAGAAGACCTTTGTCCGAGGGACAGCCAGCTAAATTTTTTTCCCAGTTTGTGGGTTTTCTTTTTACTCTGCTGGTAATTTCTTTAGACATGGAGAAACTTTTCAGTAGGATGAGATTCCAGTTGTTGATTCTTTGAAGTATTTCCCGTGTGGTTTGTTTTTTGTTCATGAACTCTCTGCCTACCCCAATATCTTCAAGATTTTTACCTACCTTCTCTTCCAATAGATTTAGTGTTTCTGGTTTAATATTGAGATCTGTGATCCATTTTGACTTGAGTTTGGTGTATGGTGATAGACTTGGGTCTACTTTCAGTCTTTGGCAGGTGATGAGCCAATTTTTCCAGCACCATTTATTAAAGAGTCTATCTTTCTTCCAGTGAGTTTCATTGGCCCCTTTATCAAAGATTAGGTGGATGAGTGTGTTTTTGGTTGTGTTTGTTTCTTCCAGTAGGTTCCATTGATCCTCAGGTCTGGTTTTTATCGGTACCAGGCTGATTATATGACAGTAGCTTTGTAGTATAATTTCAGGTCAGGGATTGTGATTCCACCTGACTTGTCCTTGTTGCCCAGGATTGCTTTTGCTATTCTGGGTCTCTTCTGGTTCCAGATGAATTTAAGGCATGTTTTCTCGAGATCTGTGAGGTATGCTAATGGTAGTTGAATGGGAATTGCATTGAATCTGTACAGCAGTTCTGGGAGTATGGCCATTTTCACAATGTTGATTCCTCCTATCCATGAGCAAGGAATATTTTTCCATTTGCTGAAATCTTCTTTGATCTCTTTTTTCAGAGTACTGTGGTTTTCATTGAGGAGATCTTTTGCTTCTTTTGTTAGATTCCTAAATACTTTCAGTTTATTGGATGTTATTGTGAAAGGTATGGTTTCCTTAACTTCTCTCTCAGTCTATTTGTTGTTTGTTTATAGGAATGCTGTTGATTTTGGGGTGTTGACTTTGTATCCAGCTACACTGCTGAATTAGTTGATTAATTCAAGGAGTCTTCTTGTGGAGTTTTTGGGGTCTTCCATGTAAAGTATCATGTCATCTGCAAATAGTGATGATTTTACTTCTTCCTTTCCTATCCTTATTCCTTTTATTTCTCCCTCTTGTCTAACTGCTATGGCTAATGGTTCCAGAAGTATATTAAACAGGAGTGGTGACAGCAGACATCCTTGTCTTGTTCCCGATTTTAAAGTAAAAGCTTTACAATCATAGAGGGCTTTGATCAGGTTGAGGTAAAGGCCACCTATTCCTATTTTCTGTAGAGTTTTTAACATGAATGCATGTTGGACCTTGTCAAAAGCTTTTTCTGCATCCATTGAGATGATCATGTGGTTTTTGTCTTTGGCTCCATTTTCTTTTCTTTTCTTTTTTTTTCCCCATTACTGGGAATCGAACTCATGACCTTGTGCTTGCCAGGCAGGCACTGTGCCACTGTGGCTCCATTGTTTTTATCATGAATGCATGTGGAACCTTATCAAAAGCTTTTTCTGCATCTATTGAGATGATCATGTGGTTTTTGTCTTTGGCTCCATGGCATATAACATTTATAGATTTGAGAATATTGAACCAACCCTGTATTCCTGGAATGAATCCGACTTGGTCGAGATATATGATTTTTGTGATAATATGCTGCATTCTATTTGCTAGTGTCTTACTGAGTATCTTTGTATCTATATTCATTAGGGAGATTGTTCTCTAGTTCTCTTTCTTGGTTGGGTCTTTCTCTGGTTTTGGTATCAGTATGATGCTTGCCTCCAGAAATTAGTTAGGAGAATTGCTTCCTTTTCAATTTCACTGAAGAGTTTGAGGAGTGTTGGTATTAAATCTTCTCTGAATTTCTTGTAAAACTCTGCTGTGAATCTATCAGGGCCTGGGCTTTGCTTTGTCGGTAGGTTTTCAGTCTCATTAATTGATATTGGGTTGTTCAGGGATTTGATATCTTCTTGACTCAACCTTGGTAATTTGTACATATCTAGGAATCTGTCCATTTCTTCTGAGTTTTCTTTCCTATGGGAGTAAAGAGTTTCAAAGTAGGTATTAATGATCTTCTGAATTTCTGTGGAATCTGTAGTAATTTCATCGTTTTCATTCCTTATTGCATGAATCTAAGTTTTTTCCTTCCTTTTTTTGATAAGGTTGGCTAGGGGTTTATCAATTTTATTTATTGTTTCAAAAAACCAACTCTTTGATTCATTTGTTTTTTGGAGGGTTTTCTTTGTCTCAATTGAATTAATTTCTGCCCCAATCCTCATAATCTCTTCTCTTATTTGGGCTTTGGGCTCGACTTGTTCTTCTTTTTCTAAAAGTTTAAGATGCAGCATTAGGCTCTTTATTTGTTCTCTTTCTATTTTCCTTATGTATGAATTCACCACTATAAATTTCCCTCCGAAGACTGCTTTCATTGCATCCCATAGAAGCCAGTAAGTTGTATTTACATTTTCACTTGTTTGTAGGTATTTTTTAATTTCATCTTTAATTTCTTTTGTGACCCATTGGTTGTTCAGGAGGTTGTTGTTTAATTTCCAAGTGTTTATGGAGTTTTTGGAGTTCCTTTTGTCATTAATTTCCAATTTCATTGCACTGTGGTCAGGTAACATACATGGGATAATTTCAATTCTTTTGCATTTTGGAAGGTATGCTCTATGGGCTAGGATGTGGTCTATTTTAGAGAAGGACCCATGTGCTGCTGAAAAAAATGTGTATTCTGATGTTGTGGGGTAGAACACTCTGTATATATCTACTAAGTCCATTTGTTCACAGCTTTAGTTCAGATCTGTTATTTCCTTGCTGTTTTTTTGTCCAGTTGACCTATCTCTTTGTGTCAGTGGGGTGTTGAGGTCCCCTGTTATAATAGTGTTATTAATTATATGAGTTTCCATGCCTGTTAAGATTTGTCTTATATAATTTGGAGCTCTGATATTTGGTGCATAGATGTTTATGATTGTTATCTCATCCTCCTGCAGTTTTCCCCTGACAAGTATGTAGTGACCTTCTTTATCTCTTTTTATTGTTGTCGGTTTGAAATTTACATTGTCTGCAAACAGAATAGCTATACCTGCTTTTTTCTGGGTTCTTGTTGCATGGAGGATTGTTTTCCATCCTTTGATATATACAGCATATCACTGGATTTTGTTTTTTAATCTACTCTGCCAGTCTGTTTTTTTAACTGGAGAATTGAGGCCATTTACATTTGTAGTTATAACCGATATGTGTTGATTTATCTTTGTCATGTTATTTACTTGTGTTGGTTTCCTACTTTTTCTACCTGTTTACTTGCTCTTCTTGACGTTTCATTTCTACTGTTGTTCTTGAAATCGTGGTCAGATTTTTCTCCGTCTAGAATATCTTTTAGTATTCTTTGTAATGCCAGTTTAGCACTCATGAAGTTCTTCAATTGTTGTTTGTCATGAAAATATTTTATTTCTCCGTTGAATTTGAGGGATAGTTTGGCAGGGTACATCAGTCTTAGTTGGAAGCTGTTCTGTCTCAGGACCTGTAATACTTCGCTCCCAAGCTCTTCTCAATTGGATGGTTTGTGCTAAGAAGTCTGCCATGATTCTGCTGGGCTTTCCTTTATAGGTAATCTGTTTCTTTTCTCTAGCAGCTTTTAATATTCTGTTCTTTTGCTGGAGATCTGGAAACTTGGCTATTATATGTCTGGGTGTCATTTTATTTTGGTTGTGGTTGGTTGGAGTTGTATATGCCTCATTTACCTGTATATCAGCTTCTGTTTCCATACTTGGGAAATTTTCTGCTATTATTTCTGCAAATATTCTTTTTATGTCAGTTTTGTTGCTCTTGCTGTTTCATTGACTCCTATAAGTCGTGCATTATTCCTCTTTGCCTCGTCTTGCAGCTGTTGAATTGACTTTTCCTGGATCCTTGTTGATTTTATGAGATCCTTTCTTTCACTATTGCTAGCTGCCATGCTGTCTTCAAAGTCTGAAATTCTATCTTCAGCTTCATTCAAGCTGTTTTCAGTGGAAGTTTTGTTTTCCTGGACATCTGTTTGAATCTGGTTCATGCATTCTAAGTCCTTTCCATATTTTTCATTTAACGCTTCCATCCAATGCCTTTGTTCTTCTATTTTCTTATATGTTTCTTCTTCAGACATTTTGAGCAGTTCTTTCATTATTATTGTCATTTCATTTTTTGCCTGAGAGATTATTTCTGATTTCATCTCTTCTATGGCCTTATGGAGTTGTTTCTTTACTTCCATGGCAATCATTTCAGCCATTTCAGGCATGTGTTTACCAAGTTCTGTATGTCTCCTGGACTTGTTCTGAGTGAGTGGAGTTCTGTGATTGTGTTTTAGTCCTTTGTTTTGTCATGTTTGATACTGGATGCAGAAAGCTCAGTTTCCCTCTTCAGTGCCTACACAGCAAAGGCTGCTAGTGTCCCTATTTTTCCTGTTGGTCAGGTTTGCCCCTCAGTGTCTGCTGAGAAGCTCCACTTAGTCTGGGGTTTTCCTGTAGTTGTTGATTTGTATCTAGTTATCCCAGGTCTCAGACATGGGCATTGGTGTCAGCTGATGGCAGAGCATCTAATCCAGCGTCCCCTTGTAGTTCAGGGCATGCGCACGGCCCAGACTTGCGTTGCACTGGTGTGACAATCCTGGTCTAGTGGACCTATGTCCTCAGGCAGTTTAGGGTATAGGCAAAACCCAGACATGAACTGCAGGGTCGACAGATTGTGAACCACCTGATTCTGTGTCTCAGGTCAGTTCAGGACACATACAGGAACCAGATGTGGGCCGGACTGACAGCAATCACAGACTGCCGGTGCCTGCGACCCCCCAGGGGGTCTGGGTGCAAGTTAAGCACGGACTCGAACTGCGGGACCAGCAGCTCTTGGAGAACTCGCTCACTTGGCGCAGGGCCTGTGCAGGAAGGGCCCACACGCAAACCCTAGTGAGAGCAGTGCCTGGGGCTTGTGAGTGAGGAATTACTGTCTGCCACAGGTGCACAGAGGGCAGAGACTCAGAATGTAATCCAAGGTGGCCTTTAAAGGATAGTCACAAAAATTATTTGAAGTGATTTGAGCACATATAACTTATAGCAGAGTTCATTATACATGCTTTGAATTTGGTTTTTCTTTCAAACCTGCCTCATCTAGAGCTGCCTGATGTTTAGTTGCTTTGGCCCAAAACCTGTTATCTTTGGCCTTTTCTTCTGACAGTTTAAATGCAAGCATTCAGGAAAGCCTGTTGGCTCTGCCTTTGTGGTACACCCAGAGTCTGACTAGTTCCTACTGCTGCCACTCCTATTCATGCTGCAGTTCATATCACCTCTTGCTGAAATGGGAGCTCTCACTTGCTTCCCTTAGATGCTTCTCAACAGTCACCACAGTGATCTTTTCACACTCTGAGTTAGGTTCTGTGATTTTATTTATTTATTTATTTAAAAGAAGGATAACATAGTAATAGGGGGATTTACCAAATTACAGACAAAGTGGTAGGACATTATCAATGGTTATTATTTTACCTATTGGTATGTTCAAGATAGTTTCTCAGGAAAACAAATAGCCAAATAATAGTGAGTTACAGACAAAAATGGTAGGAAATTATCAATGGTTGTTGTACTATACTTTGGTTTCTTCAAAGTGGTTTCTAGGGAAAACAAATAGAGCTATACATGAGTGATCAATTAAATAATCATTGACTATTCTCAGTGGTTGTTGTTGAAAACACATAGTGATAAACATACATCCATTTATGAAATAGCATAGGAACAATAGAAATTACAGAGTTATGGACAGATTGGTAGGAAATTATGGTTCTGTGGTTGCTTTACTGAAAACTGCAGCAGCTCCCAGCCCAAGAAGCAGCCCCCTCCGCACCGTCTGTTTCTCTCACATCTCTACCACCTTCTGCTCCTCATCCTTGTCCATTCCTTCTCTTGCCCACTGGCCTCCTTTCTGCCCTAGAACCTGTGCACCCCAGTTCGTAGTTCCCTCTGCCTGGAATGCTCATCCTCTGTCCACCCTGGGGCTCATGGCTTCACTTCCCTCAGGTCTGTGGCCTCCAGTGTTGCCTTCCCGGTGACACCCATGTGCTCACCCTCTGTAAAATCGCAATTGACTCACCTCCTCCATCTCTTCATTTGCACGTCACCTTGCCTTCTATTTTCCTCACAGTTCTTAGTCACTTTTAAAAACAGCTTTTTTTTTTTTCCTGGGAAATTTATATACCATGTAAGCTCACACATTGTGAACTGTATGATAGAGGTATCATTTGCATGAGTGGTGATATAATCCACACAGCTATATGGTTAGGGCAGTATTACATTTGAGCTTTCTTTAAGATGTTCATGTAAAGAAATCAAATAAAAATTATTATATATTCAGTAACTTTTGATAAATGTCTAAAGTTGTGCAGCTGTTACCGTGATCCAGTTTTAAAAGGATGTTTCTGTCACTCCCCAAATTCCCCTTTCTGTGTATTTGTAGTTATTATCCTCACCTCCACCCCCGCTCTAGGAAACCTCTGTTCTGCTTCAGTGTCTATAGGTTTGCTTCTTCGAGACTTGAAGATTTGTTTTATTTGACTTTGTGTCATCAGTGCTTACCTAGCACAGTACTCTCAGCAAATGTGGGTTGAATTGACGTAGGACCTGCACATTTGTATAGAATTTAGAGCTTACCATAATTTGAGCACCTCTGAACTTATTTTTAGATAGCTGCAGTGTTAGGAAGGGTGGACTTTCCTGTGGCCTTCTAGGTGAGTCTTTCCATGGCCCCAGCATCCCTGGGAAGGTGATCTGTCTCCTCACACCTTTCCTAGTTAGGAATGATCTTAGGATTTCCTCACTGTGTTCTGCATGAGATCAGGATCATGGAGTTGGCGTTTACTCCTGCCTCAGTCTTCAGTCACCAGGGTCTGTCAGTGTCTCCTTCCTGCTGTCTCCTGTGTCCCCTTCTGTCCCCTGTTCTCATGAGTGCCCTTCGGACTCATGTCCTCAGCGCTTTGGCTTCCTTACTTGTCTCTGTGCCATCTTCTTCCCAGCTCCTCCTGTGGACTGCTGTCGGTAGCCTGGAAACGTGGCTTCTGTCATCCCATTCTCCTTTCTAGAAACCACCACTGACTCTTGAAGACCCTTGCCTTAGTCTCAGAAAGCATTTTCCATTTAACTTCTAATTCTCCCTATAGTGAACCATCTCCCTTTCTCACACTTAGTACACAAACACGCCTTCAGGAAATGCTGTTTCTGGACAACTTTTAGTGTAAAGTTGTCTGATTCCTAAGCCTTTGTGTGGTAATGATTAATTTGCTTAGCAGAAAGAACAAATATAATCACGTGGCTTGAGCACAATAATGCACAAAAAACCAAACCCTTAAAATTGCTAGGAGTTAACTATCTGAAGGAAGCTACTGACTTATTTGTGCTACACTCTGTGTTTTCCCAAGTTGATATTTTCAGAATATAGAATCTCTGAATTTATTTTATGTTTACTGAGGGTTTACCTGGCCACCAGTGTACTGAAGGAAAGTGATAGGACTAACTATGTCTGGCCAAGCCACGCCTGCCTCGGGTCCAGACTTCAACTGTTTGGTCCATGGTAGTTCTCTGCCAGAGGGTCTGGGGTCCCTGGCTAAGACTCTCAGTATTGGTACTGGAGGAGGGCTGAGCCCCACAGTGAAAACTTCTTCTGGGCTTCTGTCTTCTCTGCTGTTTTTCATGTGCTGATATCTCATCCCATCTGTTCTAAGCTGCCATTACTGCCTTTGGCTGGCTGCTCTGTTCCTCCTTGACGACCAGTCATGGTCAGGCTGTGTGTGGGCTAGACTGCATCTCTTCCACGGCTGGTGGGCTTTGGATGCTTGTAGCTTCCTTCCACTTTTTCCTTTCCTGAAGCAACAGCTATAGCAGTGTCATCCCTGGAGTGAGTGCTTTCCGAGACAGCCCTCAGGTTAAATACTGGCTCTTTCAGATACCATTGCTTATTTTTGGGAAAATGACTTATTTGTTTGAATCTTCTTTTTGGCATAATCATATTGATCAAGTGCAATAATGTCCATAAGTTTCACTGTGCAGTCTATGGTACAGAGGCACTACCCAAAAGGCTTTGCTACTAATGTTATAATTATTCCAAAGTAAGGCAAAAGGGCCCAGGAAGCTAATGGTTACTCTCCATTCATGAGGGAGAGAGTTCTTTTCTGTTATCATCCCTGTTTGGGTGTGGTATTAATCAAAACATAGGCAATCTCTTTTGACTACCATCTACATTTTCCAGTACTCAATCTCTAATGTTATTGGCAGCTATGGCTCATGGCACCTATATCACCCTGTTTTCTTTTGATGATGAAATTTAGAAACGTGTTTTGTGCAGTTGTTGCTTTATATTTAATATGCTGCGGGTGTTTTTGCTTATGGAAGCATTGCCAGTTTTCTCACTAATGTTACTGTAGGCTGTCAGGAATGTTCATTTAGCACTCAGTCACTGGGCATCTGTTAAGTGCCAGGCACTGATGATTCAGTGGTGAGGAAAACAGTCAGGTATTGTCATCTCGGAGTTGACACGCTAGTGGTACAGACAGGCATTCATCAAATGATCTCAGACAAGGAGAAAATTACAGTGGGAATAAAAGCAAAGAAGTGGGGATTTGTGGTCTTATGACGAGTGTAAAGCAGAGGGGGTTGGCCTTTTCTGCGGGGTGGCCAGAAAGCCTCCCCTGAGAATGAGGCCGGGGCTCAGAAAGTGAGGAGTCAAGGAGTCAAGGGGATGAAAAGTGCAGAGGGTGGAGGTGCACACCTTGATCCTGAGAGTAGAGAGAAGCCATTAAGGCAGGAGTATGAGCAGAGTGCTGGGACATGAAGGCTAGTGGTGGCTTCTGGTTGTAGGAGAACACTGAGCAGTAGAGAACACTGAAGTCCCTTGGTTGGGTCCTAATCAGAGATCCTGGAAGTAGCTTAGCTTAGCTAGGTAGGGGTGGAGGAGGAGAGAAGCTGACTATTTAAAGACTCTTGGGAAGTAGAATTTTCATGGCTTGGTGATGGATTGAATATTGAAGGTGAGGGAGAGAGAAACCTGGTAACTACTACATTTGTAGGCATGACTCTATCAGCATGAGTAGAGGTGCCATTCTGTACACCTGCATGATGGAAGTTTCATTTTCCGAAGTGGTGATATAATCCATGCAGCTATGTGGTTAGGGCAGAATTAAATTGAGTTTTCTTTATGATGTTCACATGAAGAAATTAGATAGAAATTATTATGTCTGGAGCTTGTAGAAGACCCTGGGCCTGTTACAAATTTGACTGGGATGGAAATGGCCCAAGGACAGAATAGACAAACTGAATCTAAAGGATCAATAGTACTGGGACTTAATGATTAAGTAGAGAGGGATGAGCAAAAAGGAACAAGAAGATGTTTAGCTGGAGAGAAAGGGGGATAACCAAGAAAGGGTAGATCATAGAAGCCAACACAGTGTGTGACTCAGGGTGAGAACATTTAATGATGTGGCATGCTGCCGATATCTGACAATGACAGTTGGATTGCGTGACAGTGAAGATAAGGCATGCACAGGTGACTTGGAGTCGAGGGACAACCAGAAGCCCAGCCCTCCTCCCTGTGCCACCACACGAATCCTGGAACCCTGCTATAACCATGCTTGAGCAACTCCAAGGAGACAGAGCTTCCTGTCGGATAGAAGAGCTGAAAATTTCAGAAACAGAGATGAGCCTTTTCTCATGCATCAGACTTTGTAGTAAGATCCATACTTGCTCTCTCAAGGCCATAAAAATGTACTCATTCGCTTAGCGCCTTTATTGGATTCTCTATATGGAAAACAGGTGAGAGGCACTCCTTGCTCTGAACACACTGGAAAGAGCAGAGAGGAAAGGTAACACAATAGCAAATCTATAACTGTCATCTAAGTGTAATGTATGCACCACCAACACAGACACAAATTGTTGGAATTCAGAAAGGGAAAGCTTAATAGGTAATGTGAAATGCTCAATCAAATATAGAAACGTGAAGTGCACAGTTGAAAATTTAGCAAACTTTGGGGCAAGAGGCCTCCTGAAAACCTGAAAGAGGAGAAATTAACACCCTAGGGTTTATTTTAGAGTGCCATGGATGGGTCAGTCATCTTTCTTAGGTGTCATTTCCCCCTTTGTACTTTGCAAACAAGTTTTCCTGTCTTTTTCAAAGGTTTTCTTACAAGGTTGAAATTTCAAAAAAATAAACATTTCTGGAAATATTTTTAAAGGTACAGCTTTTATGAGTCACATGTTCAAATAACTAAATTTAACTGAAAGATCAGAAGAGCTCTACTTTGGGTAGAAAATAAAAATGTGGTGAAAAGGTATATTTTCTTCTTTCAACCCGGCTTGACACTAGTTCTGAAAATATGAACTTTGAGAAATATTGCGGCCAAATAATTATTCTTCTGCTTAGGAAGCAATGAGGTGTAGATTTTGATAGTTGGTTTAAAAACTCATGATTTTTTCTTGCACTTTTCTAAGTCTTTTGGTATCTCCCTTAAGGATTAGCCATATTTAATCTGATTTATTATTTAAATATGTTTCCTGGTGACTTAGAGATATTTTTGTCAAATGAAACAATATTTCTGAGAGAAGTATTGCTTTGTTAAGCGCGAAGAGGCTTGGTAAAAGGCGATAATCATGAAGCATTCTGTTGAAGACTGATGTCGCAACCAACTTTGTATAATTCGTGAAAGCTCTAAGGGAGGCTGCCAGGGTACCTTCTCAGGCTTCCCTCTGGAGCCTCTGTGGGATCCCTTGGGGTGGTGTCACATAGCTGCTCTTTTTCTTTAATGCATCCTTCACTGATCTGCCCCACCAAAGCAATGGGAAGACTTTAAGGACAGCTTGCACCACTCTTTTCTGCTGGACTTTTGAATTGTCTGTGTCATGTATGGGAGGGGTGGGGCTTAGGTGGAAGAAGTGGTTGTCACCTACCTTTTTGAGAATCTAAGAAATGGTCTAGGTCCTTATTGCTATGCAGAATGCAGGTATGTATATGGGTTTGGAAAAAGAGTGGCACATGAGAATGGAGATACACACACACATACACACACACACACACACACGCGCGCACGCACACACACACACACACGAAATCTGTTTGTAGGTGCCAGGTTAGAGTCTTCTCTGAACTGTACTCGGCACTACAACATGAGTTTCCTAAACCATGTTTCACTCAAGTTTTCCCCAGCTGTTCAGCCCGTGGTGATTGCACAGTCACTGTAAGCTCAAGCGCCACTGATTTTTGCAGCCCAGGGTCAGCTGGCCCCATTTATTGTGCTCAGCCTGATCTGGCATTGACCCTGCACTGTGCTGTCCTTTTCACTGTCCTTCCCAGCTACATCTGCTGCCACCGAAACGCCTGATCCCCTGAACACCTACACGGTTCCCTCTTAGTCTGAAATCTGTGCATCCAGGTTTAATTCAATGCCTGTTTCCTCTGTGAAACCATTCCTGCTTAGCCTTATCACATGATGATTTTTTCTCATCAGCTGTGCCACCCTGCTACGTAAAGTTGCCTTTTGTTGCTCTCTAGTCCGGTCGTGTGTTTCCTTAATTTGAAAGTATGTTCATGGTAGAAGATATGTCCTAAACTGTTAGAGCTGAAAAGGACCTTAGCCTCAAGATCCTGAATATTTTATTTCATCTCAGCCAATCAGCTGCAGCTGTGTGTGTGTGTGTGTGTGTGTGTGTGTGTGTATGTGAGACTGAGAGAGAGACAGAGACACTAAGATTATCCCCTGGGGGTCATATTATAATCTTTTTTTTGGTTTTTCTCCGGTACCAGGAACTAAACTCACGACCTTGCGCTTGCCAGGCAGGTGCTTTGCCGCTGAGCTAAATCCCCAGCCCCAATATTATAATCTTAAGAAAGGAGAGAGAGGGGAGAAACTCTACAGAGATTGAGAAAAAACCTTTTCCCAGGTGATTCTATATAGGTAATATGTTCGACTCTCTCTTGCCCACATGTCTTGGTTAAAAATTAAACACTCAGTACTAGAGAGTTAGAAGAGGGATAGTAGGCAAAAATGGAAAAGAGAGGAATGAGGTAGATTGTCCATATCCCTTATATACACTCTTGCCTGTTTATGTCCGCATATGCACACATGCATATATGTACCACACATACCTGTACAGGCACACATGCATACAGATATGTACACGTAGACAATAGCTATACATATATATGCATATGTAGTATACACATACATATACCTATACATACATATGCACATATGCATTCTCATTCTGAGGTACAGGACTACAATGGGCTCATTTTCTTTTCCTCAGAATGGATTATCCTATGGTAAATGCAGACTCCATTTTCCTCTAGAACTAGATCTAAAAGGCTGGCTGTCTTGGTGTCATTCAGAAAGGATCAGTGTAGCTACATGACTTTTATTTATATGCAAAGGAGGAGAAGGGTTTTTACTGCCTGCCAAGACCATCTGTTCATGCTGATATCATTCTGATATCTGTTTTACCTGCTCCTGCTGACCCCTGATTTGGACAGTTTCACACTGGATATTAAGAATTCTACATACTGACTTAGTTGGGTCCCTCCCCTTTCTACAAAGGAAAGTGAAGGCCCAACGATACAAATTGTCTTGCTCAGGGAAAAATTAGCGGAGTTGGGACTAAGGATGCAAGCCTCCTGGGATTTGCCTTCATTGCTTGCTCCTCCTTGGTTTTATGGCCTCACACAAACACGGTTCATAAGCCTCATTTCTTCTTTTGACAGTTAAATACTTCGAGTTTCCTGCCTTTCCCCCTTGCCATATGTGCAGACACTTGCCCCAGCCATCTGGGGAAGAGAAAAGTTGTCTCTGGCAAGGGAATGAAAATGCAGATGCATTCTTTTTATAATCAGTCAAAAGAAGGTTGTTGGAGGTATGATTTAGTTAGACTGCTCTTCAGATCTAGATTCAAAAGCCATTCTCATGTTCAGAAAATATTTTGCTTTGCACAAAACTCTCAGGACATTAATTCTCTTTCAGTCTGTGGTCTCGTTTTTTCAGCATGTGTCTCTGACTTTCGTAGCTCAGTAAAAACAAGTACACCAGCAGCATTAATTTGACCCCCCGGCTGTATCCTTCCCCTGTCAGTTCCTGTCCTCCAGGCTGTTGCTCATGGTTATATCAAAGATGGGAGCAGCTGGAATCAGATGCCTGTGATTATTAAGACAGTAATTACTGATCATGCCGACACCAGCAATATTAACTAGTGCTTAAATAATTGAAAATGTTACCTGTGAAGCATGCATGAATTCAAGGTGTCAGAATAAAAGACATTTTCTAGAACATCCTAGGCAATATAAATTTTTTTTGCTGTTATTTTATTCAGATATTCCAGCTAAAAAATACTACTTGGGGATGATGAAGTGCTTGGAGTTTAGACAATTTTTTTAAAGTTCTTGACAAAATAGAATTATGTAAGAAGTTCTTAAGGAGTGTCATTTAGGGGGAATACATTAATTTTCTTAGATTTCTTAAAGTACAAAGAGAACTTAATAATAGTATTTATTTCTGTGACCATATCAGTTATAGCAGTAGAGAGAATTTGATGATGCTGTATATTAATATTGTACTGCATGGTTTAGGATGTGCTTGCAGTCTTGTATTTTCACTTATTCTTTTTTTATTTTAAAGGAAGAAGAAAAATAGAAACAAAATATAATAGAGTTTCACATCAGGCTAATAAGAGAGTAACAATAATTAATACATTGCATACTGTTATCATCACAATAGTTATTCAGAGTACCAGGTATAGGCATGAAATATTGTCCAAACAATATTAGCATAATTCTTTCTATTCTTGAGAGGTAATTTTGCCTCTCTCTTTAAATGATTTGCCCAAGTTACATGAGTAATAAGTCAAAGGACTGGTTTAGTGCATAAGATCTTTCCATGATTTTATGACTTTTTTTGGAGACAGGGTCTCACTATGTAGTTCAGGCTGATCTTGAACTCACTATGTAGCCCAGGCTAACCTCAAAACTCACAGCAGTCCTCCAGCCTTATCCTCCCAAGTGCTGGGTTTACAGGCATGTGCCACCATGCCTGGAGATTATGACATTTTACATATCTTTGAGGTAGCAAAACACCCTCTACCATACCCTTGCTATATTGGGGGAAGTATACAAAATCTTTTTACTTTGGTAGAATCTTCTAAGTCTACTCTTCATCAGAAGAATAAATAGTTATAAGAAGGAAAACTGCTTTTAATGGACTTATAGAACTTTCTTCATTGAAAGAATGTTCATCTTTTAGATTTATAACAAAGAATATAATAACACTTCTTTGACAGCACTTTTCACCTGATTGAAATGTGTGACTTCTGCCCTGTATCGGACTCCCTTACAGCAGAAATCCCAGTAGGTACCCTAAGGTTGGGACATGTCTAGAGAGCTTGTGGGGCAGGCTCTTTGAAAGGTCACAGACCTTGTGGCAAGAATACAGGCTTACAGGCCTGGTTTTATTCTAGTGGGCCAATATCAGAGCCAAAAATTAATTCTAAGCACAGTACACTATCTGCCAGCCAGCTTGTCCCTTGGCACACATACACTGTTACTCAATTCTAAGGCCTAGAAAGAGCGAGTTGCTTTAAAAAGCACAAAGTTTTTTTTAATGCATTGCTTTACCAAAGCTTCTTCTGGATCCTGAATGCATAAGGGCATTGGTCACTTGGACAGCACTGACACTTGGGATTTTGATTGCTCTAGGAAAAGGCATTCTTGGGCAGTGTCTCAGAGAAACTTCGTGGCTTCTTGACTGACACTGACAGTGCTTCCTGCATGATTCTGGGCCCTTCGTGCACACAGTATAGATTCAGCAGCAGGCATTGCTGCACAAAGTAGGCAATGAGAGTGGGAACTTGGAGGGTCCATGAGAGAAATGCTACAACTGAGGTCTAGGTCTTCCCAGAATAGTGAAAGCTTATACCGTTAGGACATGGAGACTCCAGGGTAGGCAAAGAATGTATTTTAAAAGTTTCTGGGGTCTTAGTTTTTGCTCAAATGGTCTGGGAAATAAGAGTTTACCTAAATGATAAGATGTGATTTATTTTGTGTTGTTAAGAAAAAGTTCACTTTCCCGAGAAGGCATTAACAAATTTACTAAAATTTAAGACATTTAAAATATCAATTTATTTAGGGCAAAAATATTTTTAAAATTTTGTTTTAAGTGATACATATACATCATTCTAACCAATCTGTTTATTTACTTTCTTTTTCTTTTTTTTTTTTTGAGACAGGCTCTTGCTATGCAGTTCAGGCTGGCCTTGAGCTCACTTTGTAGCCCAGGCTGGTCTAGAACTTGCAACGATCCTCCTGCCTCAGCCTCCTGAGTGCTGGGATTACAGGTCTGTGCCACCACAACCAGCTGATTTTAACCAATCTAACCACTGGGAATGATATGATCTCTATCTTCTGGTAAAATTATCATTATAATGTGCTCACTTCAGCAGCACATATACTAAAAAATTGTCATTATTACTTTTTACATGATCCTTCACACAGTTCCCATTTACCTTGGCTGATGTTTTCGAAGTACTTATCACCTCTTGACACACCATATGCTTTATAATTTTCTGTTTGGGGGCTGGGGATTTAGCTCAGGGACACAGCACCTGCCTGGCAAAGTGCGAGGTCATGAGTTCGATTCCCTGTACTGGAAAACAAACAAACAAACAAACAAACAAAAATATATATATATAAAATTTTTTGTTTGTATTGCTTATTTGACTTCTTATATAGAAAGTAAGCCCTGGAGGGCAGGCATTTGTCTGTCATTCACTGGCATACCCCTAAAACCTAGAAGAATGCCTGGATACAGTGGCCATGCACTAAATACATAATGATTCTTAAATCTCCCACTTCCTTACCTATGAACTTGGAATTGTTGGAACTGTTTGGATTGGAACATGGAGTGAGGAAAGAGGCTGGAGAATTCTTTTGTTATTGATAATGGGGCAGATTCAAATATGGGAGACAGAAAGGTAGTGGCAGACCACTTCTGAATTGCAACTTTCATCTTATATTTTTGTCCTTCCTGCCAACCTTGCTCTCATTGTATACTGAGGTAGATTCTAATGAGATAGCACCCTTGTGTCATCTTCTTTCCCGGTCCCATTTGTCTGGATGAACTTGTTATTTCATCCCCTGGTAATTTTAGGGGAAAAAATTGGAAGGGTTAACACATGAGAAATGACTGGTAAGTCAAAGAAAGAGAATGCCACAAGATGAATAATGATGTAGCTTAGATCTAATATGGGCCCTGAAGCTCCCCCTTTCCAAGGTGGGGCCTCATCAAAGGGACGGGTCACAGCGGTGTGACTTGGAGAGGTGTATTCTGATTCCTGGCTCCTTTCTCTCTCCCTGCTTCCTGGGTATCAGTGTGTGAATCACTTTCCATTTGGAGCCATTCTGTCATGTAATTTCTGCCTTGATGCCAACTAACCATGTACTGAATCCACTGAAACTGTGAGCCAGAATAAACCTCGCCTCCTTGACATTGCAGGTGTTGGGCATTTTGTCTAATGATGGGAAATGGCAACAACAAATAACAGTGAAAAGTGCATGATATTCACTTCTGTGTGCTTACTATGAGTGGGAGTGCATTTAATGCCAAAGTCACTTAGAGTCATTATAAAACAAGCCTGAGTAGTTACTTCATTTAAAGCATTTATGAATTGTAAAAGAAATTTAATTAGCAAGTCAGTAGATTGAGATGGCTCCAGTGTTTTGGGTTCCTATGTAAGCCAACTAAAGTCCAATGTAGACAGTCAAAGGAAACTTAAGTGTATCATTCAGGAACTGGTAAATAAGTTCTCAGTAGGGACTTTCCTCTAGATCATACCCAAATAAGGCAAATGTCTATCTGTAGCCAATCGAGTATTTTTTACTTTGCATCTATGTTTTTTATTCTATAAAAGTCTGGTGCTCATGCTACAGAACTGAGTTCTCTGAACTGGATCTGAATGCTGCCTGATTCATGGTCATTCTACGCTCAGATAAACTCTGTTGCATATTGTCTAGAGTTTTTCTTTTTAACATAAATAGACCACAAACACATGTTTGGGAACAATTAATGTCTTTATATTAGGGCCAGAAAGAATCCCTCTTAAGGGATTAAGATACTGCACAGTGAATGTCATGAGCAGTGTCTCCTAAGCCTCTTTAGGAGGTGATCACTTCAGAAGCTGTAGTTGATGTTGTACCTCACTATATAGAGTGATGGCAATTCAGGAGTACAGATGGGGAGGTAGATAGGGTCAAGGTACATGGCTTGTTTTACTGTGGCATAATGTGATGATTGCCAACCTTCCAGAGACTTCATGTTCTGCATTGTTCTTAGTATTTTGCACATATAGACTCATGAAACCCTTATAAACATGCTGTGAGGTAGATAGTGCTATTAGCCTTGTTTTATAGAATGAAGAAACTGGGGAGGAGGATATACTTGCCCAAAGTTATGCTACTGGTGGGTTATGATTGGAAACTACATAGTTTGAGTTTAAAATTGGCGCTTTTAGCCTTTTGCTAGAGGCCTTTCTTTTTTTTTGGTTTTTCTCCGGTACCGGGAACTGAACTCACAACCTTGCGCTTGCCAGGCAGGCACTTTTGCCGCTGAGCTAAATCCCCAGCCCTGGAGGCCTTTCTTCATTCCAAGGCTAGATTTTAGAGGATCCAGAAGAGAAATGGCTATGCCAAACATTTTTCAGAAAATTGTCTGTTGTTGATGTAATCTGGAAAGCTATTGAGTAAATTATGAAAGTAATTCTGCTTTCTGGAAAAAATCATTAGATGCTGGAGACAGTGTTGTTTATGAGGAAGGGTGTGAACTTATCAAACACCCCTCAATTCCAATCCTGGCTCCACTGCTGACTAGCTTGGTAATCTTGGGAAATTTACTTGACACTGGGCCTCAAACTTAAGGTTGGGGTCATATCCTATGCTTGGTAGAT
This sequence comes from Chinchilla lanigera, assembly GCF_000276665.1. Classification (NCBI taxonomy): domain Eukaryota; kingdom Metazoa; phylum Chordata; class Mammalia; order Rodentia; family Chinchillidae; genus Chinchilla; species Chinchilla lanigera. The sequence continues at coordinate 22,954,374 of NW_004955411.1, forward strand.
TGGGGGTTTCTAGGAATTTCTTTACAGGGATCCAGGATGTTTTGTTTTTAATAGCATGTGGGTAAAAATATTCAGCCTAGAAATTAGCTAATTCAAGAAGCTCACAGAAAAACTTTTAATGTAGGAATGTCCCTTATGTGAACCAGTCTATTTTTCCATAATATGCAATTATTGAAACCATAGGATATACTTCAAATGTGTTCTTCATGAAATAATCATGGTTTCGTTTTCACTAGAAATATTTAGCAGTTTTATGTATAGGATATCACAAAGGGCAATATATTGGTTAGAGAATAAACCTTTTTTTAAAAAGCCATATAGTGTTATATGATCATATATCTTGTGCATTGGGAAAATTAGGATTGATGAAGGATTCTACCTCAGTCATTGTGAGTCAATTCACAACACTGGTCCACATATGATGGACTTGACAGCCTTTTATCCCCTCAAACTCCCCCACACTATTGTGAGATTCATCCTCCCCCATGTCAAGTTCATCCAAGCCTGTCAACGAAGCCAAGAAAACAGACACTCTCCTCCTCTGCTGACTCATGACAGAAGTCATGTGGCAAGTCAAAACATTTCTCACACCACAAAGCATAATGTGGAAAACTTTCTTGCTTCTGATTTTGGGCTATTCTTTATTTAGTATTTTGACATTTGCATGAGTATTGTTTTAGTCAACTTGATTTCTCCAGAGGCTTTCTCTGACCACTCAGACTAAATGCCCCTTGATTCACCCATGTCGCATAATTCTGTTTTATTCGAGGTAGTGCCGGTTATTATGCAGTGTTTTCCTATATGTTGGTTTGCTGATTCTCCCACCTAGAATATAAGTATTATGGAATAGGAAAATTGTTATGTTTCAAACTCTGTGTCCTAGAATGGCACATAGTAGGAGTTCATATTTTTGAAAGATGATGAATATGCTGCAAATTATCATGCATTTCCTTTCATTGAATCTGGTCGTCATAGTTCCAGCTCTGACACTCCCCCTTTAGTTGGTCTTCTGCCTCTGCAATTCTGTCTGCCATCCCTCTCACCTGTTCATACTTTCATTCACCCAGATCCAGACTCTCACTGCTCATAATGTGGAATGTCACTGCTCATTCACCCAGATCCAGACTCTCTGGGGCTATTTCTATTGTTGCCATCGTTATCTCCTAGAATGCTGAATATCTGGAAATTTCATTTTAATTTTCTTTAATATTTTTACTTGACTTAATCATAGCAGGGTTGCGCAGAATTTTAATGGTATCTCATTTAATTTCATCAAATAATGTCTTAAAAGTTTCTTGGTGAAATTATTGATTTTGTATTGTTTATCAATATTCACAGTGCAATTTGTGTTGTCATTCAGAAAACGCAAGTTTCCTGTCTTCTTATGTTTGAGTATTTCTTAAAGATATTTAAGGAGTATTTAGAACTAAGGAAAACACTTAGTATGCAAACGGTTTGCCACTGATTTTTAGATTTAAATATATTGGCCTTAAAATTTCTTGTTTACATCAGGATTCTTTGTTGCCTTTGGTCATTGTGAAATTATGATTTCAGCATTGAAGTGCTTGTTATGTTTTCAAAAACTGCCTCATTTTGCTGTTTAGTTATTCGGTAGTAAGCAACACAATATAATATTGTCTTTAAACTGAGGATTTTTTTCAAAGGCAAGGTTTTAAAGAGATGTTCATTATAAGTTTTATTTATTTTGGGGGGAAGCAGGACCTCACACTTGGCAGATGTTCATTTTAAGTTTTATTTATTTTTTGGGGAACTCAGGACCTCACACTTGGCAGGCAGGCGCTGTGCCACTGAGCTATATCCCCATCCCCTATGTTAATTTTAAAATGAAAATGAAATTTGTAGTTATTTTTAGTCTTGATATCTGGAAGTGTGAGGATTACGTGAATATGCTGTGTGAGGTTCACAGCGCCCTTTCACTGACAGAATAAAATGTTTCTGAAAGTGGATGGAAGCTCTGCATTTGTAGTAAAAATCCCAATTCATTTCCTATACAAGAGCAGTTTATAAACAACAGATTTTAAAGTAAGTCTTCTAGGAACCAAGCTCCTTTTAGCACGAAGCTGAGTAGGACTTGGTCCCTGCTCCTATAATTCATAGTTACAATGTCAGTTAACATGTAGTTCAACCCAGCTGCAGATGAAACGCAACCTCATGCCCACGTCCTTTCCTCTGCCTTACACCTTTTTATTAAAAAGAAAATGATAGCTTGTATCAGTTGTCATGTTAAAAAAGCCAGACACTTTGCTTTACACAGTCATTTTTATATTACTCCTTCACACGAACTCCTGGAATATACTGTTTAAAAGTTGAATGAATGAGTGAGCGAGCAGTACATTTTCTTACTTATTTCAGCGAAGTTAGATCTGCTTTCATGGAAAACCAAGTACTGTATCTGAGGGAATTAGTGTGTTTATTACATGAAGCATAAATTAACATAAGTCATTGAGTTGTATTGTGCTCTTCACTGCAGACATGGGATATAAGTGACATCTCAAGATGTAAGTCAGACAGACAAGACAAAAAATTCATTTTGGCTTAGATCAAAGAATGCTAACTTTTTCAGTAAGAGGCTAATTAGAAAACATATTAAGCTTTATTAGCCAGATGGTCTATGTAACTGCTCAATCTGTGATGGGGTAAGGGCAGCCATAGACAGTGCTTGAACAGTGGAGTTTGTATTCCAATAAAACTCCATTTACCAAAATAATCAATGGGCTGGATTTGGCCCGTGTACTGTCTGTCAACCTAGATGAAGCATTGATCTCTAGATCTTAGGTGTCTCAGTCAGTCACTCACTGTACACAGTTGTAAATGTATTTCAGGTAAAATATAGTGCTTATGCAGAAGTCTTCCGAAGTGTGAGAACCTGGATTTACTCTCCGGGTTGTGTACACATATAACTGCACACACACAAATGTGTGTCAGAAGCTGATATGTGCTTTGGTTGATCTCATTTAATAGTATATGTAATAAATTGTACTAATTCTAATTCAGCTAATTAAATTGTATGCCTTATAAGATATATTTTTAAATTCAGTTTTTACTTTATCAAAATTCATATAAGATTTACAGTCAAATAATTCACAACACTGGTTATGTAGAAGTGTGGAAGAAGCAACAGCTTGCAGTTCTTTTTACTGTTTCCTTAGATAGTTACTTTGATATTTATCCATAATGTGCCTGTGTTACTGGTTCTTGATTTTTCAGTTTCAGTTCAGTGAGTCTATTGATTTCCTTGAGGGAAGATTGAAATTTAATACTCTGCATCCAACTCCCGACACACGTGTATACGAATGATCCTCAAACCTTGGTCTCAACTTCCGTACACTGATATTTTAGTTGTATATTTTGCTTTTCATAGGCAAGCCAAGGTTGGTTTTCCTTTCGCGCACAACTTTGCCTTTCTTATCCTTCCCTATGAGTTTTCCGTCAGGTTTGCCTCCTGGGAGAAGTCTCTCTGAACCTTTCTGAGCTATTCCAGTCTGGAAGTTCTTCATAGCTGTAGTTGGGGATTTCGCTTCACCCTCACCCCGGGGAGTCCCTGTGTCTCTTTTCTCGTTGTGTGCTGAGTCCTGGGTTTCCTGAGCCACATCTTCCTTTTGCTCAGTGTACTCCCTTGTTTGGGTGAAAAACATCTTCTAGCAACTTCCTGGGAAACAGTGCTTAGGAGATAATTGCTAATACTTTTCAAATTTGGAAATAATCTTGATTCTACTCTAACATTTTAAAACAACTGACAATTTGTTTGGATATGTAATACTCTGAATCCAGAGTATTACATATCCAAGTGGAAAGTGCTTTACTATATTTTCTCATAGTTCAGAAACAATAAAATAAAATGAGTTCTCTTCACCCCTGTTTCTTTGCTTTGATGGGTCTCTTTTTTGTTCTTTTCAAAGTTTCGGTAGCTGCTCGTGTTAAAGAGAGAAAGAAGCCCACTGGAAGTTCTGACCTTGCTTCGACCAACCAGCTATAAATTGGTGTTCCCATGACCTCTTTTTGCCTTCCAGTAATTTGTTCAAGCAGCTTGCAGATAAGCAGCAAGGCCCATCTGCTTCAGAAATCTTTTTGATCTCTCTGGGCAGCATCCCTTCTTTCAGCGTAGGAGGTATGACCCCTTTAGAATGAGGACAGTCTTGTATGACTTATTATCAGGCAGGAATAGGTGAAAGAATTTATTTTATGGCTGGCTCCAAGACAAGGGCTGGAGAAGATTGGAGCTTCTATAACCTGTGCTGGGGATAAGAAATTCTAGTTTTGTGGCCTGCCTTGAGGAAGGAGTTATGAGCCAAGAACTCTGAACAGCATGTCATAAATTGTACCCCTCAAAGACTCAGCCTCTGACACTATCACATTATGTGTTAGGGTTTGTCATGTGAATTCTGTAGACACATTTTAGTCTACAACTTTGACCTTATGTCGGTGCCATCAGTTCCTGAGTCTTCAGGACGATGTACAGTCCTTGATGGAAATTGTATTTTTCTTTGCACTGTCAGACAAGAATTCACTTTTCTCAGTATCACTGTGTCCATTATTGTGTATCCATCTCTTCTTTAGCTTCAGTATGCTTTGTGGCTTTTATTTTTTCTCTTGTTCTCTTTAATGTATGTTTGTTAGTGTTGTTTTTAAATTTTAATTATGAGTTATACTGCGGTAATTTCCTAAAAATGTTTAGCTTTCCCAGAATTGGGAAGTGTGCTGTGATCAATACAAACATTTGGACATATGTTCAATCCACCATTTTTAACTAGAAGCCTTTTTTTTTTTTTTTTTTTTGTTTTTTTCCGATACCGGGAACCGAACTCACTACCTTGCGCTTGCCAGGCAGGCGCTGTGCCGCTGAGCTAAATCTCCAGCCTTGGTAGCCTTTTGTTAAGTTCCACTTTCACACCTTCTCTGCCCTTTAGGAAACTGAGATTTAGAAAAATTAAGTTCCTTCATCAAGGTGACTAGGGGTCACACAACAGTGTTGCGGACAGGATTTGAAAGTAGGCAGCTGACCTCTGGAACCCAGGCTTTTATCAGGATATTGCACTACATCTCCAGCTAGTATGGGTTTCTCATTTTATAAAATTATAACTTGGAGAGCCTTTAATCTAGACAGCCTTCTCATTTCTCTCCTTCCTTCAGGGCTTCTGCATTTAACCTTTACCGGGTGCTCTAATAGTTACCAGTCTCTATACAGCAGAATGCAAGAGAACTGGGGGTATCTTTTATTATTATTGTTATTATTATTATTATTAAAGAGAAAAAAGTAACAGTGAAACAAAGTTTCAAAACAGGTTAGTGAGACTTACAATACTCAATACATTACGTATTGTCTTTGTAGTAGCTGTTCAGAGTGCAAGATATAGGTCTGATATCTTCTTCAATCAATATTAACACAAACCTTTCTTTTCAGTGAACTAAGAGAAACTAGCTGTATAACTGTCTTAACTATCTTGCATATATATTGTTTACTTTTCCCATGTCTTCCTTTCCCCTTTCCCCTATCAGTTTGACTTTGCTTCTGAACAGTTTCTTCCTAGTTCACAATACCCATTGTACATTTTGGATCTTATTTGCTCGTTCAGTTTCTCACACTAGTGAAACAATAAGATGTTTACAAATATGGATCTGATTTATTTCGCTTATGAGTATGGTCTTGAGTTGCATCATTTACCTATAAAAGTCTCCAGTTTATCCTTCTCTGTGGCTGAGTAGTACTCCATTGTATAAAAAGACCATATCCTTTTTATCCATTCCTCGGTTGATGGGCATATGGGTTGTTTCCAAGATTTAGCTATTACGAATCATGCTGCTATAAACATGGGCACACAAATATCACTGTGGTACAGTGTTTTTAATTCTTCTGGGAAGATACCCAGAAGGGGAAAAGCTGGGTCGAATGGGACCTCTAATCCTAGTTTTTAAAGAAATCTCCATAGTGAGTTCCACAGTGGTTGCAACAGTCTACACTCCCACCAGCAGTGGAGAAGGGTTCCTTTTTCCCTACAGCCTCTCCAGCATTTGTTATTGGTTGATTTCTTTGTGATAGCCATTCTTTCTGGGTTGAGATGGAATCTCAGTATTGTTTTAATTTGCATCTCTCGAATGACCAATGATGTTAAATATTTTTTCATGTATTTATTTGCCATTTGTATTTCTTTATCTGAGAAATGTGTATTCATCCCAGATGCCCATTTTTGGATTGAGTCTTTGAATTTGGGGGCCTGATATTTTTTAATTCTTTATATGTTCTACATAGACCCTTTGTGTGAGGGACAGTTGGCTATGATTTTTTGTCTTTTCACTCTGTTGGTGATTACATTTGTTGTACAAAAGCTTTTTAATAAGGTGAGATCCCAAATGTTGATTCTTTGTAATATTTTCTTTGTAGTCTGGCTTTTGTTCATGAACTCTCTGCCTACCCTATATCTTTGAAATTTCTACCTATTTACTCTTCCAGTAAATTTAGTGTTCCTGTTTTAGTATTAGGTCTTTGATCCATTTTGATGTTAGTGCATGGTGATGGACATGGATCTAGTTTTAGTCTTTGGCATGTGGAGAGCCAGTTATTCCAGAACCATTTATTAAAGAGGCTGTCTTTCTTTTTTTTTTTGGTTTTTCTCTGGTACCGGGAACCGAACTCACGACCTTGCGCTTGCCAGGCAGGCGCTTTTGCCGCTGAGCTAAATCCCCAGCCCCGAGGCTGTCTTTCTTCCAGTGAACACGTTTGGCTCCTTTCTCAAAGATAAGTTGGCTGAGTGTGTTTGGGGTTGCATCTGCATCTTCTGTTCCATTGATCCTCAGGACTGTTTTTGTGTTTAACCAATACCATGTTGATTTTATCACAATAGGCTTGTAGTATAATTTCCGGTCTGGGAGTGTGATGCCTCCTGATTTGCCTTTGTTGCCCAGAATTGCCTTTGCTATTCTAGGTCTCTTCTGGCTCCTGATGAATTTTAGGAGTGTTTTCTCTAGATCTGTAAGGTATGTTAATGGTATTTTGATTGGGACTGCATTAAAGCTGTGCAGCAGTTTTGCGAGTATGGCCATTTTCACAGTGTTGGTTCTTCCTATCCAAGACCAAGGGATATCTCTCTATCTTCTGATATACTCCTTAATCTCCTTTTTCAGGGTACTGTAATTTTCACTGTACAGATCTTTTATATCCTTTGTTAGATTGATTCCTAAGTATTTCATTTTTTTGGATGATATTGTGGAGTGTGTGCTTTTCCTAATTTTTCTGTGAGTTTATTGCTTGTGTACAGGAATGCTACTGATTTTTGAATGTTGACTTTGTAGCCAGCTATGCTACTGAATTTGTTTATTAATTCTAGGAGTCTTTTGGTGGAGTTTTTGGGGTCTTCCATGTAGAGTATCATGTCATCTGCAAATAATGATAATTTAACTTCTTCCTTTCCTTCTATTTCTCTCTCTTGTCCAATTGCTCTGGCTAATGTTTCCAGAACTATATTGAATAGGAGTGGTGATAATGGACATCCTTGTATTGTTCCTGATTTTAGAGTGAAAGCTTTCATTTTTTACCATTTAATAAGATTTGGTTGTAGGTTTGTCATAGGTGGCTTTTATAAGATTGAGGTAAAGACCATCTATTCCAATTTTCTGTAGGGTTTTTATTATGAATGGGTGTTGGACTTTGTCAAATATTTTTTCTGCATGCATTGAAATGTTCATGTGATTTTTGTCTTTGGTTCTGTTAATATGGTATATTACATTTATTGATTTGCATATGTTGACCCATCCCTGCATCCATGGGATGAATCCTACTTGGTCATGATATTATAGTTTTCTTGATGATTTGCTGCATTACGTTTGTCAGTATCTTACTGGGGATTTTTGCATCTGTGTTCTTTAGGGAGATGAGCCTGTAGTTTTCTTTTTGCGTTGTGTTCTGTGGTTTTGGAATCAGAGTAATACTTGCTTCCAGGAATGATTTTGAAAGTATTGCTTCCCTTTCAATTTCTTTAAAGAGTTTGGGCATTAGTGGCATTAATTCTTCTCTAAATTTCTTGTAGAATTTAACAGTGAATCTGTCAGGGCCTGTGCTTTTCTTTGTTGATAAATTTTTAATTACATTTTCAATTTCATTGGCTGATATTGGGTTATTTAGAATTTTTTATCTTCTTGGTTCAGTATTGACAATTTGATTGTATGTAGGAATCTGTCTGTTCTCTGTTTTCCATCTTATTAGAATATAGTTTCTCATAGTGGGTTTGGTGATCTCCTGGATTTCTGGTGGATCTGTTGTGATTTCTCCCTTTTCGTTCCTAATGCTTGAATTTTTTTTTTCTTTCTGATAAGGTTGGCTAATGGTTTATCAATTTTATTCATTCTTTCAAAGAAAAACTTTTTGATTGATTCTTTGTATTTTTTTTTAGTCTCAATTGCATTAATTTCTGCTTTTATCTGTAGAATTTCCTCCCTCCTGTAAACTTTGGGTTTGATTTGTTCTTCCTTTTATAAAAATTTGAGGTTCAACATCAGGTTATTTGCACTCATTCTGTTTTCCTGATGTGTGATTTCATCACTACAAATTTCCTTCATAGGACTGCTTTCATTGCATCCCATAAGTTTCAGTATATTGTATCAGCATTATTGTTCAATTGTACATAGTTTAATTTCATCTCTAATCTCCTCTGTGACCCATTGGTTGTTCAGAAGGGTGTTTATGTAAAACTACATGTGTTTATGTAGTTTTTGTAATTTCCTGTATCATTGATTTCCATTTTCATTGTTCTGTGGTTAGATAGTTATGCATGGGGTAATTCCAGTTTCTTTACACTTACTTAAGCATGTTTTATGAGCTGGGATGTGGTCTATTTTGGAGTACGTTCCATGTACAGCTGGGAGGAATGTGTATTCTAGTATTTGGGGATGGAACACTCTGTAGACATCTACCAAGTCCATTTGTTCACAGGCTTGGTTTAATTTTAATATTTCTTTGTTAATTTTTTATCTAGTTGATTTATCTATTTGTGAGAGTTGGGTGTTAAGGTCCTCCACTACAATTGTGTTAGTGCTTATTTTGTTTTTCATGTCTGTTAATATTTGTTTTATGTAGTTGGGTGAACCTGTGTTTGGTGCATAAATATTTATAATTGTTATCTCTTCTTCTTGGAGTTTTCCCCTAACAAGTATATAATGATAACTGACATGTATCAGCTTTTCTTTTTCATATTGTTTTCCTGTTGTTTGTTCCCTGTCTTTCTCCTCTGTTTAGTTGCTTGCCTTGCCCGCTGGCTTGTTTCTATGGGTATTTGTGATCTTCATTATTTCTTTCTAATATGTTCTTCAGAGCATTCTATAGAGCTGATTTAGTGGTCATAAGTTTCTTCAGTTGTTCTTTGTCATGGAAGTATCTTATTGAAGTGGATGTTTCTTAACTTCACCAGTTACCAGCTTTTTACCTTGAGTGTTTCAACTTGCTGAGCCCATACTTTCTCTTGTGAAAAAAAGGGGCCCTTTTTTTTTTTTTTTACAATGATGGATTGTTGTAAGAATTAAATGTAATATCACATGTACATACATACTTCTACCCCTACATGTAGGCACTTGAATTACACTGCTTCCCCTGTTCTAATGCTTCTAGTAGATGTAGGACTCACACCAGCTTTTCAAGGAGGGAAATAGTAGCATATTCATATATTTAAGGTAAAACTTCAATCTTAGAAAGTTTTAAATGACAAAAATTTGTATACCTCTCAATAGGAAATATAGAGTGTTTTATAATGTTAGGGTAACTGAAAAATGTGAGTGTTATGCTTTATTTTGTAGATGATAAGGCTCTTTTAAGGTAATACTGTTTTTAACCTTGCTTTGTCTTTCATGTCTTCTTCAGTGATTACTAGAAATATATTAATCATTTAGCAAATATTTAATGAACAGTTTATGTGTTAAAATTCAACAGCAAGACCATTTCTCTATTTGGAAAAATGGAATTTAGATTGCATCTAGATCATAAGTTTGCAAACTCTAAACCATATATTTTTTATGTGTTAGCAGGTAATTATTAATCAAAGAGTCATTCATGTCTGATTAAGGACTTTGTACAGGGTGTTCTAATGACATAATTACATATATAGTATATGTAGCACATTAATGATTTTGCCATGCGACACAGTAATATGTTATTGATCATACAAATAATTTGTATAGCTATTAGAAAAATACCTAAGATCTATGTTCTGCCATCCATAAACATGCTGGCAAATAATTTAATTTAGTTTCCAGTGGCATGAGTACTATTAGAAATTCTTTAATAATTTTCATGGCAACAGTTTTAAAAAGAGCCTCAGGATGTTATAATTGCAGGCTAAGTTATTTTGACAAGACTGTGTAACTGATCTAAGCATTTTATTTCTATTCGTAGAGCAGTCATGGAGATAAAAATTAAAGAGCTGGAAAGGGGTGTGCTAATAGGACTAGAAAAACTGACTCAAATATTGTATATTAGATGGGTGCTCAAGGTCTCTAGCTGTATGAATTAGGTTAGCTGGGTACTCAGTTCTTCATCCTTCATAACCAGAGTTTTGATGCATAGTGTAGAATTTTATTCTTTCAAGGAGTGAATGTCATAATTTAAACTGAAATATAATGCTTATGAGAATAATGTTTTATTAAGATCTCATGCTTATCAAAAACCGGGTTAAATAACCCTAAGTTATTGCAGGCTGATCAGGCCTGCAATCTCCCAAGTGAGCGGACGGGGAAATCTTAAATAAATGCAGACAATGGTAATGATTTTAGGGCACCAGGAGGGACTAACTCCCTTACAGTTTCAGTATTCTCTGAGTTAGCGAAAGACTGCTCTGGGCGGCTTGTGTTTATTAGGTTTTCAAACAAAGGAAGAGGATACGCAAGAAAACGCGGGAACCTCACAGGACCTTGGGAGAATTTTCCCAAGTAGTAAATTATGTCAATCAGGAGAACTACCTTATCTTTAGGTTGGTATTTATCTTTAGGTATGGTAGCAGTGTGGGGCATGCAGCTGCAGTCTCTTTGTCATTAATTGGGGTTGGAGGGGAATGTCCTCAGGTGCTGCCTTATCTTGTCAAACAAGGTGCCTAAGCTTCAGACAACGCACAAGTAAATGCAGAAAGCCAATTGGTTAATATTAAATCCCGCTCAGAGTCACTTTGTAGTGGTCCCCAACACATGCTCTTTTTTCTAAAATGGAAATATGTTATGCTTTCACTTTTTCTGACAATGGTAGTCCTTGTGGATTCAAAACAGTGAATAAGATAGGTGTTAATACTGCCCATACAAACAGGTCAACTGAATAATTTATGGTCTTACCTGGGGGAAAAGAAAACAAATAGGATATGATTAGTAGTTGCACTAGCATATTAAGTAAAAGTGTGAACATCTCACAATGAGTGTTGACCTCATTTAAGAACTTACTGTCCAGGGGTGTGATTATGAATAGAAATGTGGACAAGGCATAGATCTTGCTTCCAAACAAGCAATTATATACTGTAGAGTGCTGATTATGCTGCTGAGTATAGATGTGTGAATTCTACTAGAGCTTATAGGAGAGTAAATGACCTTGACCTGGGAGGATCAGGGAAGATTTCCAAGAACAGGTGATATCTGAGACTTGCATGACCATTAGGAGCTAACCAGACAAAAGGGAGGGATAGAAAGTTCTGAGGAGGAAAGACAGCAGTTACCAGTGCTCTGAAGTGACAGGACAATTCAGCATGGGCAAAAAAGTCCCCTTGATTGTGACCAGAAACCCAGGGATCAAGCGACAAAACACAAGGCTGGAAAGTTCAGCAGGGGTACCATTTTAAGGAGTTTGAGTTTATCACAGCAGTTTTAAGCAAGTCAGTGAGATGCTCATATGGGTTAAGGGCTTTTGCCTATATCCATTGGGCCACCATGTACTTGGCTGGAACTAGGTCGCTACATCTCCCAGCAGGTTGAACCGGGCAGTGCTTCCCCTTTCCTCTGAGTAGATCCAGCAGCAGGACTGCATTGCAAAAGGCTCATACCATTTCGGTCTCGTGTGATGGACTGGTGGTATTATCCATGAAAGACAGCTTGGTAGGCGGTCTGCTGAGGAAAACCAAATTACTGTTAAGTGATGCAGAAGCCATGCACATGCACAGTTCACCCTTGGAGATGAGTACCAGGAGGTGGCAGGTATTTCCACACATGGCTGGGCTGGGTATGGAAAGAAATAGTACAGTAAGAGTATTGCCTCAAGCACAGAAAAAGTAGATTTCTAAATAACGTGAAATAATGTTGAGTTAAATGCTACACATTACTTACTGCATAAAAAGAATATGTGCTCTTCATATAGTTTTAAAATAGGATGAATCAACCTATGCTTGGACTAACACGAAGGGTTAAAGTGCCAAACTAAACTGGCACACATCTGACCTCTTTCAAAAATTTAAGTTTTACTGGTAATGACAAGGACACAGCTCAACTCTAGACACTCAGCCTGTTCTGCCTGGGCCCCCGTGGTTCCTATCAAACCTGAGATGGAGAAAACTCTGGTGAAGCAAACACACTGTGTAGGAATCTAAGAAACTTCTTGGAGGGAATTTTGTTGAAAAATGGGTTTAAGCCAGGCATGATAGCACGTGCCTATAAACCCAGCACTTGGCAGATCGAGGCAGGAGGATGGCTGTGAGTTCAAGGCCAGCCTGAACTACAGAGCGAGACCTTGTCTCAAAAAAACAGAAACAAAAACCAAATAAACCAGCAAATAGAATAGTGGGGTTTAGTGCCTGACAAAAGGTGAACAATGACTGGAAAAGCGAAAGCAGGAACTCTCTAAGATGGAAGTAGTAGAAAGGCAGCTAGGTCAGGGGATTCTGAGTCACCTACGGCCCACCTTTGTCTGGGTAAAGCACAGGTTATCATAGAGCTGGAGGCAGTGTGATCAGCAGGCTTGGTAGGGCCTCTGAGCTGCAGTCAGTGGGAAGAGACTGAAAGGACATGTCAGCTGTGGCTGGAGACCAGGCTGATTTCAGCCTAGGGGGGTGATGGTGAGACGGCAGCCTGAGCAGAGGACCCTTGTGTATGTGGGTTGCTCCCTGCCCTTAGCGTTAGTTTACTTGGCCTTCCATAGCAAGTATCACAGGTAGGGTAGCATAAATAACAGAAATGTGTGTGCTAGGAGATTTGGTGCAAGTCCAGGGCCAGCCTGGACTACACAGCAAGACTCTGTCTTAAAAGAAAAACAAATCAAAACAAAACAAAACAAAAAAAACTTTTCTCACCATTCTATAGGTTAGAAATTTGAGACCAAAAGGCCACCAATGCTGGTTTCTTCTGCGGCATCTCTCCATGGATTGTAGATGGCCACATTCCAGTTTGACTTCACATGGTCTTTCCTCTGTAGTTGAGGTGTCCTGATCTTTTTCCTTAGGACATTAGTCACATTGGATTAGGATCTGCCCGTGTGACCTCTAAAGGCCATATGTCTAAACACAATCACTGAGGTATTCGGAGTAGGACCTCCACATATGAATGTGGAGAGGACACAAGTCAGCCCATAACTTGGGTCTCTTTGAGAGACACCAGTAAGTGGTGGCCGCAGCTCCTGATCCTCTAGTATTGGAATCTGTGGATCAGGCAGGCCTGGTCATTTGGAGTTTCTTTGGAACACCTCTGGAGTACCTATAGCAATGGAGATATTACCTTGCATAATCTTTAAGCAAAATTTCCTTTGTATTTGAGTTGATACTGCCTTAGTTCTTCATGCCTAACTCCAGGTGTCTGAAGGTGTTGGCCTGAGGTTTCTCCAGCACTTTAGAGTGTAACTATTTCCTGGATATGTTCCTTTTTCAGTGTTAGCTGTAGCTAGGATATGGTCTCTGGAGGCAATCTGCTAGGTTTGAAAGCTAGTCTCACTGTTTACTATTTGTGTGGCTTTCACAAATTGGACCTTCTGATGTTCTGTGTCTGTGAATTCAGCCAACCTAAGTGCAAAGATATTTAATAGTAATTGTACAGTTTTGATTGAGTCTTTTATTTTAGAGGGGTCTAATTTTTGTAGTTCTTTATATATCCTAGATAGTAGAGTGACCATCATGAAAAAATCAAGTAATAACAAATGCTGGTTAGGCTGCAGGGAAAGAGGGACCCTTCCACATTGTTGGAGGAAATATAAACTAGTACAACCACTAGGGAAATCAGTATGGAGATTCCTCAAAAAAACCCTAAAACTAGCAATTCCATTTGACCCAGCTATTCCTCTCCTAGGTATTTTCCTGAAAGAGTTAAAGACATTATATTACAGGGATACATGCATACCCATGTTTATATCTGTACAACTAATAATAGCTAAATCTTGGAAGTGGCCTATATGGCCATCAACAGGTGAATAGATAAAGCAAATGTGGTATTTATACACAATGAAGTATTACCCTGCCATAAAGAAGGATAAACTTGAGTCATTTGTAGGAAAATGGCTGCACCTTGAAAGCATAATGTTAAACGAAATAAAGCAGACACATAAACTTAAATGTCATATGGTTTCTCTTACATGAAAAACCTAAAATGTAATTAAAGAGTGACATAAAAGATAGATAATAGGAAAATGGGGATAAATCTTTTCCAAGCAGGAAGGGGACTAAGCAATGGAGGGAGGAGGCAGGAAGGGGATGGGAAGGGGGTGAAAAAGAAGAATTAAGATGCGTTATATACGTATACCAACTTCCCATAATGAATGTGTTATGTACTGCAGACATGTACTAATAAAAGTGAAAATGAGAAATAAAACACTAAAATGTATAAAAAGAAATTGTGCTTATACTGAGCATGCACAGACTTTTTTTTTATCATTGTTCACTGAACAGTAGGGTATAAGATTTATTTATGTAGCATTTATATTGTACTGTTTTAGGTATCATAAGTAATACAGGATAAAAAACCAAAAAGAAAAAAGTAATGCAGGAGTAGTTTGAAGTATATGGAAAGATGTGTGCAGGCTCTATGCAAATACTGCACCATTTTATAGAAGGCCCTTGAGCATCCATGGATTTCGGTATCCAGTGAGGATGCTGGAACCAGTCTTCCATGAATACCCAGGAGTGACTACTTGGTTTCCTTATACTCTAGTGTCCTGATCCATAAAAGGGGATGGAGGTGCCCCCTAATACATAAAGTACACCAGAGTGCAAGTTAGCATTGCACTAGCACTTAATGCTTGTTAAGTCGCCTATCTCCTTGTTAGTAAAGGTTGTCCTCTAATTGTCAGCATCACCATCACCATCATCTCCCAGTAAAAGGGCACTGGGAAAGTACTGCACTGCCACACACTCGGCCACCTGCACAGGCAGAGGACTAGCATGGTCCCAGTACCTCTCTCAGTGTGCCCTAAGAGGCTGCAGCCTTTTGTTTTTATGGGCTCTTCGTGTGACTGTCTTTTATCTGATGTTCTGTGAGCTGGAACAACTGATGTTTCGAAGTGCAGCACTTTTCATTTTCAAAGTGCTTTTGCTTTTAGTTTTATTCTTACTCTGGCCCGAAGGATTGTAATTGATTATTTTATCAATTTTGTGTATGAAGAAACTAAATTCAGGTATTAACCAGTTTGCCGATAATTAGCTGGCTGGTAAATGCTAGAGTTAGTATGGAGATTGTAATTTGTAATCCTTGTTTTTAGTTACACATATGCAAAGTATGTACTTGTTATAGAAACATTAGAAAATGTAGACAACGAAAATTTATAACGTTCCCAGAAAGATGATCATGTGCTCTTATAAAAATGATTTTATATGGTACAATATATTTTGATTTATTACTTGGCTTTCTCTTAAAATGTGTAAATATTTTTTCAAGTCTATATCTGGCTCATCATCTTACTATTTGGTTAGTTTGATTTTTCACTGAAAGATGTACATTATTTCACTCAGCCCCTCAAATATTGCTTTTGTTGTTTGCTTGTTTAGTCAGTAGTTCAGCAAAACTGTTGTACATACTCCTCTATACACTCTCCTCATTGTTTTTGTAGAGTGAATTTCTAGATACAGAATTTCTGGGTTCTGGGTTCTCACATTTTAAGGACTATGGTACATATGAACAAATTGTCCTTTACCAATTAAACACCTACCTGAATGTTTGAGAGGCTCATTTCCCTTGCTTCCATTGGATGGAACTGTCATCTGATTATTGATTTACTTGGAATTATCATTACTAACCAGATTGAACAGTAGGCCCAGTTGTTTCCTTCTATTTTTACTTTTATGACTCACCTGTTTATGTTCTCTACTCATTATTTTCTTGAGAGCTTATTTGGAGGTTCTAGCAGGGGAGCGCAGCTACTCGTACACCGTGACCGAGGAACGGTCCTCCTCTATCAGGGGTCGTTGTCCTCTTAGAGCCAGTGTGCAGCTTCCAGAGGGTCACACATGGAGCACTGAGGGAGGAAGGGGACACCTGCCCAGCCAGCCAGATCAACCGAATCAACCCTGGCGATCAGTGGGGTGACAGGTGTCATAGCCAGATCACCCTCACATCCGGGCTCGTTATTTTCTGTGGAGTGGTTTGTCTTCTCATTGATGCATAATACTTCATATATTGAGATTATTAGTGAATTCTGTGTTAGGCTCTTTTGACAGATCCTTGCCACCGTATACATTCCTGGGGATTTGGTGTTTCTATTCTACTCTTGCGTGGCTGTTGAGCCACAGCTCCTCCATTTTGAAAGTATGTAAAAGATGAAATGCACAACCATTTCTTGAGCCCTGTTAACCTCATCTTACCAAATTCTCCCTGGGGCTGACTGTGCCATTCAATGTGTTCAGTTTCTCTCCCAGCATTCAGGGCTGAGTACCTTGTTGACAAGTGTGCCCTCGGTATTTCCATCCAGCTGATGGGAAAGAGAGTTGTTCTTTTGTTATTTTAAATACCTATTTGTCTGATACTATTGTGGTGTGACTCATTATTGGTGCCTGTCTGTCCTGGCAGCCTTTGCGAAGTCTGTCTTCAAGAAGATATTTAATATTTTGCCTCTTTTTTCCCCTCTCGTAGGCTTACAAGAAATAGTGTATTAGAGTGTACATATTTGTGTCTTACTATGTTAAGAACTTACTATCACTTCTAAAATGTATAATCTACATGTTTTTGTTACTTTATGTGTCTTTGAAAGTAATCGTTTTATATTTTTTTGTGAAATTTGGAATTAGAGCAGAAAACTTAAGAGTACAGATGGTCCTGACCTGCTGTTGGTTCATATTACAATTTTAAAATTTTATTATGGCAAGAAAACAATGAAAATCTAAGTAGAGACCATATTTTGAATTTTGATGTTTTTCCAAATGAGTGACATTGGTGCCGTACTTTCTCCTGGTTCAGGGAGTAGGCAATGAATCACAGCTCCTGGCCAGCTGTGTGCCCATAAGGGTAAGCAGTTGTTACCCTATAATTGCTAAATTATGACATTTGGTATGTTAAGTGTTTTAAATGAATTTTTAAAAAATTTTAAATGTATTTTTGACATATCAGTATTTTCAATTTATGATAGATTTGAAGAGCATCTGTACATACAAGCCAGGTTTTGATCCCTAACACTGCCAATTCCTAGACCTGTGATTTTTGGTGAATTCCTTACCCCCAGATTTTTACCAATATTTTCTTCTGCATCAAGTTCCGAGAGTGAAATGAGATCATTCATGTAGGCACTGCTTGTTATAATGATTCAAAGAAACCATTTGGTCCATAAAAGTAGGATAAGGGTTATTATTTCAAATGTTTTTAATTAAAATTTGTAATAGCGAATTTGAATAGAATGGTATCAAGGTTATAATCTCAGGGAGTATGTTCTGAATATTCAATATTTATGTATTAAAGGAGTTGTAAAGTTTTATTAAACTGGAGCAACTTTGTTCTTTTGGCTTAATTTTCTATTCAGGTGGCAAACTGGGCTTTGGCTCCCACATTGGGCTTTCCCTGAGAGTAAAGCCTTGTGAGTTCTTTTTTATTTAGATGAAGAACTTAAGCATTTGCAGTCGTTGAAATGAAAACATCCTCATTAATCTTCAGGAATGCATGTTCTATATAGGGAAGTGTGCCAGTGGGGTCCTACTGTGTATTTTGTCGTTCTGACTAAAAGCACATCTAATTTCATTTATTAGTAATCGTATGATGATGTACTGATGTTTTACTTCATGTGATAATCAGAAATCTTAGAATCAAAGATAAAGGGTCACTTTATATAATTTATAAATAAAATAATAACCGGGACCATTGCACATGCACCAATTCATTTTATGCTTATTTCCTTTTAAGATGTATTAATTTGATATAGAATTGGAATCAGCAAGCCCTTGAATATAAAATTATCTAATTTAACTAGTTTTTTGTGGTTAAAACCCATGCACATAATAGGTATGACTCATATATGACTCATAATAGGCATAAAAGTCTCTGGACCTTTTTCCAGTATCCTACTTCTGTACTTCTTGCATTTTACTTAATGTCTGGTTGTAGTTGCCTTTACTATAAATTGCTGATATCAGGAATAAAACAGTGTATGTCCTGAAGAGCTGTGCTCTGCCCTGGCGTATTCTGGTGCCCCACCTTGCCTTTCTCTTCATAGTTGTTATGATGCAGGGGAACATCCTAAATTCATTGAGTCGAGAAGCTGGTTGAATGGTACTGAAAAATTTAACACGTGCTTCTTAACTATTTTATATTTGTTACCTTTAAATCATAGTGATGTTAATATACATTCTCTGCTCACCAAAGTAATATTTACACTTATTCAGTGGTTGACCAAAAGCTCTTGTAGGCATGTCCTAAGACAAGGCCTAGTTGCACACAGAGCTCGGAGGAGCCTGACTAGAGCTGGGTGAAGGACAAAGTCTTTGTCCTGCCGTGGGGTTCAGAAAGTTGTGCATGGCCTTAGTTCAAAGAGACCTGCAAGCTGCCCATGTCCCAATTCACAGAAAAAGAGCCGCCGCCCGTGCTTCTGCCCCACTTAGCAGTTCCTGCGGGGTTGGTGCTCAGTGTGGTCGTGGCTCTCATGGTGCATGAGCAACCCCAAGAGCTGAGGCACGGGGAGCAACTCCAGCCTTTCTTCACACCTTGGCTGATGTTCCACCACTCTGGCTCAGCTCCGAACTCGTTTATGGAGTCTGAGGAGGCGGACCAGGAGATTGGCCTGGAACTCCTTGTGCTCATGAGAAGGGTTAAGAGCCTTGGGTCGGGATGTGCATTTCAGGCCTGGCTGGAGCTTTCAGGTACCTGTACTGGATGCTGTGCACACTGTCATGGAAAGTTTGTATAAAAATTATATTTGCTCACAAATTTAATGTTACATGCAAATTTAATATTTAATATGCAAATATTTATTTAGGAAATAACACATATAAAATAGTAAAGTATAAATGATAAGAAAACTTCGTCCGTGGTGATACATTCTTCTCTTGTTTGGACCCTTCCTAAAAATGATGTCCATTTCAATAAACTTTGTAGGATGTAACAGATTCTAATTAGATGATTCCTAAGAAAAGCTATTTTAGTACGTTGGCCTCCAAACAATAATTGACTATAGAAGGGAATTTATTTGATGACTTTCAGTCATTATGTTTAAAATATCTGAAAATTACATGTTAGATGTGGCCATTAGCTATGAATTACTTTAATTTTTGGATTTCTTATTCTCTTGTCACCTGATCATTGGGAGTGTTTGAAAAACAGTGGACATTCAGAAAGATTAAAAAGCTTCACATCCTTGTTATAAAAAGGTATTCTTGGCAGTTTTCATGTTCAGGTGTCCATCTCAGTTGTTAATTGTAGATCAGAGCATCTGGAGTTTGTAACCCAGATTCTGAAAAGAAACTGTAGCAACAACAGGTTGCTAAGCAAGTCTCTCAGCTAATTAAACAATGTGGGTAGAATTATTCTGGCCACCTATGCTGCTCAGTCATAATGGACCAATTAAAAATGACACTCACTTTCAGGTTTGTCAAAATTTATGTTAGAAATAAGTGAAAGTACTGAGGCCAGGGATATAGCTCAGCAGAACAGTGCCTGTTTGGCAAGCCTGAGGTTGTGAGTTCAATTCCTAGTACAAATAAATAAATAAATAAGTGAGAGTATTGATACTCCATATTCAATAATTTAAAAAAGAGCTAAAAGATAAATTGTACCAAAAAATGATTGAAACAGCCTAAAAGTCAATGGCGTAGAATTTTTAACCAAATTATGATATATTCCAAGAGCTATTATACAATCATACCATATAAAAATTTGCATACAATGTAACAAAATATTACTTTTTGTTCAGATTGCAAATCACAGCTCTCTTTTGATACAAATCAGCAGAAATAGGCAGAGTTTAGCATATTTCTTTCATAAGCATTTCACACTGTTATCATTTTTGAAAATAAAATTGAGACAGAAGGGAGTCTGCTTAGCTTATCCAGATTGTAATTAATTTTGCTACTTGGGAGTATTAGAAAATGAGGGCGAGACCCTCTAGTGAGAGTTGTAAAGTATAGTCATGGACCAAGACCCAGACCATGCAAATGCTTTCTTTTTTTCTGTTTAGAGTTGCATAAATGATTAAGAGCAAGGCAAGGGTTGGGAGCAGGGACAGAATGAGTAAGTGTATTTAGCCAAAGAGCATTTTCAAGCCCAACAGTGCCAACCTGTTCTGTATTTCAGTTATGCTAATCCTGAACTCTGAAAGAATCCAATTTTCATTTCATCCCATCCTTTCTGTGTTTTTGTCCATCTAGTTTTCAGAAATCTGTTTTAAATAGAAAATCATCTTTCCATAAATAATTATCCAAAGAGGTACTTGATTGTAACTTGATTTTACTACTCATGTTTGAAGGGAAAGTAAAATCTCTATGAAGCACAAGTTGACTAGTATTTGTGACTTAGATCGTTGTAACTCTAGCAAATCTTTATTTTTCCCTTTGGCTATCTCATGTTTTATTTTTTATTTCAATTTAACTAGCTATTGTTGATCTTAAACACATTTTACTTCTGAGTCCCTGATTCTCCAACAATATGGAAAAACTTAAAAATTAAAAACACCTAGAATCATTGCATGTTAAAAGAGCAGAGCATTAGAACGTTTCACGTCAACAACAAAACTCCCCAACCTGCCTATTTTTGGGATTCTAAAACTTTAGCATCATGAAGACTGAAATTTGTGCCTTTGTTTTGTTTTGTTTTTGCATTTAGCTCAATATGTTCTTCTGTTTTATCTTTTTTTAAGCAGCTGGAATGCTTGCTGATCCTTCCGTTGACTTCTAAGACCGGGAGCCTGAGGACCCCAGCTGGAGAATGCCTTCTGAACGTTGCCTCAGGTATACTTGAGGATGATTTCTTCGCTTGGTGTGTTCAGTGAACCTTGAACTAGTCACACTGCAGACTTCAGGACCAAGCACAGAGTAGGAGATGAATGCATGTTTGAAAACAGAAAGGAATAAATTAGAATGTGTGATTTTGGTGGGTGGTGGCATAAAGCCTAAGCGCAAAAGTCTAGTTTCTTGGTCAAATCTAGAGAAGTTTCATGGTACTTTTTTCTTTGTGAGTAATGCTTACTAGTCTTAAACAAAAAATATATTACTGCAAAGGTATAGAATTAAAAGAGGAATCAGAAAACTATGCGTATATGAATATAGCTCCCTTTAAAGAAATCATAGGGGAGTACAATGCTTGTTCTCAAGATCCTGATAGCATTTTCTTTTAGTGGTTCATTCATTTAACACATACTTATTGAGCCAAGCACTCTACTTGATGCAATAGGATGCAGCTATTAATAAAGCAGATAAGGGTTCTGCCTTCATGGAATAGGTATTCCTTAGGAGAAACAGACATGAAACAATCGTACTGGTAACAACATAAATGGAATTGTGAAAAGAGCTCAGCGGAAGTGCAGGATAAATACAGTAGGGCAATGAGTTCCTGAGGAAACGCTCTGTAACCTGCTGTCTGATGGATGGCATAGCGTGGGGAAATGCTCATGGCGGGAAAGAGCTTGGCACATGCCAACTATAGAGGGGCACAGTGTCAGAAAATGTACGACATTCACTGGAATATTTTCATCAGAGACAGCAAGTCTTCCTCTTCCTCTAAGGAAATAGAAGTTCTTCAGAGCAAAAGACAGGAGATGTGATAAACCTGGGGTCGTGTTTGTTCAGTGTTAAGAATTGGGTATATTTATTAACTAGTGAGACCAGTTTTTCCCATGATTTTGAAACTGTTAAGAGTTGAGGAGTTCTAAAACTGGTTCCAGAAATGGCATATCCCTACAGCAGGTGTAAGACCTCTGCGGTAGCCATGTGAGTTTCATTCTACTCCGCCAGTGGTTCTGAGTGAGGAGTGAAGTGTTTGTTACCTGGAGTAGTGGGTAGAGGCCAGGAATCCTGCTAAGCATATTAAATGCATAGGACAGCCTCTCACAGCAAAACCCAACCCAGCTGAGAATGCCCGTTCTGCGGTTGAGAAACTGCTCTGAACTGGTGTTCAGCAAATACCATGCATGGGGACCATGGTATCTGTCTGCCGCTACCTCAGCCAAATGACTTACTCCTGGCTATCAAGACCAGTGTGTGTTCAAAATGGTTTTTTTTTTTTTCCTCTCAATCTATCATCACTGCTTTTTGGGTGAGGGGTTGAGACAAGGTCTTACTATGTAGCCCAGCCTGGTGTCAGACTTGCAGAGATCCTCCCACCTCAGCCTCCTGAGTGCTGGGATTACAGACATGTGCCTCAACACCTGGTAACCCTGTTTTCATGAGTCAACTCCTATTCTGCTCTCCTCCTCAGTGTAATCCTCTCTATAATGATCTCCCCTGCTCCACTTTAACGCAGAAGCCTCTCTTCCCCACCTCTCAAATCCTTCCCCACACCGCTTGGAACTCTTGCAACATGACCATGTGCTTTCCTCTGTGTCATCCCCCTGTTCCAGCTTCACTGGGACCCATCCTCCCCTGAGGACCACTTCTCTGGTAGCCCTCTCATGCAGTAGCATTGTTTCCTCACATCTCATGCGTTTCAGGGATAGCTATCTCTACTGATCCTGCTGGGTTGTTGTCCTCCTGGGGCATAACTGTCTTCATAGGTCATTACTTCTTAGACTGGTTGTTTGAGGAAGCTGCAGCAAGACATGGTTTTCCAATGTGGTTATCTTTTTCTTATCCCCTTTTCCTCCTAGCTGTGGTCAGAGTCATCTCCCCTCAGTCTCTGAGTACTTTGGCACCTGACTTGCAGTTTTCCTCCCCACAACAAACCCTTCACAACTTCTCAGGGCCTTTAGTGTCAGGAAAGATCTGACCTGCTTCATGGACCTCAGACCCTCAACTTATTAATCCCTAAAGACGTCTCGTTCCTCTTAACCACCCACTCCCATGGTCACACCTTGGACCTTGTCGTTCAGCAATTGCTCTACTTCTGAAATCTTTACATCAATTGCTTTACTCTTACCATGCCTTCCTCTCCTTCTACTTGCCCATTGACCTACCCCCACGAGGGTTGTACTTAGCCCTTTTAGCCAGGTCTGATCTGCTGGCCTCACTACTTTCTACAAAAGCATCAAAGCTTTCCCTTTCTCATTTTCCTTCTTGACCAGTTTAGAGTCTGTCACTCTTGTTGCATCCTTCATTTCTCTTATTCCTGGTATTTTTGATACATTTGCTGAAGAAAACCCCAATCCAGATGAACTCAGCTATCCATATTTACATGCCTATGTAATCTAGTGAAGAGTGGTTCACAAAAATGTTTAGATTTGTCAAGCCAAAAAATGCTCAAAGTTGCAGTATATGTTTCTGATCCACCTGTTCCGTGCTACTCAAGGGGACAGCCTTTTCCCACAACTAAGCCAAATTTTGCTTCCGTGCTTTAAATCCCATCTTTCTCATCTTCTCAGCAACCGTTTTTGGCCAACTCTCAATATATTCTTGAGACGCAGTTGTGCTTCTGTTACCCACTTTTTACAGATCAGTCACAGATGTGTATCTCTAGCTAAGACTTCTTTCTGAGCTCCAGATCCATGAATCAAACTATATATTTGACATCTGCTCTTGTGAGTCTTAAAGATAACTTAAACTTCACATATCCAACTGAACTTATCATCTTCCTTTTCTGCAGTTTTCATGCTATTTCACTAGTCCCCTATTCGGAGAATATCAAATTATATAAACTTGAAATGTGGGTACCTTGGTGGGAACCTCCTTTCCACCCAACTCCATATATAGTCATCACCAAGACCTCTAGACCTCTCCTCTGAGTAACTTTCAAATTCATTCACCTCTCAGAAGTTCTATCCACGTATTCCAATCCAAGGCCAAAGTCTATAACTCATCTCAAAATAGCCACTACTCTAGAACTCTGCTAGTGTAGCCCAGACTGCCTAACTGCTCTTGTTACTATGGCCTGAATGGCATTTTCTGGGACTTCCATGGCTCTAGAGTAACCTGGCCTTGACATCCTGCATCAGTGGACTTTAGTCTCTGCTGCTCAGGTATCTCCTGGACCAGGCATGCTGTCCCTTGTCCTCAGGGCTCTGGCCATTAACCTTCTGTAGACAAATTTTCAGGGTCGTGCCCACTTCTGCCACAGGGTCAGAGCATTCACTGTTCTCCTGCCTGAGAAGCTTCTCTCTTCTTTTTACCAGGGTAACTTACACTGTCCATTAGCCTGTATGTCAAGTGCTACTTCTTTAAGGAAGCCAGATTACTTGATTAATGTGTAACTACTCTGCTAAACTGAGTGTTCCACAAGGACTAAGACAGTATCTGCTTTGTACAGTTTTATGCCAGTACTGTCCTAGCATAATAAGGCTGAATAATTATTTGTGGGGTGAATAAATGAGGGAAAGAAGGATTCAAAATTATTCATTTATAATTGTATTCTTTTTGCAGTCTTCATTATCTCTGAATTACTCTCCAAGTATTATCCTTTTTGCTTATTATTATGGCCATGACTATTAATTGTTAACATTCAATTTAAAGACTTATAAAATGTAAAGTATATAAAATAAAATTAAGTCCCATTATAGAACCTTTTAACAGCCTTCCCACTTAATTAAATGGGATTCTTTTACTATTAATGTATTTATATGAATTTAATTTGTATACTATATTTGACTGTGCTATTGAAGTGATGGGACACTTGATAATCAATAGGATGAATTAAGATAATCAGAAATAATTATATTACCATTCAGAATTTTTGCCCATTCTTTTTCCTTTTAGTGTAATCTATTTAAGAAATGAGGCCTTTGTGCAACGTGATAACAAGGAATGTAATACTTTATTGGTAGCCTTACTTGAAAATACTCATTATTTTTTTTGTATATCTGAGTATTAGGTAAACATTGATACAGAAATTCACTTAAATTTTAAAATTTGAAATGTGGACATTTAAAACTATATTGTCATTTTGGAATTTACATCCTAAAAATTGAACTCAGTCTAATTTTATTCTGTGAAAATGAGACCATGTGGGATTTCTATGGTCAAAAATGTTAACTCTCTGAGCTCAAAGTAGCAATTTGCACTGAAGCAGTGGTCCCCTATTAGTAGGGTCTACAATGTTATGAACATCATGTTCTGCATTTGATTTATTAGTTTGTGCCATCAGTTTCAGAATGAAAGTTACAGGCTCAAAGTCATGAATACTCCCATTGCCTGAGACCCCGCGCATTAATCTCCCCATTACTGGAGGCTGACATACGGCTCATCAAGTGGTTACTCCCTGGCATTACTAAAAAGCAATCTGCTGCCTGGGGACTCCAGGGCTTCCCATGGTTGTACCAGGGTTTAGGCTTGGCCCTTTGAGATACAGGACAATCAAGGACTATTCCTTGATTGGGGTCACCTGAAGCCCTCCCATATAGGGTTGAGATGAAAAGAAATAGAAAGATATATATATATTCCGTGGGAAGTTGTAGACTTCCCGATAGAAGCAGAATTGAAAGCGTACATAATTTACAGCAGCCATATTAAAACAATATAATGAAACAAGCCAAATTAATTTTAACAGTCTATTTTGTATAACCTAAAGTGCCAGAAATAGCATATTTAAACATGCAATCAATGTAAAAATGTTAAGGCGATATTTTGCCTTCTCTTTTTCGTACTGCCTTTGCCATCCAGTATGCATTTTACACTCACGGCACATCTCAGTTTGGAGCGCTCAGTATTTGGTGTGCTTAAAAGTTACACAGCTTCTGTACTGGACAGTGTAACTCCGGATGCCCTCAGTAAAAAGGGTTTCTTTGGGGAAGCCAAGATGCCCACGGCATTACCTGTGAATTTTGAGGTGATAACATTTTCTTGTACTTTGTATGTTTTCCCAGTAATTTAGGAAGTTTTAAAATATGTGGTTTTTCTTTTTTCTTTGTTTCCAAAGTAGTGATGGGAGTTCCTCTAAATTGGGAGGTTTTACTTGCTAATTTGATGTATGGTACAGATGCCAAGGGAGCTGATCACAAGTCCGCTCCCTCCTCCTTAATGTAAACATAGGTACCGTGTAGTCTTTGATTCTTTCCTCCCTGGCTTAGGATTGTTACTTCGTAAGGTGCATGTGTCCCCTCCCAGCTGCGTGCTGTGGTCAGTGTGCCTTCAGGTTCAGAGGGTTAAAGTCTTTTGCAGATTTACCTCCGAGCATTGAATGAGAAGTTACTTTTAATTTTGGAATATGATAATGACTTGTTGATTAGTAGGTCTTTATTTCTTGCCAAATCTTGGAGTATTTGTTTCTGTTTTTAAGGAATCCTAACACATTGGTTTCAAAATATTTAGGGTTTTGTGCCAAGTGCTGTTGTAAATATTTAGCAAGCTCTTTTCTTCAGGCTTGAATATTTGAAGGCATGCTGAAAGATCTTGTAAAATTCCGTAGCATCACTATTGTTTTAAAACCGAGCCCTTTATTCTTTGCCAAATTTCAGTTTACAGCTGCGCATCGCCTGGCAAGGTTTATTCATTCTCAGGAGATCATTAAAATGCAAATACTGAGGCTTAATGAGAAGGATGTGAGTTGTGGCGCTATATTTGGACCATGAGTAAGGAAACCCTTTAAGGCAATTATTTTAATATACTCTTCCCTACCGTTACAAATGACGTATCAGAATGCATTTATTTAGCATTTAAGGTGATAAAACAGAGGAGAAAAAATGTGAAAGAGTGAAGTATATTTTTTAAGATTACAACAATAAAAATCCATAATAATTCTGAAACTTTTAATCACTATAACAAATATTTTTGAACAGTGATTTCAAACAGTTTCTTATTATAATCATTTCATTATGTTCATGTATACTATCCTATAGGACTGATTTTGAGATTAATTTTACATGATGTAGACATAAAATCAAGAGTCTTGTGATTTTTTTTTTTTTTTTTGGTCCCCTTAAGCATGAAGTTTGGAGATCTTCTTTACAGATTATCTTTTTTTAAAGTAGAAAGGGGAATTATATTACTACACTTCTGATGTTATATTTTCAAAATGCCTGATCTAAGACTTTCAATTTTCTTATCTATAAGATAGATAACAGAAGTACCTGCCTCTTAAGGTGACTAAGAAGATTAAATGAATTAATAATTGAGCATGGTAGGCACTATGTGTTTGTTAAATATATAAAATATCTTCCTCTTAGGAAAGGTTTTTCAAAGATTATTCTTAAACTATACTTACATGGTGTAATATTTCTTTTATTATTCAGTTTCATTTCTTTGAGTGATGCTAATTAATCTCTATTCTAGGCTTCACTAAAAATTTATAAAAAATTATTTATGCTTCTGAACGTGATATTCAATTACTTATTTTAACAAATTTTTTGATAGCTACAACCACTAGATGAATATCAGTGACAATAACCATCTCAAAACTCACTGTCTCATGCCAGCTGAAAATAATCTTCCCACCTTCCCACGACAGCTTCCTATATTATCACCCCCTGTCATGTTCATTTATTTCCATAGTTCTGATATTTCTGATGCTTCCCAGTCAAAAATGTCCAATAAAATTTACGGACTGCACTCTAGCACTTCTTGGGAAGCATTTGGTTAATTTTAAGATGATGATTGGTGCTTAACTATAATTTACCAATCAACTGGCACACTGGCCAGGCGGAGCCCTGTCACACCCGCCATGCTAACAAGACTGGCATGACCCTGGCTCCTTTGAGCAACTCCTTCATGTTCAGAGGCGGGATTGGATGCAGGAATGACAAGTGTGTGGGAGTGGCTGGGAGTTACCTTTGCTCAGCTTTGAGAAAAGTCAACTGTCCAGAAACAGTGCTTGATGGCCCTTTTGTTCTTCTCAGGGTAACTTCTTACCAGCATACCGCACTCATCTCAGCCTAGAACCTACCCTGAGATTTCAAAGCATGCTGAGAGGTTTGTCGATCTGAACTGGAATTGCTCATAGCACTTGCTTTGCATTTTAGGAAATTCTAGATTTTCACCTAGGAGTTTTGAAAGGATATAAAGGTAAGATAGACAGTAGAGGGGTAAGCGTCACAATGAATAAATTTAGCAACCTCACAAAATAAACCTAGTACTGTATAATGATATATGTAGACATTGAAGGCTGATAATATAATATGAATAGATTACTTTCAACTTTAGATTTTTAACTTACAGAAGCATTTCTTTTGCTGTTCTCCTTGTGAAACATAATTTCACTTGCAGTTCTTTCCCCCTTAACCAGCATTTGCTCAGTTTTCTTATATTCGTTAATGGAATGTCTTGTCCTGTGGGAAGATCCGGTCAGGAACAAAGCTGGAGAAAGAATAGGAGGTAAGAGAGAGGCTCATAAAGTGGTAAGACTCTCCCTCTCTCTCACACAAACACACCCACAGCAAGTTTCACATTGGGAGATGAACCCACACTGAGGACAGGGGTCTAGCAGCAGTTTCACAGATTCAAAGACACAGATGGGCATATACACAAACACAAACTCACAAACTAGTCAGAGAGAGAAGGAGACCTGGTGGAGAGAGCAAAGGGAAAAAATCAGAAAAAAAACTCCCCCAAAACAAACCAGGACCAGACAATAACAGAGGAAAAAAAAAGGTAGAAATTTGAAGGTTAAACTCAAAGTGTGCTAGAGGCCAAGTTCCCTCAGTTGGTGTGAAAAGACAGAGAGCATCCAGGAAGCAAGGCTGGTGAGAGGAAGCAAGTCAACTCAGGCCAGGCAACTGAGTAACTTAGTGAGACTCTGTCTCAAAATTTAAAAAAAAAAAAAGACAGGGAATGTAGCGCAGAGCAAAGGCCCTGGGTTCAATTCGTAATATAATCAATCAAGTAAGTAAGGAAGCAATCAATTGCTCTTCTTTGTAGTATTCAAGAAATGCTGACAGGGCAGAGGCTCTGCCACTCAGAATCTCACAATGACAGCGTCCTGGCTGCACTGAATCAGCAGAGAAGTGACGGCATACTCTGTGATGTCACCCTGATTGCTGAGGAACAGAAATTCCATGCTCACAAGGCAGTCCTGGCAGCATGCAGCGACTATTTCCGGGTAAGTTGAGGTAGCTTGCTTGCTTCTTTAGGATATCAATAAGGAAAAGTCATGGTGTTTCCTGGACTGTCATTTAACCACGAGCCAAGGAGGTGGTCATTTCCAGAATTTGAACGCTGGGTTATGTGTCTTTCCTGAGCACAATGAGACCCGGGGATCTTTCCAAGTTCAGAATACTCGGTAAAACAATTGATGAAAATAAAAGTTTTCCCTAAATATATGTTGTGTTTCTGATTTTTTAAATTTTCAATACATGCTCTTAATGCCTTGTAATTATTTGCTCCTACTACACAGATGCAGCTGACCCCCTGAAACTTTATGGTTGACATGTAAGTTTGAAAACAGTGTGTTGTCTTGTTTGGTAGAGCTGTGGAGTTTGATTTCCAGTAGCTAATTATATGTGGTGATATGATTGCCATTATGTTGAAAATGAAAGTGTACAGAATGTTTATAGTTGATGAAGTGCCATGTATTCAGCATTGCCTGTGATTTTGGTGGACAAAGGGCTTTATGGGCAGATCTCATTTAGTGTTCAGTTTAAAGCATGTACGTACTATTGAAATTACCACTTTCCATCTAAGGAGACTGAATCTCAGAGGTTAAGTAATTTGCTCTATTGTAAAAATTAAATAACTAGTTGCAGAGTTCCTAAATAGCAGATCTGGAGCTAATATCTCTGTCTAACTCTTAAGCACTAGTCTTTTCTAACTCCAGATATAGAGGGAAATGATTCGCCAGAAATTGTTTTGAAATTAATTTCTGAGTATACATTTTAAAATTCTTATTTAATTTTTCAATATAGCTTCAGCAAATTAGGTAATATTTTTAAACATAACAGTATGAATCTCTATATGAACAGGAAAGTAACTTTGTATCATTTAAAAAGTTTCCCTCACCAAAATCTCTAAATTATACAGAAACCAGTGTAGACCATGGGCAATCCATTAATTGGCTTGGGTGTTTAAAATGACTTTTGTTTTGATTTTGTACACATTATGTTATACATGTTTTGTCTTCCTGTAGATCACAGTGTAGCTCTCTTCATGATTAATTTAGGTTTCTGCCATCTAGGTTTTGAATTTAATATTGGGAAATGGCTTGGTTTTGTGCGTGTGTACATCTAACGGTATGAACAAATACATGCACATGGGCACAAGAGACCATTTCAGTTCTTGGCACTTTTCAGCGATTTTTGCTGCCCTCCAGTTTTCATCTCCTCTGCCACAGTGTTCCTCATACTCTGGCAGAGTATGCCCAGAGGTCTCCTTTGTAAGCCTTCTGTCGGGAGCTAGGGATGTAATTCATAGAGTTCTTGCCCATATTTGAAGCCCTGGCTTTTTGACATGATGACTAAATTCTGTCAGCAATAGTGCAAACCTTAATGTACAGGTACTTTCTAAATTTCTGTTTGTGTCCCATTGGCCAAGCAAATCACATGGGTATTCCAGAATTGGGGTAAGAACAGGATGAGAAAAGGAATGGGTAAGGGAAGTAGAAGAATTCTTTGGCATTTTTGCAACTGAGAGCAGTCAAGATCTATCAAAGATATGATATTTTATATTTTCTTTTTTCTTTTTTTGGTACCAGGAATTGAGCTCAGGACCTTGCGTTTGCCAGGCAGGCGCTGTGCCACTGAGCTACATCCCTGGCCCAAGGATTTTAACCTACCACAGTTTCTTAGATGTTGGTAGAAAATACAAGCCTCCTAAGTTAGAAACAAAGGATGGTTTATTATTGATAGAGACAATATCTGATTATATGTACACTGTGGCCTCAGCTCAGATTCCCACAGGGTGACACAAAGAGAAATTGTATTGCTGCACAAAGCCTGTAATCTTTTATAATGAGTGGTAATCGCATCTACCCTTTGCTTTGGAGGGACACATTATTAAACTGGCCAGTAAGCATTCTTTCCCTTTACACTATCAAGAGAGACTATATACATCTTCCAGGATTGTGAGCACAGCTACACTTTGCTCTGGATGGGGGTACCACCCTGCTCCCAAGGCTGTTTGCTATAGAAACATCCGGAAAGAGAGAATTCATAGCAAAGGATAGTCATTGTTTTATTCACAATATATGCAGAAATGTAAGAGAGCCATGGAGAATTGTCTCCCAGCTACCACATGCCCTAACCTACAATGATGTTTACTTTCCTTGTGTCCTATCTTGTACCACTAAAACTTGTGGAAACAGTGTCCTGGCTCAGTAATTTTTATATCTCTTGCAATTATATTATCTTGTGCTTTGCAAGTGCTTAATAACTATTAAATCAATGAAATGTTTTCTAATTGTCATAGAATTCCATGTGTATTTTAATTTTTACTATTCTGAATGTTAGAGATACTCAAATTATTCATGGGTTTTTCCTTCTAATATAATCTTTTCAAGTTAATTAAGTACTGTGATATAAACTAGAGTTTTGTTTATATTAAGTACTGTAATATAAACTAGAGTTTTGTTTATATAATTTTGATATAATTTCATTTATTTCATTTGAAATAATTTCATAATTTTGAAGCTGAAGTTCCTCTTATTCTGATTCAGGAAAGGTGGGACTGCAAGAGTAAGAAGCCCCAAACGTTGATGTAACTGTTCTTTTATGTTGATCTAAGAGTTGACATTAGCTTTTCTTGCTTAAAATATGAATAATGAATGAGCAGTTGACCAAAGTACTGTGATTTCTCTGGATCATCAGCATTTTAAAAAGAAAGTGTAAAATGACATTCTTGACTTCAAAAATAATGCCATTTTTAAAAAATAAGAAATTTAGGCTTAATTTCATGACATGGAAACAGCATGGCATTGGTCAAATGCTGTACCTGAGGTAGAGCAAGGGCTTCTTCTATAAGAGTGTACAGGAGTGGTGAACACAAGAAAATGATGAGGTTAGGAGTTAGATCTGGTGAGACTGTAGTTAGGACTGTGTGTATACACCATTGTTTCTCACAGTACACGGGAAATAGTAGGTTCTCCTTTAGTGCTTGCTGTTATTAATTCTCTTCACCATCTATGCTATGAACATGGGAAGGTCATCTTTTTTCTTATCTTAGTCACTTTCTAGTTGCTGGTACAAAATACCTGACATCTGTAAGTTAAAGGAGAAGAGGTTTATTTTAGCTCACAGTTTGTAGGTATTTTAGTTTATAGTCAGCTCATTCCAAGGCAGTGTGGCATAGCAGAGGGGCATAGCAGAGGAGAACTAGTCTATGGCATGGCAGGAAGGATGGAGAGCAGGGTCAAGAGAAGAGGAAGTAGACACACACACACACACACACACACACACACACACACGCACACACACACACCCCTCCTTCATTCCAGGCCATGCCCACAACGACCCAGTTCTCCTTACCAGGTTTCACATCCCAAAATCACACCGAGCTATAGACCCATCACTGGACTAATCCAGTACCCCACACCCATGATCCAGTCACCTCCTAAAAGCCCCACCTAAGAGTGTGTGAGGCTCTGGGGAGACATCTAGTTACAAGTCATAGCATTTGTTCTTCTGTTTTCATCTATAAATTGATCATTAGCAATTTTTAGAATGTGAATTAAGGCAAGTAACACATTAAGCAGAGTATCTGACACACAACAGACTTTCAGTAAAAATTAGCCTTTTCACTGCTTGGACTAAATTATCATTCTGGCCATGTGCTGCATGGGTGTTAGTGGGAAGAAAGGTATGTTCATCTTTTGGGTCAGCTAGTTACCAATCACTTTTCTTTTGATGGATTAGAATACCTTTTGGCTTTGTTCTTTTCCATCATTTCACTCTCTGAATCTGATGCCCTTTCTTACTTAGAGCGTTTCAGTAGCTAATTTTTTTCTCTTCTCCTGGCTGTTCTTTATCAAATCATCATGCAGGATTGTGTGGTTGACTGTCACTCCTTGCTCATATGAACACCTACATTTTCTGGCCAAAGAAGCAGATGTCTTGACTGTCTGATAGTTTTATATATGTGTTGGTAAGGTGCTTCACCTCACCACGTGGATGCTAGATTCCTAGAGTGGCCTCCATCCCCTCACTATCATTTACTCAGGCCTGTGTTCCGCTGTGTGTTTGTTGAATGTTGCTGCAACACTATGCTCCAAATGTACTCTGTTTCACCTCAGGGACTTTGCATTTTTTGGCTTTGCATCTGTCACAACCTACTGACCACTTAGTCTACCATCTCTATCTTCTAAGGTTTATCACCGCTGAAAATAAGAGTGATGTTCCTCATGCAGCCTAGTTTGACCATCCTCTGCCAGTTCTCTAGATTCATATCCAAAGTCTTTCTTTGCTGAAGTCTTAAAACATTTGGCTTGTTTCCTGCAGGACTTAAAGGTCATGTGCCACATGTTATAGTTCCTTTACCAGTAACATCTGAAAGCAGGACTGTGACTGGCTAAGAACTGGTGAAGTCTGTTACGGTACTATTGAACACAATTGCATTGGGAAATATTGAACCAGAGGAAACAAGAGAAGTTAGGAGCTTGCGTGCCAGAGCTTGTGTGAGACAGAGAACAGGTCCATTTCTTTTATCCTCCAGTCTTAGGAGCCCTTTAGATAAAGGAAACACATAACCTTCAGGGCTCCATGGTGGGCGACCGTGGGCTGTAGGCCACTCCAGTTCTGGAGGCTGTTGTTTTACATTTGCTATCTCCAGCTTAAATTCCCACAAATGCCTATGATTTCTGGCCAAGGAAGCAGATGTCTTAACTGTCTAACATAGTTTCATGTATGTGTTGGTAAAGTGATTCAAATATGACATTTTGGAAAGTTAAATATTTTAGCATCTTTTTTCTGTTAGAGCCCAAGTGTAATTTTTAGATGGGAGACAAGGGCATAGAACCTCTGATATAAAAAAGCTATGTCCCATGTATTTTTATAACTACATTCTGGAGTAATTATTTTAATAAAATGGCATAAAAGGCTATTAATGAGTATATAACATAATTTAGAAATTTATTTTCACTTTAGTAAGAATTTGTTATATACCTAATGTTTTCTAGACCCTGAATGAATTCAAAGTCTGGTAGGAGATTCAGACAAGTGAGAAAATAATGACAATATAATGTAATTTGCACTAAGTGTTTGGGTTTGGAGTGGCTCAAGAGTTGTTTTAATCTCTTGTCCCCTCTGGCATGAGACAGATTCCCCATCTTCATTCTTCATGTCACTCTCTGATTGGAGCAGTTCCTTTGGTAACAATAATAATGACCATTAACTGAGCATTTCCTAGGCTCCAGACACTCTTAATGTTTTATATGGACCAACTCACATCATCCTCTAAAGAGACCTACAAGATGGGCATTAATGTTATCATCATATTCACTTTAAAAATAAAGGAGAAGGTTTGATCTTCAGTAATTCATACTAGGGACCTAAAGAGTTGTGAGGAGCTAATGGTGGTCTGAACTTGGTGTGGGGCAGATGGCTGAGGAGAAGAGAATCTGCCTGAAGTATGGTACAGAAGACAGAATTGACAGGATATGTGGTAGGTGGTGAGGGAAAGAAAGACTTACGGGCCCCTGGCTGAGGGTCAGAGGGAGAGAGGGAGCAGGGGCATGTTCATGCCAATCACAGGGCTGAGATGTGGAAAGCATTGAGGAAAGGACAACCCTGGGCATTTTGAAGGAAGCTGTACCATTGAGGAGGCCTTGAAAAAGGCTGCATATATGAAGCTGTGTAAGTCCTGGTGGAATGAACGTCCTTTTTGCCTATTTGATCTTTACATCCCCAGAGTCTGCAGCAGTGCCTGGCATGAGACAGATTCCCCATCTTCATCCACCATGTCACTCTCTGATTGGAGCTGTGTCATGCCGGTGGGCACTCACGGTCCCCTCCTCAGAATTACCCTCCCCCTCAAAAGCCACATACATGAGAGGTGTTTTCTCTCTTTAAGACCTTAGTTTGTCTTATTTCCTGAGAAAGTACCCTGTAAAAACTTGAAGGTAATAGCACTGCTGACATTGAAACATAAATAGAAGTATTGTTGGATTCATGCCGTCTACTCTTCAGTCATCTTATACACTCTGCATTAACATCGCTGATTCTCAGAAATCACATGTACAGACCTGTAGCGTTCCTTATTTTAAGGATAAGAAGCAGCACGAAATGAATGATTATTTGCTTCCAGCCCCCAAGAATTCAGCCTCCTGCCTTTATTCCTACAGCCTGCTCCTATAAAATGAGTAATAAGAAGGAACGTGACATTCGTCACTTACAACTTGTCAAATGCTATATAAATGTTACAAGGACTTTAAGTGGGCAGTTTTTGTCTTTTGCTCAGTTTTGTCTTTTGTTCAGTTTTTTGCAGGGCGGCACCACTTTTTTTCTGGCCACATTCTAAGCAATTAGTGGGCCCAAGGCTGTAATTAGGATTAACTCATCTGGGGGCTGGGGATTTAGCTCAGCGGCAAAGCGCCTGTCTGGCAAGCGCAAGGTCGTGAGTTCGGTCCCTGGTACCGGAGAAAAACCAAAAAAAAAAAAAAAAAAAAGGATTAACTCATCTGTTTTGTAGGAATAGTGTCACAATCTGAGTAAGACAGTCCTCAAAAGTTAAATTTTGGCTGAGACTTACAATGAATTTCCTTTTCATGAAAAATACAAAAAATAATAGTAAAATAACCCAAAGACCTTTAATGCATACAATAATTTTAGTTTATCATTTTGATTGTTATTATAAGCATATCAATATCTACTGTCATCCTATAAATAGCAGCACTACTCTGTAGTTATTTAATTGGTGCATGAATGTCATTAAGATTAAGTCTCATGATGTTCAGTATTTTCCATTGTCAGTTTTGCACTAGCCTGTCCTGTGGTTAATTATTTTGCTTGAGGCCAAACAAGCACTCCTGAGTCACTGGTGGTAAAATGTTGGTGCGGAAACAATAGCAAGGCTGATTCTTGCACAGTTGCACACTGCGGTATTCTTTCCTTCTGACATCGGAATATCATGTGTCAAACACAGAGGTACCAGAGTATCGCTCTTCTAGGATAAATTGTGCATTATATACTAAACTGATCATGTTTCATCAAGTGAATGATTCTTGCTAACAATCAGTTTTACAAAAGCCACTGATAGAATTCATTGAGAAGAATAATTTCTGTTAGAACTTAGAGTATGGCTAGAGACTGAGGTCTTATTCTTGTTGAAAATATTATGAAGACCTGAAGGAGAGAAATCTTCCAAGTAACTTAAGAAACTTGAGAAAGTTTATATAGGTAGGTTAGCAAGGCTAGGGAATAATGTACCACATTTATGCTGTTTTTAAAAGTATATTATCTTTCTTTTTTGAGTTCTGGTAGCAAAAACATCAAGGGAGTAATTTACAGATTATAGTTATTATTTTCACTACATCTGATAGAATTTTGAAAAGAACAAATTCCTAATAATAGAAAAAGGTGAAAAAATTCAAGTAGTAAGATCATATATTCTCTTCCTGATGAGAACATATGATTTATATTTCATTCTGTGCAACTATGAAATAGCTTACCCCTAATATTTTTGTTCTAAATATTTTTTCAGGTATTTGCATTTTAATTTTTATAGATTTTACTTGGTATTTAATATTTTATTTCATTTTTAATGCAGTAGGTTTTCTTAGTGCATGAATAAATGTGCTTTTCGTTGTACTTCTTTATGTGGTGAGAACAAATAAACAGCACAGTGGATATTAGTGCCAAGTGATACATGTAATCTACCATCATCTCCACCTCATTTCATTCTCTGAACATCTATTGTCTGTGAAAACATCTGCGCTGAGCGTTGCATGGGCTACAAACACAGCACTGCTTCTGCTTCTTTACAGACATAGTTACTAAAACATCAGGAATTTAAGAGATTAAATATGCGGGGAGGAAAGAGCAGAAATGTCTTAGCAGAACCTAAGTGATGCTTTTACTTATGGGGCAGAAGCAAATCAAGAACAAGGAAGATAGTGTAAGGGACAAGAAGGAAGAGTCACAATGTATGAACACACAGTATATGTCCATTTTAACTAAAGTTAGAAAAAGTTTCAAGAAATTGGCATATTGTGTAGAAGACCAAGGACAGGTCAGAGAACTCAGCAAGGTGGTTTCCATAGATTGCTGGTAAAGGAAGCCAAACTCTTAAGGAATGATGCATAGGATGCTTGTTAATTGTCCATGCTGATGAGCTTTGGGATATAAATCAGGTACACGGTAACACACTGTGTTCAATGGACCTTTTTCTGTGGGAAATCCTTCGTAAGAAAGCATTTAGTGAGTTTTTCTGTGTTTGGTCCCTATGGTGGTTCTACTTTGAGTGATGGAACAATCGAGAGGTGGGGCCTGATGAGAGGTCTTCAGTGGTTGTAGCGGTGCCCTGGAAGAGGACTGCACAGCCTCAGTTCCTTCTCTCTCCTGGTCTGTGGCTCATGATGTAAGCAGTTATGCTCCATCTCACACTACCACCATGATGTTCTGCCTCATTGCAATGAGGCCAACTGATTATTGACTGAAGCCTTTAAAAGTATGAGGCAAAATAAACCCTTTATCTTTATAAGCTGATTATCTGAGGTAGTTGCTACAGTAAGGGAAAGCTGCCTGATATGGTTGCTTATCTTGTCCTGAAGGCTTAAGAAGCAGTTCACCAACAGCCTACCTTGAGGAGCAATGATGCAAATAATGTACAATCTGGATAAGTAGATAATTCTGTTTTACAGCTATATTTTATAACTTCATTGTTAGGTAATACATGATATAAATATAATATCTATTGAAGATACTTCTGCCATTTTTTAGACATCAAGGAAACTTGCAAAAATTATTTTCTAATTATTTTTGAATACATGCATCATTATATTTCTTTTCACACTTCTTACTTGGGAAGATTCGTTAACAAATCTTGCACATCATTGCCAAAATATGGATCTCCCATGATGTCCTTCAATAGCTGAATAGGTAAACTGTGGTCCAGTGTATTCACATAGTGCAATATAGTTCAATGAAAATATTCCTTTCAGTGCAATGAGCTATATCAGCCCATGAAAAGACATAAGGGAAACTTGAATTCATATTACTAACTGAAAGAAGCCAATCTGAAAAGAGTATGTAGGAGTGAGTCTATGCATATGACATTCTAGAAAGGGCACAACCATGGAGACCATAAAAAGATCAGTGGTTGCCAGGGGCTTGAGGGAAGGAGGGATAAACACATGACAGGGGAGTTTCAGGGCAGTGAGACTATTCTATGAAACTGTGACACTCATCATAGATCTGTGAAAATCCATGAAATGTTAATACCAGGAGTGAATCTAATGTGAATTGTGGGCTTTGGTTGATGATGATTTGTAAATGTTGGTGTATTGATTCTGTTATTCCCATGGGCCATGTTGCTGGAGGAGAAAGCTATGCTTGGGGAGGGGTCGGGGGCTGAATAGAACCAGCTCACTATAATTTCTGCTCCGTTTTGCTGTGAATTTAAAATTGGCCTAAATAATAAAATGCGGGAATTAAAGGTTTTAAAATGAAAAGCAAAATCTTGCAGTTACCTTGCAGCTTTCTAATAACTGTTTTATTGTTTTTATTTCTTTTTGGTTTTTTAATTTTTTTTCCGGTACCGGGAATCGAGTTCACAACCGTGCGCTTGCCAGGCAGGTGCTGTGCCGCTGAGCTAAATCCCCAGCCCCTGTTTTATTGTTTTTAGAAAAGATGACCTTCCATTGATGAAAAAAAAAACAACGAAACATTGAGCAATTAAATTGTGGAAATGAAATATATCCCTTTGGGAACTGACAGCTTTAGTACAGAATGTCATCGTCAGGCAGGTCTTAGTTTCAAAGTGGAGTAACTCAAAGAATAGCGGAGTGGATGTTTTCCAACAGAGAGCGGCACTTTGGAAAGGATCTGACCGGCCTTTCCATTAAAGGGCATTAGTACTCATGTTGCACAGGGAGCACCTATTGTACTGGCGCTTTCACAGGAGAGAAACATAAATAGGACACAGGATTGGTCTGAGGTATCCAAAGACACTAGCAGTGGCAGCAGTCTACCTCCCAGTCAGAATTTTATCCCAAAGGCAGATGACCAGTGTCCAAGTGTAACAAAGGAAAGCCTTATTTCTTAAATAAGCTGTTGTTTTATTCAGACCTTCAGCCAACTGCATGAGGCTTAGAGAAGCCTCTCCTAAGGGAAGACAATCAGCTTTACTCCGTCTCCCAACTCAGGTGTTAATCTCATCCAGAAGCACCCTCATAGACACACCCAGGATTAATGATCCACTGAGCTTGTTTTATAGCTTGTTACCTTATGCATAAAAGAATTTATCCCTCATTTGTCCTCAAGTTTTATATGTTTATAGATGAAGAAAGAACTACAAAAAAATTGCTTCTAAGTTATCTTTTGGTTCTAATGTTAAAAAACAAATATCCAAAGGATCTCAAACCTTGGTGGCTAGGGAGGGAAATAGCAATTATTTATTGATCTAAGAAGGAACCTAGAGGAATAAAAGATACGTTCCTCTATATTTCTTATTTGTCTTTTTTTCTAAGCAGAAAACAGTCACTAGTCTCAATAAGTCTTTTGGGCAGGAAACTATATGTTTGGAGGAGCAAGTTACCATTCTTTGCTGGAGATTGTCCAGTGAGGCCAAGAAAATATTGGAGGATGTGTAGAAGTATTTTCAGGGCCAGAACACTTAATAATTCTTGGTCTTTATTTTTACTTGGTGATTGGGAGATTCCCAGGGCAGCATTAGTGTATCCAGGTGGGAATGGGAGGCGGGACAGCGTGGTGACACAGTTTATCATATATGCCATGGTTTCCTTGCGAGGTCACTTGTCTGTTGTGTGGCCAGTCCACAGTAAATTCTACTACCTCAGTGTTGGAAATAATATAATGAAATGGCTAGACTGGGTGTGGTGGCGGGTAATCCCAGCACTCGGGAGGCTGAGACAGGAAAATCGCTGCAAGTTTGATGCCAGCCTGGGCTACAAAGTGAATTCAAGGCCAGCCTGAACTGCGTAGCAAGACTTTGTCTCAAAAAGACAAAATAATAATAATAATATAATAAAATTACTGTGTTTTTAACTTTTAGTTTATTATTCTGTGTGTAGTACATAACTGCTCCTTGTGTGCGGTTGGTGCTTGTTTATAGCACATCAGTGCCTTTTCTACCCCTGCCCCTGCTCACCCTCCCCTCCCCCACCTCTTGATCCCTTTCCTGGTTTTTCTTTTTCTATACATGTTCGCAGTGCGTAGTGTTTACTCCCCTTGTGTGGAGGTGGAGCATTCCCAGAGCACATCCCCACTCCCTCTCCCTTCCCACCCTTCCCCCCTTCCATTTCTTGATCCCCTTCCCCTTTGAGAAAGATCTACTTTGCTACTTCCTATTATCTCTTTTATTTTCTTCTGTATCTTTGCTCTGTGTTTCTCATATAAGAGAAATCATTCAGTGTTTAAGCTTGTGTGTCTGCTTTATCTCACTTAACATGGCTTCACGGGGCATCCATTTTCCTACACATGACTCAAGTCTATCTTTATGGCAGAGTAGTAGTATTCCATCGTATGTCAGTACCAGGTTTTCTTTATCCACTTATCTGCTGACGTATAGGTTGCCTCCAAGGTTTAGTTCTTGTGAAGTGTGCTTAGAATGGGAGATGTGTTCTACTCTGAGTGCTATAAGAGATGGTTGCTGAAAGTAATCACGGTAATCATATCTTCCTATTCTAGGCAAAGTCGTTTTCAGAAAACTCCTGGAAAAACAAATAAAATGTGTCCTCATGGTTAGAGCGAGGCAAGCTTTCTCCTGGTGATGACAGTTACTAACTACTCTAGCACAGTACGTGTGTGTTAAAGCAACTCTCAAAACTAATGAAAAGAAATTTGTGCCTTTTAGCAGAATGAATGAAAAAGTCACTCTAAAAAGAAAGAAAAACTCTAAAGTATAACAAAAAGTTGAATTTCCTTGCCACAGTCTTTAAAAATTCCATAAACTTACCTAAAACCCAACTCAATGTAAGGTACAAAAATACATCTATACTTAGATTCCTGAACAAAAATTAAATAGCGTTATTACAAATATTTGGTTTTGTAAATATTAAAATTATTTGAAACTTCTTTGTGAA
This sequence comes from Chinchilla lanigera, assembly GCF_000276665.1. Lineage (NCBI taxonomy): Eukaryota > Metazoa > Chordata > Mammalia > Rodentia > Chinchillidae > Chinchilla > Chinchilla lanigera. Next base: position 22,995,930 of record NW_004955411.1, read on the forward strand.
ATAGAATATTGATGGAGCAACAATAGGCCACAAAATGAATATATTTCTTACTAAGCAAGTAGTGATTTTTTTACTCAAAGTGCAAAAAGAAGGAAATTTGACATGTTTAAAACAGCCTCCATACTGGGAATGCTCACATTCCTTACTTTGTTCAGTCCCCTAAATGTCCTTAGGTGTAAATATTGCAGCTTTCCAGAGCATGAAATTGAGGTTGTTAAATATTGAGTTTTAAATATCACACAACTGCTAGATGTGAATCCAGATTCCACCCTAGATCCACATACCTCCAATTCCCCTAAATTTTTCTTTATGCCTGGCAGTGTGGAACTCAAGAGAACTTTCTCTTTAAGGTTGCCATCCACTAGTGAGCATTTGGAGCAGGTTAACTCCCCCACCCCAAAGCTGTCCATGTCCTGATCCCTGCAGCCTGTGATTAAGGACCTTTCTGTGGAGAGATTATTGTGGATTATACATCTAGACAGGGCGCACTCACAGGGGCCTTGAAAGATGGAAGAGAAGTCAGAGCAGCTCGAGGAGATGCAATGACAGGAGCAGAGGTGATTTCAGCTTTGAAGTGAAGCAAGTGACCTCTAGAAGCCAAAACACATAACCATAGAGGCTCCTTAGACTCTCTAGCAGGAACACAGCCCCCTTAACACCTTGATTTTACCCCAGTGAAATCCATTTTAAACCCCAGCCAGCAGAACTGTAAGACAATCCATTTGTGTTATTTTAAGCCTCTAAATTTGTAGCATTGTCATAGCAGCAAGGCAACTAATACAACTACCTTCACAGTAGCTGGTTAAACTGAACTTTTCTTCAATACATCTGTGAATTTTCAGAGGGGGCTTTGTTAACTATAATTTTAACGGACCTGGTCTCGTAGATAGCACCTGAAAATAGAGAAATAATTGTAAGTCTCAGCTGTGAAGAGCAGTTATAGTATAGTATAATAGCAATTATAGTATGTTACATAAGAAGCAAATTAGTTCCTTTATCTAAAACAAAATATCTGGAGAAAGAAAGATTTGACATATTTGGTGTAGAAAATTTTATTGTATGGTTATGGCAATTTTTTTTTTTTTTGCTTTTCTTCCTCAGCATTATAAAAGGATCCTCCTCTTTTAATATTTCAGCTTTGTCTTCTTAAGAGCACACACCCATGTGCACCTGAAAGGTGCTTGGTCAGTGCATTTTATAACTTTAAACAGCAGAAATGCTGTGTCTTATAACTTTGTGAGAAAAGAATGCTTACCCCCTTCTGTTTTCAGTAAGTAAAATACAGAAAATACTTTAAAAATACATTTCCTTATGGAGACTGACACTCTTAGTATCATATGAGGAACAGATTTATAAAGTCGCTTGTTAAAGAATATACAGATTTTAATGTCCTATATATTTCAGCACATTGGTATCAGGAAAACATAGTGAATTAGTGCTAGACAATTTTTATTAGCATCTTCTCTGTGTTCTTAACTTGCCTCATGGTCTGAGGAAATTCACTTCATTTTCTATGGTTTGACTTCTTTGTTTACAAAGTGGGGATAATGTCTCCATGTTTCCAACTTAAAAAAAATCTAGAGATAGTGTAAGTGGCAGTTGTTGGAGGGGAGTAAGAAGTTGCACCAATGCTGGGTGGTGGTTTTGTTATTTTAAAAAAAGTCCTTGAGCTGAGATTAATGGCACCATCTTGTAATCCCAGCACCCAGCAAGGATCAAGGCTGGAGGATCACAAGTTTCAGCTTAGCCTGGACAATTTGTGGCTCAGCAAGACCCCGTCTCAAAATTTAAAAATGGTCTGGGGATGTAGACCAATGTAAAGGCCCAGGGTTCAGTGCCCAGTACCACACTTATGGAAAAGTCCCTGCAATCCCCTCTTCATGTATATGTGTTTAAACATATACACGGACTTCAGGTCTTACAATGAAAGTCCTAATTAAGGTTTTTGGATTGCATGGTGGAAGAATAAAATGACATTAGTAAACTAGCTAAGTTTTTATTGAGAAGTTACTGCGCATTTTGAAATAAGTTTTACAAATACCTTCAATCAGAATTTGTTAATTTATTAGCATTCCCAGAGCTTAAATATTTATTACCTACGAGACAAAGGAGGAAGAAGCATTCTATGGAAATCAAGCCAGCTTTGCACTTTGCTGTGTGACTCCGTGAATTAGATCATCTCCCCTTTTTGTGCAAGACAAGAAGATCAAAATGAGTAAAGATAATTTTATGAATTTGTTGTCATAAAGTTGAAAAGTGAAAAATTAGCATTACCTCAGTAGCCTCTGAAGTAGGGGTTTATGCAGTCTTGTACAGATGAGCTCTGGGAATGTAGGAGAAAATTTACTATCTGTAAATTTCTACATCAATTTTATTTCTGCTTTGGAGTTTACTTTATCATGTGTGCACATATGACATTTATACTATATGATATATTTGTATAACTTATAAATATATAAACAATAGGACCACTGTTCAAAAAACTTGTTAACGGTTACCTGCACAATCAGAACTGTTCAGAGAGCACTACAGGTGTGAACTAGGACGCTACAGTGTGCTCTGAAAAGTTTTAGCTTTTCTTTGCACTAATTAAGACTAGTGAGAAATGTGTTTTGGTTCACAGCTTTTTTTTTTTTTTTAAACATAGCCAGAAGCCACAAACCAGTTACAGAAAATGATAAACCATAGCAATTAAACTGAAAATTTATCATGATGAGGGGAAAAAAAATCTCCATTTTGTAAATAACTCAAGTCTATTTATAAGCATGGTCAGGGCAGAGATCTTTGCTTCCTGATTTAACAGTGTTTGCATTACCTCCAACAGAACAAAACCTATTGTAGGCACTGAACAAATAATTATTGACAGAAGATACAAATTTGTTGATGTTATATAGCAAGAAGCAGCATGACATTTCTCTTTTTCAAAAGAGAATAAAATAGAATAACAAAATAACAACAGCATAGACAAAAATAAAACAAAGCAAAACCAATAAAAATGATACAGGGTTTCAAAAGAGAATGATAGGAATTAGCAGTGTTTGTTACAATAGCAAAATAGCTTTAGCAGCACATCATACAAGCGCCCAGGGTAGAGTTGTTATTAGACGAAAGCTTTACTCTTTTTTCCTTTCCTTTGCCTGTAGGTTCCCTAAGTAGTGAGTGCATTTCTCTGTGCACAGACTTTGCCTGTCTGGTTTCTAATGCGCTGACTCTGCTTTGCATCTGGGTGTGTTTATGTGTCTGTATTTCTGTTTTACTCTCATTCATTCCTTCTTCTTTGTTTGTCTTTTTAAACTGATTTCTCTATCTCTCTTTTTTGAGACAGGGTTTCACTATATACTTTGGGCTACCCTTAAACTCACTTTATAGCCCAGGTTGGCCTTGAACTCACAGCAATCCTCCTGCCTCAGCCTCCTGAGTGCTGGGATTACAGGTATGCACCACCACACCCGGCTCTGATTTTTCTTTTTAAATGTCTCTCTAAATTATAAATATACACTTTGTCTTTCTATTGAATAAATTTTGAATCACATGTTGAGAACTTATGGAAAAATGGAACCTTTTTAATTTTTAATTTTTCCATAAGAAAAGAATTGTTCCATGCGCAGAACCAGGGTGATAAACTATCGGATCATCCAGAAAAGTGTAGAGACTAGCACCTGGCAGGGTTGGCCAGCTAGCTTATGTTGCCCTTCTGAAGCTGTTAATTGAAAAGGTCTGCTTCTCCAAGAATTTCATTTCCTGGCACCACTTGTGTCTGTGTGGGGCCATGTGGCCAGTTCTTGCCAGAAGAATATGGAAGATTGGAGTCACTTGGGGGACAAAAGAGTTATGAAGCAGATTCACTTGTTCCACAGTCTCCCGTTCTGCGTCTGCAAACCAGATAGAAATTACTTTGAGGACCTTGGATGAGAGGAGCCTTGTGGGGAAAGGAGTCTTGCTCTAGATGACCAAGTGGGTGGTTGATCAGCTAGAAATACGCACAGTGGGCCATGCCACGAGTGAGTGAGCCACGAGGAGCTTTATCTGTTATAAAACTACCTAAGAATCTAAATACATGCACCACACACACACACGCACACAGAGGATAGCTAAGATAGTTGTATTACTGATTTCTATTGCTTTATTGAAAGGAAGAGTTAATGTTTAATTGTTTGGTCAATCTTACTTGCCTGTATCTGGTTATCTGAGTAACCAATTTGAAGAAATCAATGTGTAATGTGACAACCATTGTTAATTTCCTATCACCTTATCTGAAGTTCTGTATTGCTTGTATTGTTTTTGTGTTATTCTGTAGATGTATGTGTGTGTTAGTATGTTTTTGTTCTTTTATCTTTAAAATAAAAAAATAAAACTACCTAAGATTATAATCATATCACCTTATACCAAAAAATACTAAATTATACCAAATTACAAACAGACTCATCTAATGAGTGAACTGTGATACTGAGGAAAATGGTTATGATGCATTCAGAAAGGATGTAATAAGTATAATTAATACCGAGTTAAGAAAACATTTTCAGTGTTACATATGTCTGAGGAGAAAAAAACACAAAGCATGAAAAGTGATAGTATGATATGTCAAATATTAGGCCAAATATTTTAGACATCACAAAATATGTGAACTTCTCAGGGACATCCCTTAAAAGATACAAACTCTGATTTATTAAAATGTAAATCTATATTAAAAATGTACCTCCAAAATGTATGTCAAACACTAATATTAATATATGTATAACAATATTAATATGCCATAAACTGTAATTTGAAATGAACAGAATTAGAAAGGGCAGAAAATGAAATTCTGTGCTGACCAAAGTAATATTCCATCAAAAAGATAACATTTCTGAATCTATAGCCATAGACAAAACTTCAAAATATCATAAGGAGAAAACAGTGTATCTCAGAGTGGAGGGTGTTTAAACACTTTTTTTCCGAAGCACACACACCATGCAGATTAAAAGAAATAAAAATGTAGATAAATAATATGGGTAGCATATCTTCTAAGCATACATAAAACAGTAGTCAAAGTGTTAAATTGATTGTTCTGATCACATGCTAAGTGGGCCATAAAGAATTCCTTAAAACCCAGCATCAATAAAAAAATCAGTAAGCTCCCATTGTACTACTTGCAATTTTTTTAGAAAAGCACTCAATAATTCTTGAATACTAATGAAAACATGTCAGTGTACTTCTGCTGATTTAAAGGCGGATGGGCGACTTTTCTTGCAGTTTGAGTTCCCTGGGAAGAAGCCTTTGGGACAGAGTTCGGTGTGTGAGTTGTCCCACCTGGTACCCAGTATGCTTGGGAGGTGAAGAGCAGGAGTGAGCAGAAGGAGAAGTTGGGGTTTTTTTTGTTTTTTGTTTATGTGATTTTTTTTTTTTTTTTTGAACTGGTGATTGGTACCAAGGCTTTTACACTGGGCTGCTTCCTCAGCCATGTTTTTATTTTTTATTTTGGGACAGGATCTCTAAGGCGCAAGTAGCCCTGTCCTGCCAGAAGCCTCTCAGAGTGCTGAGCTTGCAGGTGTGCCATTATCTCTTCGTTTTCTGTAAGTTGGACTTTGATGCACACCCAGAAATAGCAGCCTCAATGGACTCCACAGGGAAGATGGGAGCTAAAATGCCCTCCACAGTGGGCTGTGCTGACCAGGTCTTTATATTCTCCCATAGATTATTCATTTGATGCAGGCTGTCCTGAGGGAGAGTGTGACCTTGGGCCAGGCACTTTTAGCAGCTGAGTCAATCCCTGCAAAAGCCAGAAGCTGAAGTCTCCCTGCCCACATTTTTCTTCACAGTTGTGATAACAAATCTTCATTAGAGGTAGATTGGGTTGCATTAGGTCCCTTCCAAGCCTTGGTGCACTTACTTGGCAACAAGGAACACCCAGAGGAAGAGCTGTACTTTCAATCCTAATAAAACCCTGGAAGGAGATAGGATAAAACCAGGCATATAATCCTGCTTGTCTTGAAATACCCAAAATTTTAATGTTGATCAATATTTTATACTATTTTTAAAAATGAGTTATTTAGGTGAACATTGATGAAATTATTCAAGAATTATAAAATAAGAAAAATACATTTGAAGAAATGAAAAATGTAACCTTTAGACATGAAGAAAATTAATTATCAAATATACTGTAGAATCTTTATACCAATACAGTTCTGCACCTTGCCTGACAAGTCTGTAGGAAAATATGAATTACCAAAATCAGACCAAAGAAAAGAGAAACTGTAAGAATTGGAAGTAGTGAAAGCAGTCACACACCTCCTCAGAAAAGCAGTTGGCCCAGATTTTTCACTTGCTGATAGTACCAAGTCTTTCCTTAATCGCTGTTTGCTGTAATAAATGAATCTGTTCTGAAGTCTGGAAGAAGATAGAAAGTCACACTCCTCGTTTTATAAGACTAGCATAATTCTATTACCAGTATATTACAGGGGTAGTCAAAAAATGAGAGCTACATCTCCCTTATTAGTATAGATTCAAGCATTATAAAAAATACAGCTACATTCAATAATCAGTTTCCAGGCCTCATTTTTCTCTACTTACCAGCATCTTAGTACTTCTTATTTTTGAAAATACTTTGTTCTCTTGGCCTTTGGGGCTCCACACATCACAAAATTTCCTCCCACTCACTAGTTGCTCCTCAGCCTTTGTGAGTTTTGCCTTATTGCTTCATTTTCTTAAAATTGGAGTGGGCCAGGCTCAGGCTTTGTGCTTTCCTTTAGAGCAGCTAACATGGTGATTCATTTGTGATTCATTGTTTCCCCCCTCGTCTCTCTGTCTCTGTCTCTCTCTCTGTCATCCTATGTGATGATATATCACAGTCTTCAAAGAAACACAACCAATGTAATGTGTTATGTGTTCAAAGTCAAACTTCTTAGTCATCTTATAAAACTGCTTCTTGCATACTTTTCTTCCATTTCAGTTCATGGTAAGTCTGCAATCCTTTTAGTCTCCAAATAGCTGTGTCATGTTTGATTCCTTTTTTTTTGAGTCCAGATTGCCAGCAAGTCCCATGGCTCCATCCTTCAAAATACATGCAGACGTCAACCTGCATATATGCAGACTGCCTCCACCACTGTGATGCAAGCCTCCATCGTATTTTTCCTGGAATTTGCAGAATGCTGCTGCCTTGTTGTCCTACTTCAGTTCTTATCCTTTGAAGTCAGTTTCGTTACCGCAGCCCCAGTGATTCTGTTGAAACCACAATTCCTATTGTATCACTTCTGTGGGACACATTACAATGGCATCTATCCTCACTCAGAGCGGAAACCAGTTCTTCCTCCTGCTCTTGCCTTGCTTTGCTCCAGCACACTGGCCTTCTGCCTGTTCCTCAGACCTGCCTGCCACCCTGTCCCTGAGCTTCCTCTGCACAGCTCTTTCCTCTGCCAGGATTGCTCTTCGGGATAGCTGTATAATTTGCTCCTTTGCCTTCTATAGGTCTTTGCCCACAGATGACCTTTTCAGAAAATAGCGCTTTAATTTTAATTGTGAAAACCCATCTTTTAAAGAATACTGTATTCATGTGTTTTTATAACTAAAAATAGTAAGTCAAAAAAGCCAACATTTAGTTTTTTTTCTCTAAAAATGAAACTTTTGAAGGCATAGTCCTGGTCAGAAAAAGATTAAGGTCTTTTGAGATTTTGGATCATATTTATTTAGCAATGACAAGCTTCTTGTATCTGTAGATACAGATGCAAATTTAGCACTTACCAGTACCACAATTACTTCATGTTTCTCAAGTAAAAGTCATTTTCATTAAGAACAATTTTCTCTGTACACATTTCTCTGTAGAATAATTAGTGTAGGGTGGGAGCAGAAGGGCTTAGATACACTACTGTATTATCACTGTTTATTTTCTGCTTATGAAGACATGACTTTGCTTATCAGGTTAATAATATCCCTTAGTTATTGCAGGCTGATCAGGTCTGCAAGCTCCTGAATGAGTATATAAAAAGAGGCAAATGGAATGATTTCAGGGCCCCAGGAGGATCAAAGCCCCCCCCCCCGAATTCAAGATTCTCTCATGGCTAAAACCAAGACCTTCTCTGGGTGGCCCATGTTTATTTGGTTATCAGATGAAGGGAGAGGAGTACTCAAGAAGGGTGGAATTAGTCAAGGACTTCTCCAAGCAAGGTATTAAATTAATCCTTAGTAAGGATTAAGTTAATCCATCCAGGAGTGAGATGCCTGAACCTCCAGTCTTTATCTAGTTGAGATTAGATCCAGGTGTCCTTGCTGTGATCTTGTCTTATCCTTTGATGCTTTCTGGCGTCCTCTACCACTACAAGTTTTAGTAGGGATTAGTGACTCACGGAGGTTCACTTGCTATGAGTCCATAGCCCACTTCCAGACACATGGCCTAGGCTTTGGACAGATTTGCAAGTAAACATAAAACACCAGTTGGTTAATTTAAGTCCTGCTTAGGGCTGCTTCATAGTGGTTTCCATCATTTGCTCTTGAAGAAACTGAATTTAAATGATTTTACTGATTTCTCAACATAAAATTTACCATATTCTTAGTGAATGAACTGCTTTAAAGAACATTTAAATGATGAGTTTCAAAAACCTGCAATCCAGAGACATGTTGGTTTTTTTTTCCCAGTTGCTCTACTCTTACATGGATAGTGTAAGCCACTAGGTAGTTAGGAGCAGGGAGAACTGGCCACTGAGCCACTTTGAAACATTAGAGTAATTAATTGGTTGAGGACCTAATGTCCTGGCTTGTGGTCTCTTCCCAACAACTTTGGATATACAAAATTCTGCTTCAGAAAAGGGAGCTAAAATGCTGCCATAGCCTTTTTTAAAAGTCAACTGTGACTTTAAAAAAAAATTCTTGAAAAACTATAGTTCCAAGGACTGCAGAAATTGACCAAAAAAAATCATCCAGAGTTGAAAATGTGTTCCAGTTCACCAAAACATAATAGACTTACTTGTGAGTAGAGGTTAGCGTTTTGCAACTTATATTTGAAAATTAATCAGTATCTACCAAGAGGAGGCCTCAAGCAGTAGTTTGTAAATTTAGCCAGAAAAATAGCACCATTAATGATGGCCGTAACATTCAACAAAGCCAAATTAGCCAATCAACCTGACATTTTATAGGTAGCTGTTACAGAGCCTCGTACTTGATGGACCTTAAAATAAACATTAATTGCCTAGTTGACAAACAGTGACCCATCTGCAGCCATCAGAGCTGCATATAGTGGAATAACTGGGGGAAAGCTGACTTCAGATGTGCTCTGGGACAGGACTTTATGAACACCAAGAAGAATGTGGGTTTTTTAAAAATTAAAACAACTTCATAATTTCCTTTTAAAACTGAGCACATTCATTAAAAATAGAAATTATTCTGCAATTCAATTTTAAGTAGAAGTTAATAGTAATAATGGTCAAATGTTATTTCCTTTTTAATAGAAAGCTGAGAGCAATCATCTCCTTTCTTTATTTTTAATTATTTGAATCAGTGCTAGAGAAGTCATTAACATTTCCGAGCCAGATGACTATTATTTTCATCATTGTGCTTCTAGTTCACTGTATTCATTATAGTGAATGGAGCACAGTGCACTGGGGTCTGTATTCTTTCTTGTTTGAAACCAATTCATTTCTACTGAATATAAGTGCTATAAAGATTGAAAAATATTTATAAACTAATCATAATAGCTAACATTTTATATCATTTTAGTATGCCAGTCATTGTGCCAAGTCCTGTCTGTGCTTTTATTCCAAGTGTGTGCTGAAAGATAATTTCATTTTTTCTTTCATATCTTTTTACTACTTTAAACATTATAACTTTTATGCTGTTTTATTTAAAATGAAATTTTCACTCATGCTTATTTGATCTCATGTGTATAGTTAATCTCAGCTTCATCTGAAAGAACGTGTTTGGAGACAATAAAGCTGATGAAATTTTAAACCTTTAAAATTGAGTATTGAGTGAAGGCAGATGTTTTGTAAGAAAGGGGCAAGACATCTGATCGCGGGAACCTGATGAGTAATCACTGTAGGTGTGTCATCTGCTACAATTCTGTGTATCATCTGTGTGAAAAACATTCAGAATGGATTGTCCACACTGTGGGATGATCAGCTGCTTGTTGACTCAGTGCTTGTAATTAGCCCATCTGATGTTGATTGGGCTCTGGGCTTGTATGCCTGGACTCCTGAAAGGTTGGATTACCAGTATTCTTCTCATTTAGAGAGATTTGACTAAAGGAATAAGGGACTTTCATATCAAATCACTCATCACATTGTCATCACAATACAGCTGTCAGATGCTTTCTGATCCTGCTGCAGACCCATTAGTTTGTAGTCAACCGCACATGAGATTCTAATAATGGGTAATAGCGATGCAGTGCTTAGGTAGCAATGAGTAGACATCCTTCCAAGATCAGCTGTGACGAGAAGCAGAGGGGAAGTGGAGGAGATCAACCCTGAATAGAAATAGAGACTAAGGACATCTAATGTCTGCATTTGTTTTTCTTTGCATTGAAGATCCTGCTACTTTCCTACTGTAGCCAGCTGTTCTTGGGAGGGACGTTCTGAAACACAGTGGTAAGGTGTGTGGCTTCAAGCCCCGATTCTCTCATTTACCAGCTTTATCACCTCAGGCTAGGGGCTAAACTTCACTAGTTCTTGGTTTCTCATGTGTTTTTTTTTTTGTTTGTTTTTTTTTTTTTTGGTTTTTCTCCGGTACCGGGAACCGAACTCACAATCTTGTGCTTGCCAGGCAGGCGCTTTTGGCTGCTGAGCTAAATCCCCAGCCCTTGGTTTCTCATGTTTAAGTGGAATAATAGTAACTATTGCAGTGCTGTGAAGATTAAAAATTTATTTCAATAGGTCTCTGACAGTAGGGCCTGGCAGAGCAAATAGCTAGAGGACAGGTAACAAGGAGCTGCTGTTGTCATTGTTAAATATTAAAGTACAGCGCCAGTGTAGCCCTAGAAAAGTTATTTATTTTTCCTATTTGGCAAAGCTCATTTCACTTGAAAGATTACTATGGATGATGTATGTATGCACATATAGTATTTACAAAATATATTTATTTCTATGTGTCTTGAGGAATAGTATACATACATTTAATAGCATTAAAATAACTCCTCCATAGTTACTTTTTTAATGGTATTTTAACTTGGGTGGATTATTCTTCAACTCTTCTATTTTCATTTTGTAAGATGTAGACACATTGCCTTACCTGACATGGACAAGACATCTAATATGTTTGCAGAAAAAATGAATTTGAACATTTAGGAAGAACCAAGCACTTCATATTTGTGGATTTGGCCTGTTCTGCCTTAGATTCGGAGGGATCCAGTGAAATGGTTGCTTAGCAACTAATGGAGTTAGATGAAACAATCTGTTAGCTGGGCTCCTGCCCTCATCTGCGTGTGTGGCTAACAACTGGGGGAGCGATTCCAGTGCGTGTTGCCTTGCTTGAAGCAGGGAAACCAACGTGATGAATAAGATGAAAGATTGGAGAGAGATAACCCAGCTAGACTTGAAACCTGTATGTGTTCTCTTCTATGCCTTCTTTTATGTTATAATGGTTAAAGAAAAAGATATTTAAAAGAAGACATTAAAAATAAGGGAGAGGGCTGGGGATTTAGCTCAGTGGCACAGCGCCTGCCTGGCAAGCGCAAGGTCATGAGTTTGATTCCTGGTACCAGAAGAAAAGCAAAAACAAAAACAAATAAAAATAAGGAATGGGGCTGGGGATTTAGCTCAGCGGCAAAAGCGCCTGCCTGGCAAGTGCGAGGTCGTGAGTTCGGTTCCCGGTACTGGAGAAAAACTAAAAAAATAAAATAAATAAAATAAATAAAAAAAATAAGGAAGGTACTGTTGAAATTGTAGGTTAAAATTTCAAATGATCATTAACTTACATTGAGTTTTAAAAGAATATAATAATAAATGATAATTGAAGATACACCATACTGTTCTCATTCCCTCCGAAAAGGGGTGATGGGTTTTGTGAAAGATATCATGAATAGAAACAGTGTGTCTTAGTGCGTATTTGCTGTTGGCCCCTGTGTGTACCCTGCCCGGCCTTGTGACTAGAGACTGACCACTCTCACTTGAGCTGTTGTGGCCTCACAGTCCTCAGCAGACCTCAGGAAGCCATTGCCAATACCAGAATGGACAGACAAGAAACTGCCTGGCTGTTCCTTATATGAAACTTCTTTTAGCTTTTAGTCTCTGAACTTAAAAGGAATGCTCTGAGTGATTTCAAGAAGAAAGCAGCTCTGAGGTGATGACATAAATTTCCTCTTCAGGAAAATATGGAAATAGGCCAGAGAAAATAAGCCAGAGTAATTAGGTAAAAGGAGGTAGAGGAGTCTCCTGAAGGTCCTTACTATTGCTGCCATCCAAGAACAAGAAGATTACTCTTTGAAAGGCCAGGTCTTTGGAACTGTTATATCTATGTCTATGTCTATAGCTATAGCTATACCTATACCTGTATCTTTTATTTACTAAGCTATATTTGCTGTGTCCCTGTGAATCTGGGGTTCAATCCTCCCTTGCTGAAATTTGGACTCCAACATTTTCTTTAAGTTATGTAGAATTTCTAGTATTGATTTCAAGCGCTAACATTTTGTGACTCAGAATTTGAAGTTGATGTTTTTTCCAGAGGGAAGCTTAAGGGCTGTTACCAGATAGGGGTGTTAAGCAGAAAAGAGAATAAACATATTGGCTTTCATTTTAGGAACAAGGGGAGAAAATTGTGAATACAGTGATCATGATATAATATTTTGAAGGCTTTACTAGTACTTCTCCAGCAAGAGACAGCCTGATACTGTATGCGAAGTGTCAGGTCTCCCACTTCAAATGTGCAAATAGAAAGAGAGCTGACCTCAGGATACTGACTCTACCCATGCTTCTCAAACAATTACGCACATGCCGTTCACCGTGGCTCTCATTAAAACATGCTTTCCCGTCCAGTAGGAGTGGGGGCGTGATCCAAGATTCTGCATTTCTAACAAATGCCTCAGAGATGCCAGTATTGCTGGTCGCAGGGCCATATCTCAAGTCACAAGGGCAAGAAACAATGATCTCTAAACTTGCTAGTTTCAGAACTCCAAAATTCCATTTATAGGAGAGACAGTATAATTGTGATTCTTAGAATCTATCCAGTGCAACTTTGATAGACTGCATTAAGAGCCCCTTGTGTTTGTCACTCAAAGACTCTCTCTGAATTCCTGTTGCATTTTTCTCTTATAGACTCTCTCACTCTGCTTTGTCACTTGCTGTACTTCTTTCTTATCCAGTTCTTCAGCATTTTCTGATACTACTTTTTCTGAAATGTCTTTCCTCATACCTACTTTGCCTGGTTCATGAGTACTGTTTCCCACCTGCTTAGTTACTCCTTTACAGAGGAGTAGAAAAGCTGTCCCACATTCTTAGAAAAGCTATCAAAATGCAGGATCTGTCTCATTCAGGAGTACATTTATATTTTGAAAAGAGGAATTGTACCACTGGGTATCATACAAAAACAGACTTAAATGTTTCTGTTATAACTTTTAGTCTGAAAAGAAAGGCTTTTTTCATTCAATCCTCGGTTTTTGTTTGTTTGTTTTGTTTTGTTTTTGGTACCAAGAATCGAACTCAGGACCTTGTGCTTGCCAGGTAGGCACTGTACCACTGAGCTATATCCCTGCCCTCAAATATATTTAATAATAAAGAGTAATAATGCCATCCCTAAATATCTGAAAGAGGCAAATGTTTGCTTGATGAAAGAATGGATGTCTTTACATGGTGGCAGGAAAGTATTGCGCTCCCGGACTCATGGGATGGGTCACAGGTTGGAAGGTGCAGAAGCAGTAGAGTAGTGATGACAAACCTTTTAGAGACAGAGTGCCCAAACTGCAACCCAAACCCACTTATTCATCACAGGGTACCAACAATGCAAATAATCCTGAATGCTCAGCTGCTGAGACGGTGCTGGGACAACTTGGCTCAGGTGCTGAGAGAGAAGCCTCAGCCTGCCCACTTTAGCACATGTGCCATAGCTCACCACCACTGCACTAGAGTAATAAGCAGAATCCAGACATCTCGGAGAGTGACCTATGTGGGACGCTATTCTGTCCTCTAGAATACATAGCAGCGGACACATAAATAAATACCTTTTGAGAGTCACCCAACTTCGTGGTTGACAGCAATTTTTGATCTTTACATTTACCATAACTTTAGCTAAGAAAAAAACAACTTATGTTCTTTTTCCATTCGATTCCTTTCTTCCCCAAAAGACTAAGGCAGCTAAAACAAGCCACATCCAGGAGGACAATTCTAAAGGGACTCAGGGTAAACCATAATGGAAGGTTTGGAAGGTTTATCATCCACTGCCTAACTAGTACAGTGACCCAAGAAAACATAATTCATGTACTATGAGTTTAGGACTCAATTTGAGTTATTTCTATGTGAAATAAGGAAGAAATAATGCATTGTAAATACACACCTCCCTTGTGGTAGGCACTTACAATGGATAATTTAGGCAGCAACTGTGCCAAGAACAAAGCTATGAAATGCAGCTAGTCCTTTGAATAAAAAGCCTACCTACTTGGGAATGGTATGAAAACCAATATGTAGCACAACTTTTAGCCTGAAAAGAAGACTTTAATTCATGTTGTTAAGGTAGGGGCAAATTGGTATTTAGCAATACTAATTTTTATGCCTAATTATATGTATAATAGTATAATTTTACTGTTTTAGTTTGCCCTGTGATATTTTATTCCCTGACAGTATTACTATACTGTTTAAAGAACAAGAAAACAGTTATAAATATACAGAGGAAAAAGCTCTACCGACTAGATATCCCGATTCCTTCAGGTGAATAAGCTCCTTAGATGAATTGGCTTACTTCTGCATTTATGAAAGGAGGTAAGTATCCAGTTCAACTGTAGTCAAGAGTCTTGCCAGTAAAAGGGAAAGATATATAATGAGCAGTCTCATTAACTGAGACCTGCTGCCTATTCTGTGTATGAGCTATAACCAAAACTACAATACCATTGACACTAAATTAAGCAAACTGTTGTTTCAGAAGTTAGTGCATATTTCTGTAATACCTGTTGGCCATTGTAAACATCATTAATTATATAACATTTTACATATGAAAGATAGAAGGGCTAGGCTGAATCTGCTGGTTGCTCTTTTTCAGTGACTTTCTAAATATGCGTGAGTACTTTCATAGTTACATAATCAAATTATTGTTAAAGATAGGGTTGAATGTGCCCATCAGCAATTCAGTTATTAAACCTGTAAGATTCCTGATGAGGGGAATTCACAGTACATCTTGCCTACAAAGTGTTAATGCTGAAGCTCCACCTAGTTTACCAGGTAACAGCATATTTCAGCAACTCTGAATGCTTAAAAATATCTATTGGTTGTCATTTTACTTACAATGAAAGTTGTAGTAGAATTTCTGTTGGTCAGTTTTGCAGGCTATTGCACCAAATTAAATATGGTTGTACCTCATCCTGTGACTACCTAACTATTACAGTGACCCAGGAAAAGTAATTCACGTACTGTGAGTTTAGGACTCAATTTGAGTTACTTCTATGTGAAATAAGGAAGAAATAATGCATCGTAAATACACACCTCCCTTGTGGTAGGCACTTAAAGTGGTTGTATTCTTACAGAGTTTTCAATTAGAAAGATTTGTGGTGGTGGCAGCACTTTATCAGCCAAGAGTAAACTGTGATGATTGTAAGTCTCAGCCTGGCCAAAGCTCTCCTGAAGACAAAACACTGTGAACCAAGCAAGAGTCTGTGCTGTGATTCAGTATTTCAAAGCAGAACCTTATCCCAGGCACTGGCAGAATGTTGTGGCTTGATAGAGAATCTTGGCATATGTCCTCCCCACCCCCAAATGTCTAGCTTTGAACTCACTTGTGTTTCTGAAGTGTTTAGTTTGTGATGGATGCTCTTTCTCTTTGACTACAATTTTTGTATTTCAGCATCTGACACACCTTGCATACAGAAATACTTTCTTATATAGAACTAATTTTTTTTGTTTTATTACACTATAGAAAAGCAGGACATCATTGGCAAATAAAAAAGAGCATTTTGGTGTGTTCATTCATTCATCTGAATGTCATATGTATGCAACACTAGCGGCTTGGGCCGCCTTGTTAAGTAAGGAAGGCATGGTGCTCGCCTTCACAGAGCCTACCTTATGCTTTTACAACAAAGTCGATGCTGAGATATAGCACCACTGGCCTCATTACGTCTTTTGCTACCAAAAGAGACTTTGTCCTCCTCTTTGGGCTCTAGTGGGTTTCCTAGGCATCCTAGGCAGCTGGTCCTTCACTGTGCCAAAGGTCAGGTCTGTCTTGTCACTTTGCCATAGCCGAGACACGGTATCTGACACCTGTGGTTTTAAGGAGGAGAGGTTTATTTTGGTTCACAGTTACAGTCCCTGATTGGCTGGCTCCAAAGCAGAAACAGCATGGTTAAAAAATATGGGAGAGGAAAAACGCTCACATCGTGGTAGCCAAGAAGCGGAGAGAGTAAAGCGAAGCTGGGGAGGGAGATACACCCTTTTAGGTCATTGATCTGCCTCCAAGCAGACCCCACCTCCTAACAGCAAGTCAGCTGTGAACTCATTAGCAGACTGATCCACTGAAAAATGTAGTACCCTCACAGTCCTTCTAAAGACAGGGACATGGAGCTTTTGGGAGTACCCCAGATCTACACTGTAACATTTTGCTCCTGGCCTGAAAAAGAAATGTATTTAGTCCATGTGTTGGTTACTTTTCTCTGATTGCTGAGACAAAATATCCTACACCCAAATTAAGGAGGGAAAGGTTTATTTAGCTCAGTTTGTAGAGGTTTCAGTCCATAATAAGCTGGCTCCAAAGCAGGGTGGCGTGGCAGAAGGGCAACAGTTCATGGTGGTGGAAGACAGCAACAAGAGCAAAAAGGGGAGGAGAAGGGGCTGGGGATTTAGCTCAGCGACACAGCACCTGCCTGGCAAGCGCAATGTCGTGAGTTTGATTCCTGGTACGGGAAAAAAACAAAAAACAAAAAAAAAAGCAAAGCACAGTGCCAAAACATATTGGGGCTGGGGGTTTAGCTCAGTGGCACAGTGCCTGCCTGGCAAGCACAAGGTTGTGAGTTCGATTCCTGGTACCAGATAAAAAAAAGGGGGAAGAGCAGAGAGAGAGCAAGCAAGCCTCTTTCCCTCCTTTACATTGTATGCAGGCTGCTGCCCCAGGGTGGGTGTAGCACTCAGACCCATAATCCCAGCATTGGACCATGAATCAATCACAAACTCTAGAAGCCCGCCCCAAGACTGCATAAGGCTTTGGGGGGGACATCCAGACACAAACCATAACAGTCCATCTTTAAGAGTTGCCAAAATTTTGACAGTTCAAAGATTGCTTTTAAGTCCATGACCAAAGTTTTCATTGAAACTCAGGAAAATTGTGAACTGTGATCCCCTGTAAAAATCAAAAACAGAGTTAATCACTGCTGACATACAGTCACACAATGTAAACATTCCCATTCCAACAGAGAAAAATAACGTGATGAAAAGAATGGGATCAAAGCAAGACTAAAACCCAGAAGGAAGGCCAGGGCAAGTTGTGGCAAGATGTAAACTCTCAAGGGCTTGGGAGGTCCCAACTGTGATTTTTCTCAGCAAAATTGCACATTCCTGTTATCTCCAGCTTCCTAGGTCTCCACTGTACTTTAAGCATCACCTCAGCTTCAGACACTGTCCTCTCTGGGCAAATTGCCCAGCCTCCAAGCTCTTCTTCTGAAATTTGGGTGAAAGCCTCCCTGACTCCCCAGCTCTTGCCTCTTGCATATCTGTAAAACCAGCATTGCATGGATGTTGCCAAGATGTGCTACTAGCTCAATCAGTACTTGGGGCCTCTTGAATCATGACTGTTGAGGCCTCCAAGTGCCTGGGTGGCTGAATTCTGTGAACTAAATCCCAGGTATCCAGTTTCCTACATAGTCCTTGTAAAGCAGGATGCCCTGGGGCACTCTTCTCAAATGGGATTGTTTAATTTTTGTACCTTCAAGCCTGTGAAAGGTGGGGTCTTGCTGATTCCTCAGATGCCCTCAAGGCATCTTTCCTAATGTAAAGTACCTAACCTCTTTTAAATACTAATTTTTTTAGCAACCACACTGTCTAAAGTACCAACTTTGTGGGCTTGTCCTTTCTGGCAAAACTGAAAAATTTAAAAATCATTTCTCTCTGCTATTGCTCCTGATTCTCATTGTAAATTTTGCTAAAAACAGCAAGCAATATCCATGCTACAGGTTGTATTTTAGGGTGCCTTGAAATTTCCTCCACATGTTAATTAGTCTGCCGCACTAATCTCAGTTTGCCACAAAGTCTCAGGACATGGGCAAAAGGAGACAGATTCTCTGCCAGAGTGTAACACACATTCCTTCTGGTCCAGCTGCTAATACCTCCTGAGCCTGAACTTTGCTGTTCACCTTTCTGTCTGCATTCTGGTTTTCTGAACTCTGACCATAGTCTCCCATCAAGCTTGGCTTAAAGCATTCTAGGGCTTCTGTAGGTGGCATCTCCAAAGCTTTCAGAACTTCTTCTAAGAACCAGTTCTAAAAGTTTTTAAACCACATGATCAGGTATGGTCATGGCAAAGGCCCCACTCCTGGTACCAAAATCTGTCTTAGTCACTGTCCTGTCACTGAGACACAATAGGCAACACTTGCAACTTAAGGAAGAGAGAGGTTTATTTGGGGTTATCGTTGCAATTGGTTGGTTGACTCCAAGGCAGAAACAGCATAGAAGAAAGGTCTGGAAGAGGGAAGCTGCTCCTATTAGGAAACCAGGAAGCAGAATGAGGGAGGAGGGGCTGGAGAGGGAAATACTGTATACCCTGCCAGGCCACATCCCTGCATGCCCCACCTCTAACCAAGCCTTAATGGCAGATCAACCATGAATTCATCTGTGAACTAATCCGCTGTGTCCCCATGATCCAAGCACCTTCCAAACATATCAGGCTTTGAATCTAAACCATATCACCCTTCCTTGCTTTGGTGGTATCCAGTGAAGCTTTTCCTAATTGAGGTGCCTTGTAAATTTATGAAACCTAAGACATTGACCTTGATTTAATAATTATAGATTTTATCTGTGAATTCACTAATTGTCTGATCTTTTAAAAATACAAACATTGTCTATAGCATCTAATTTCTAAGATAATATGATGTGATATCAAAATGGAAGTTCCATATTTATAGAAATGGTGATAAGGATTTTTATGGTGGAATTATTTCATAAGGTAGGGATAGAAAGCAGATTTTTAAAACTCTCTTGGCAACCAGTTCTGTTTGTTTTAACCTTTGCTCTCAGGAAGAGCATCTCATTAACTCAGATAATTCTTCTGAAAACAAATAGAAATCTTGAGTGGAATTGTCATTAGAAAAATAGTTGAAAGAAATGGACTCAGACAGTGGTTGGGTAAAGGAGCTTTTTCTCTGCTCTCATTTCAATTGGATTCAAAGGGAGACATGAAGGAATAAGACAACCATGCTGGATTCTGATAATAATTTCTACTTATTGAGCATCTACTGTGTGCCAGCTACTATGCTTAAGATTAAATATAATCATATGTGAACCTTAAGACAACTCTCCAAGGCTCAGAGGGGTCAATCAATTAGCTAGTGGTCACATGTACAAGGTAGGCTGTCTACAAGGCCAGGAGGTTATAGAATAAAAATGGGAATCAGATGGCTCTGGTTGCATAGTTTTGAACTTTTAAAAGGCAGATATTTGAAATATGCTAATGTACAAATGATACATACTTAGTATAATAATCCAAATGATATTTCTGCAAATGGGATAAAATTAAAATCAAGACTCTTCTCTCCACAGTCATATCCTATAATATATTAATTATAGAAACTACTTCATTATATTGATATAAAAAGTATCAATTTGCTTATGCAAACATATGCAAATACAGATATACATTGTTTAAGGAATTGTGTCTTCTCTCTTTATTTAAGGAATTATGTTTTTCCCCAGGTCTGCTAAGCCAGGCTTGAAGTTGAGTGGCTCATAATTCTCTGATTGAAGATCCCTGTTCCATGCCAGTATTACCCTGGTTACTTTTAAAAGACCCAGGAAAGCAGATTTTTAAAACTCTCATGGCAACCAGTTTTGTTGGTTTTAACCTTTGCTCTCAGGAAGAGCATTTCATTAACTCAGATAATTCTTCTGCAGTTTAAGCCATTTCTGTCCTGCTCCCTGTATTGGATAAATGGAGAGCATCTGGCCACCAAATCAGGTGCAATTACCAATACACAGAGCTGAAAAAAGAAGTTAGTATAGGGAATATTAAAAATGTAGCCTCCGTGTGATAAAGAACAGACATTGAAAATGATTGAAATTTCCTTGAGTTTCTTTTCAAAGTGGTTAGAAGAAATGGAGAAACAAATGCATAATTACACAAATCAAAAGATTTTTAAAAGTTACAACTTCTACTTTTCTTACGTTGGGATTTTAAACCATCTTCTACAAATGCATAAGCAGAATCCATTTAAGTCTAAGGCAGTTTCCTGTTAGCATTTTTAAATCTATAACCACACTTGATTTCCAGGGAATACATAGCAGATACTAAATTCATTTCATTGTTATTACAAAGTATAACTTTTACTAAGAGCCTGCTGTATGTCAGACACTATACTGAATGTTTTATGTGTGCTATCATATAATCCTCAAATAAATTTATGAAGTGTGTATAATTGTAGCCGCATTTTGTAGCTTGGAAAGCTAACTCAGAGAAGTAAGTGCTTGGCGGAAGTTGCTTTCCAGGACCCTAACCCAGATCTGTCTAGTTGGAAGTTTGATCTTACTGGGCCCTACTACACTGGGGATTATGTGACTTCCGATGCAAAGGTTTTTTTCAGATTTATTGTTATATAATTGACAAAATGGTGTATCTGTTTTAAGCTTGAGGTTTTCATATATGTATACCTTATGAGATAGTCACAGGCTAATTAACATATCACCACACACAATTATTCTTTTCTTTTCCTTTTCTCCTTTAAGTATACGAAACAGTATTGGTCACATTGCTGTACATAAGGTCTCCAGAACTCACTCATCTTACATAACTGAAACTTTATACTTTTCGTACTCTTTGACTGATCTCTCCCCATTTCTTTCTCCCCTAACCCCCTAGCAAGGACCATTTTGCCCTCTGCATCTGAGTTTGATATTATAGACTGTAAGTATGAGTGAGATTATTCAGTTTTTGTATTTCTGCATCTGGCTTATTTTACTTAAGGTAGTATCCGCTGGGGTCATCAACATTGTTATAAATACAGGATTTCCTTTTTTATCTAGGTTGAATAATTTTCCTTTGTATGTATATCTGTGTATATATGTACACTTTATCCACAGTTTCTTTATCCTCACATCTGATGAATATCTATATTACTTCTTTATCTTGACTGTAAATAATGCTGCAGTGAACAAGAGTGTGCAGGTCTGTCTTTGGGATAATGATTTAGTTTCATTTCTATATAAATGATTCTTGCATTCTCTGTGAAGAATATGTTCCAATACTCCTTGTATATGCCTAATATTTAGTAATACTGGGCCCTCTATACTGTATTTTTTCTTATATGTACATGACTGTAATAAAGTTTAGTTTATGAATTTGTTACAGTAGATTAACAACTAATAATAAAGTAGAACAATTATGAAAACTTAATAAAAGCAGTATGAATGTGATCTCTCTTTCAGTAAATCTTTCTGTACCGTACTCACCCTTGTGTTGGTATGAGATGATAAGGTGTCAGTGTGATGGGATGAAGTGAGGTGAATTACAAAGGAATAATGACAGTAGGGTTAGGCTACTAAGTAACGTTTACTTGAACACAAGCATTTGTAACACCATATGGGTTGAGCTGATAACTTAAATGGCTACCAAGGGACGAATGGATATGGTAGAATATACAGCATGGATACACTGAAAAAGGATGATTCACATGCTGGGTGGGACAGAGTGGGCAGTGGTGAGGTTTTTATCATGCTGCTTACAACAGCACACAATTTAAACCTTATGCGTTGTTGATTTCTATAATTTCCCATTTAATATTTTTGCACTGTGGTTGGTATTGGTAATGGCAACAGCAGAAAGTGAAACTATGGATCAGAGTGTATGATATACACCCAAAAGTGGGATTGCTGGATCACAAAGGCAGAAATCAGGAAATTCAGTGCCACTTCTCATGCCCTGTTAACCAGGATATTTACGATTGCACGAAGTAGCAGCGGGACCTTGGGATGCAGAGAAAGAGTTCAGTGCGCCTAAACCCTCGTGCCTCAGAGGAGATTCTGAGTGAGGAACATGTCACCGTGGGCACTGTAACAGGGACTGTTTAGGTATCAGTCATTTGCAGTGGCTGTGTGAATGAATGCAGCCTTGTAGCAGCATTTCAGAAAGCAAATTCAATCTCTAATCTGTAAAACTCTTTCCCGGTCTTTCTAGGCCATTATCCTAACTCCTTGCTTTCTAAGTTCCGTAATTCTGTCTTTCTTTCTTCCCCCACCTCAGGCAATGTTCAGCCTCTGTATGGTGGAAAGTGGAGCTGATGAGGTGAATTTACATGGCGTGACCAGCCTTGGTTTAAAGCAGGCTCTGGAGTTTGCCTACACAGGACAGGTATGGCAAAAACTGTGACCTAAGAGGCTTTACATTTTAACTGTACCTAAGCAGAGACAATTATCCTGGACGTATGAGACCTAGTTATTTTTCTTATTACTCATTTTAGTGTTTAAGACATTTCACATCCACTTAATTTTACAACTAAAGTGGTGTAAAGGTAAGTAGAGCAATCTGATTTCTAAGAGGATCCAGTGAGCGTAGTGTTTTAATCTTAACTCCATGCTCTTTAGTGTAATTTTATACTATCCTAAAGGAAAGAGTTTGAGTGCTTGCTTGGATTCTCACTGTTGTCACTTAAACTCAGTCGCTCAACCCTGGCTTTGTCATCTTAAAAACAAGGCTGAATCAGGGCTGGGGATGTAGCTCAGTGTTATAGCACTTGCCTAGCATGTACTAGGTCCTGGGTTTTACCTTCACCTTGGCAAAACAATAAAACACAAATAAAAAAGAAAGGATAACATCAAAACGATTTTAAAGCCTCAAGAAACCACGCCTAGCATCTTGGCACCCTGTTCTCTTGCCCCAGAGTCGCTATCTAAAGCCTTTAGACTTGGAATGTGGTAGTTGGAAATCCTCATTTTTTTAAAAAACAAATTGTTAAAGGATTAACAAGAATCTCTAAAGGACACTCATTTAGGTTGGGTAACTACTGTAGTTAATTAAATCAGTCCAGGTTCAGACTGGATGTCTGTCTTTTTACAAAATGTCCTTTCATTCCATTTCATCTAACTTAGTTAAGTATCTTCTATGGTAAAATAACAACCTCTTCTCTTGACAGACTTACATACTGGTGAAATTGACAAACAAACCACAATTCCATGTCCTCACTGGGGTGGGGGTTATGACAGAAGCAGGGTACAAAACGCAGGGGAGAAAGGGAGGATGGTCCCCTGGGACCACCACTGCAAAGCATCGCACAGAGGATGGTATTTGAGTCATGAATATGTGCGAGTTCACTTTTTTGTGAATTTTCTCTGAAAGTTTGTGAAAATGTGTGTTATTGTCCCTTTTTTTTTTTCCTGGTGTTAGTAGAGTTTGAGGTACGTATAATAGAGCTGAATGAAAATAGCAAAAAAAAAAAAAAAAAGAGAGAGAGAGAGAGAGAGAGAGAGAGAAGCCATGGATCCCTAGAAGATACAAAGAGAAAGAGAAGGATGATAGACCACAAAGTACAGGATCAACCCGGCTAAATTTCTTGCCTTGGGATAGTAAGACTGGCAGTTCTGGTTCACAGATTTGCCAAACATTTTCTTTGTAGAATGAGTTGCCAAAAATTTTCCTAATGTATTTCCTAAATAATGTATTTTATGCCTTTTATTTGCAGACATAAAGATATGTAACATCTCTAGATTGTTCCTTATGCATATTTCTCTCTTAATAACTGAACAACTGTCATACCTGCATTTGCCCAGCTCTGAAATGAGATTGACAGCCCCCAGCTCATGCTCCACTAGTGTGCAATGGGAATGAAATAGAAAATATTCTTTTCTGATAAAACAACTTAAGTAGTTTCTGTTCTTAACTACATCAACAACTAAATGATTTAAGCTTAGAGACTATAGGTTGTTTGGCATATTTAAATTACTATTAAACACCTCACAAAATGGCTGAGAAGGCTGTGTGAAAGTACACATGTGGATACAAGAGGCTCCCTGCTAAATTATATTGATAGTTTTATGGTTTCCTTCAGAAAGTATCTATCTGTCTATCATCTATCTATCTATGTATTTATCTATTATCTATCTATCTATCTATCTATCCATCTATCTATCCTGGGTCATAAAGGATCTCCTAAATATGAACTGAAAATAGCAAAAGGGGAACTGACTTTCAGAAGAGTAAGAAAATTGCTTGGGAAGAGGGAAGGAGTTGGAGTTGGCAGGGCAGCCATAGCTCATTACCCAGCCTCCATTCTCAAATTTTACTTTGATGAGAAAAAGTAAGGGCGACACCGAGAGCTTCATTTATTCTGTCTAGAGACCAGAGACCATTGGTGACTGTGCGATCACAGAGATGTTGAGCTTGCAGCTGTTGAAATTGTGTCCCTGTGGGGCAGGAAGGGGGGATGACATTATATGGAGCACTTTCTAAAAAGCCGGGACACATTACTAAGCACCTGATGTGTGAGTTTAACCTTTAAAACGGCTCTGAGAAGTGTGGGGATCCTGTTTGAAAACGCCAAGGTCAGGGAGGTGCAGTGACTTAACTGAGGTTGCTCTCAGTGTATTTTTACCCAGTTAATGAACCCCAGCTCCCCTAATTTCAAGCCTACTGCCTTTTTTTGAATGTCTTATATAATTCAGAGAAGTTAAGTTGTATTTGTTATACTCTGTCAAAGGAGACACAGTGTTTGGAGATTTTGGACAGTGACTTTTTGATGGTTTTCTTACCCAAAAGCTGTGTGTTCCACCCTCAGTTTACAAGGGCTTGGAGTTGCTGAACTTGTACCCTTTCTTTGTAATCATGTTGCCAGATTATGCAGTCATTTTTGGACAACATCCAAGTTTAGTTTCTTAACGATCAAAATAACTTAATAATACATCTGTTTTCCCTTTGAGAGTGGGACATAGATGGTGGAAAAACAGTGCCCTTGTAATAGACTTGGGAAATGTGAGTAGCTGCTTTTTCTTATCATGGAGTTGAAATGAACATTAAAGAAGGTTTTAGATATGGAAGGATGAATAAAAGCACCATTTTTCAATACCATTATTATTACTTTCTACTGTGGACATGTATTGATAGATATTATGGTCTTTAGGCAGGATATATACATAGGTTTGTAAAAATGCAGAGTTAGCATTGATTTATCTACCTAAAGATATCTCTGCTGACAGTTGATTATATGTTCAGTCAGTTGTAGTAAGCATAGTATAAAATGTAAGTATTTTAAGGATCTGAAAAATCCCCGGTGTCTTGGAGAGAAGTTAGAAGGGTAGAGTGGGAGTGATGAATGAATACTGCTAAGTGTAGTGATGTATGCATGCTCGTCCTACACACAGCTTTAAAGTATAGCCTTGTTAAAAGTGCCCCAAAGATTTAATCTAGGGAAATTTAAAGAAAAGGTAGACGTTTCCCCTAATGCTAATGTGTCCTCTGAAGAAGCGTGCACTTTTCCTATCAAGGAGCCAACAACGGGGTTGCACAAACACAAATTCTGGCTTCTTGCTCATTGGAGACATGCTCATTAGGTGCACCCTGATCTTACCTTTGCTCGAGCAGAGCTCAGAATGCATCGCAGCCCTCGTGAGTGTCCTTGCACAGCCGTGAACAGTTGCGGTAATTATAGCAGAACCAGTGATAGAGGGAAAAAGAGCCAGGCTCTCCTTGTTCGGGTAGCTGGGTCAGAAGAAAATGGTGTGATGTAAACTCACTTGGCAGGTCTATGTCAGGGAGTAAGAAGTGAATCTAAGGAAGTAAACATCACTTACCCTAGAGGGCAGACACTCACGGATACCATGAGCTTCCTCACTTTCCTCAGTTCCCTGCTTTGACCAAGAATTCCTTATATTTCAGAGCAGCCCAGAATACAAGTAGAGACATGAGAAAGAAGAGCAGAAAAAACTCTGACAGAGGTGTTACCTGGGACACGAACTCTCAGTCTAGGCTAGAGAAGAGGTTAGCTACCCAGCAACAAGTGAATGTTGCTTTAGCCCAGCCAGACAATGAGAAACAGATAACAGAGACCTTTTTATAAAGAGAAGAGCCCTATTTGGAAGGTAGAAAGACTTGCAACCCCAAAGGCCTTGTTATAAATCTCTAGGAATTTCAAGTAGCTTAGTTCCAGAATGGAAGCAAATAGGACTGGGAAGTGTAGGACGGTTCGTTATTTAGGACTTTGGATATGATGATATGCCAAAATGTAGACTACACCATGCACTGTGATAAATACCTTACATAGGGTGGAGCAAGCTATAAACCTTCCTCTTACTTTGTGGAGAACTGTCCTCCTTTCCCTTGCCTTGGAGCCTGATGATAATATTCAATAAAAGGAGAAATGATGCATCAAATGATAGTGTCTTTTGTACTGTCCTTTAAAATTCCCCACTTCCAAATTCTATTAACTTTTTAACCATGAACCAGTTATTCAGCATCTGGAGAAGAAAGATTCTCTGGTATCTATGTTTCCTTTTCTCTCTCTCTCTCTCTTTTTTTTTTTTTAAGTATATCCAGCTCTTACCTTCTTAGCATCATAGAACAATCCATCTCTTGGAGATACACATCCCAGCTACCCTTCTGTGGTCCAGTGCATGCTTTTGTACATTTTCCTCAGTGAAATAGTGTATCATTGTCATTATTCATAATTTAAAGATTTTGGGGAATCTCGAAAAGGGTGATAGCCTGTTAAAAGTGAGAAACGAAATTCTCATATATTAAAGTTTTCCTTTCTGATTTTTATTTGGCTCCCTTCAAATTCATGTGGCATTTCTATATATAGCCCTGACAATATATATACTGCAGCATTACATTCTGATTGTGGAATTTCTTCTCTACAACACAATACTTTTCTCGGGAGACCTGAGTATCATCAGGTAGCAAAGTGATGAAAATCTTATTTAGAGCTATTTTCCTGTGGACCATCCTTTTAGGGATAAATATGTTACTTTATATGGAAAAAAACCTTTATCAGATTTACTTACAAACACCCTGGTTGAGTTCAATGCCAGCACATGGAACAAATCTGGAAGAAAGTTTTCTGAAATGCTTCTCTTGGGAGCAGCGGTAAGACTGCCCAGGGGTTTAAATATTTTAACTTCAGAGTCTTTTCTTCACCTACCAGTCCCTGCAGAAGCCTGGTGAGTAAAAGGCCCCCAGGCCACCTCCAGTCTGAAATTTTTCTATGGAGGAATATTTTTAATTTTACAGAAAATGATCATTTTCTCCTCAGTTTGGTTTCTTTCAGAGTTCCAGTGCATTTCATTTTGTAATTCATAATGTACATCTGAGATTTTTCCTTTGCCAGGGTAGATGATAGCTCCGTTTTGAAATATTTCTAAACAGAAACCATTATAATTGTGGTCTTCTTGGTTATTAGAATCCTTAAGTGTTGGCTGTGTTCAGAATGAAATGCTGACCCTTTCTTTCAGTAATCCCTCCAATCATCTCTGAGTGGAGGGAGAACACCCATTTATTTAGTGGAGAAGCATGGTGAACTCCTTAATCTTAAGACGTCAGCTAATTGATAGATTCTTAAAGTGGATGAACTTTCTCTTTTATTTCAGAAAAGAAAAGAATGACTGTGCTCCAACTTCATCCTCTATGCTGGACAGCTCTTATCCAAAAGCTTATTCAGGAAAAATTGCATGTAGAAAGGATTCCCCAGGAGATAGGTAGTATCTCCATCTGGCTTGATGTTGTTCAGCCTATCAGGACATAATAAATGAAGACCATCCATACTATTCTGAAATGAAATATATATAAAATAAAACTTGCGTACACAGATTAAACATCAGTAGAATGCCATGATCATACGGAAACAAAGGGAAATAAATTTACATTTAAAATTACACACACACTCACACACTCACACACTCTGGGGCCTCACTTTTCCAACAGGATGTGTTGAAATAGTCATTTGTTCATAACTATCTGTGGAAACCCTGAGTGTGGACTGTGATAGGTACATGCAGATGCTGACTGATACATGCATGTTGTGCTGACAACTCAGATGCCACAAGGATATACAGTAGGTAATGTAATTTTCTACACTACTGAACAACTCTTAGTGTAGCTGTTAGCACAATTTCAAAACAGAGTAAAAGTATTCTGCCAGCTTTTCCATCGCCATTTGTAATAGTCTTCTCTTTTTCTTTGGAAAATTTAATGTATCTTAACATACAAGATCAATAAAAACTGGGTTTATATGTACAACAGAATTCAGTCTTAGGGTTTTTTATTTTACTAGTACATGTTCCTGGTACATAATGAGCATATTGGTTGCAGGGAGTTGGTACCTGTACATAACACATCTTAATTCTTTTTGTTAATCCTCTTCCCTTCCTACCCTCCTCCTTACATCTTTTGGTCCCCTTCACTTTTGCAAAAGGTCTGTCTTGCTATTTTCAGTTAACATTTATTTAGCTGTGCAGCTTACTTATATTTTGGGTTTCTCATATAAGAGAAATCTTGTTATATTTAACCTTGTGTGTCTGCTTTATTTCATTATGGCTTTAAGGTGTATCCATTTTCCTACAAATAATTTAAATATATTCTTCTTTATAGCACCGTAGTACTCCACTGTGTAGAAATACTACATTTTATTTATTTATCTATTGATGGGCATATGGCTGCCTGAAAGATTTAGCTATGAGGAATTGTGCTGCTATAAACATGCATGTATCAATGTAAGATGATGTTTTTCACTCTCACAAAAATACCTAGAAGGGTATCTGTATCAAATGGAATTTCTAGTTTTAGTTTTTTGATGAATCTCCACACTGATTTCCGTACTGCTTATACTAAATTACACTCCTACCAACTTGTAAAAGGGTTCCATTTTCACCACAGCCTTGCAGGCACTTGTTATTGTTTGATTTCTTGTGGATAGATACTCTTTTTGGAGTAAGGTGAGTCTGAGTGTTATTTTAATTTGCATTTCTATGATTTGCATTTCTATAATTTGGAATTTTATAAAGGCCATAAATGTTGAATATTTTTTCATGTATTTATTGGCCATTTGTACTTCTTCTTCTGAGATATGTCTGTTCATTTCAGTGGCCTATTTATTGATTGGGTCTTTTAGATTGGGTCTAATTTTTTTGAGTTCTTTATATATTCTAGACCTCTATCCACTGTCAAGAAATAACTGGCAAATATTGTTTCCCATTTTTTTGGTTATCTCACCACACTAGATGTCTCTTTTAGTTGAACAGAAGATTTTTAATTTGATCTGATTCCATTTGTTGATTCTTGATGTCATTTCTTGTACAATTGGTATAGTGTTCAGAAAGTCCCTAGCCTACACCTATGTCTTCAAGAGTTTTACCTATTTTACCTTCCAGAATTTAACATTCAGGTCTTTGATGCATTTTGATTTTAGTTTAATATATGGTGAGAGATACAAGTCTAGATTCAATCTTTTACCTGTGGATGTCCAATTATTCCAGCACCACTTGTTAAGGAGACTACCTTTTCTCCAGCATATTTTTTGATTCTTTCATGCAAGATCAGATGGCTGAATATTTCTGGGCTTGTTTCTGCATCTTATGTTTTATTGCATTGATCTACATGTCTATTTTTGTGCTAGTACCATGCTGTTTTCTGTCACTATAGCTTTGTAATATAATTTGAAATCCAAGATTGTGATTTCTCCTGCTTTCCTCTGGTTACCTAGGATTGCTTTTGCTATTCTGGATTTCTTCTGTTCCATATGAATTTCAGGATTCTTCTCTTTAGTTCTGTAAGAATGCTGTCAGTATTTTGATTGGGATTGCACTAATTATGTTATATCAGTTTTGGAAGTATGGCTGTTTTGACAATATTGATTCAGTCTATCCAGGAGCAGGGGACAACTTCCCATTTTCTGATATCCTCTTTAATCTCCATTTTGAGAGTATTATAGATTTCATTATAGATATCTTTCACCTGCTTGGTTAGGTTAATTCCTAAGCATTTTTTTTATGCTATTGTGAATGGTATTGTATTACTAATTTCTTACTCACTGAGTTCATTATTGTTTTAGAGAAATGCTGTTGATTTTTGTGTGTTGGTTTTGTATCTTGGTACACGCCGAATTCCATTGTTAATCCTAGCAGTCTTTCATGGAATGTTTTGGTCTTATATTTAGGGGATCATGTCATGTGCAAATAATGATAATATTTGACATGTTACTTTCCTATATATGTCTATTTTTATTTCTTTCTTTTGTATGATTGCTCTGGCTAAAGTTTTGAGTGCTATATTGAACAGGAGTGGTAATAGTGGATCTTGGTAATCTTTATCTTGATCCTGGTTTTGGAAAGAAAGCTTTCCCATTTTCTTATTGAGTATGATGTTGGCAGTAAATTTGTCATAAATTACTTTTACTAGATTGAGATAAGATCCTTCTACACCTGTCTTCTTCAGGATTTTTATAATGAAAGGGATGTTGAATTTTGTCAAAGGCTTTTTCTACATCTCTTGAGACTATAGGTGATTTTTTTGTTCTTGCTTCTATTTATTCAGTGTATTACATTTATAGATTTGTATATTTTGAACTATCTTTACATTCTGAGTATAAAGTCTAGTTGGTTATGTTGTATGATCTTTTTGATGATGTGTTGCTTTGTCTTTGCCAGTATCTTGTTGAAAATTTTTGTTTCTGTGTTCATCTAATGAGATTGGCCATTAGTTCTCTTTTGTTTGGTCCTTGTCTGGCTTTGGAATCATGGTAATACTAGCTTCCAAGAATAACGTGGGAAATGTGCTTTCTCTTTTAATTTCATTAAAGAATTTGAGGATCGCTGATGTTCTTTCCTGAAGTTCTTACAGAATTCAGTGGTAAATCCACAGGGTCCTGGATTTTCTTGGTAGGCTTTTAACTATTAGCTCACTTTTATATCCTGTTATGGATTATACTAAGTTTTTACGATTTCTTGGTTCAGTTTTGATAATTCATATTTATCTAGGATTCTATCCACTTCTTCTGGATTCTACAATTTATTAGAGTACAGGTTTGTAACATATTTACTAATAATCTTCTGGATTTTGGTGGTGTCTGTTATAATTTCACCTTTTTCATTTCTAATTGAATTGATTCAGGTCTTTTCTTTCCTCCTATTGGTAAGATTTGGTTGAAGGTTTCTTATATAAAGCATACTTTGTATTTGTTTTTGATCCATTCTGCCCATCTGTGTCTTTTAATTGAGGAATTGAGACCAGTCAGATTGAGAGTTTTTACTTGAAGGATATTTCTTAATTCTTGCCTGTCATTGTGTTAGTTTCCTGTTGCTGATTTCTTTTTACCCCTTCTGCTTAACTGTTCTTGTGTTTGAGTTTTTGGATTTTGCCTACGATGTGTTGTGGAGAAGTGCTTTTCAGATCATGGCTATTTGGGGTTCTAAATGGCTCACTCATCTGTATGTTAAATCCTTTCCCCATATTTGGAAACTTTTTGCTATTATTTTTATAGCAGTTTTTTTTTTTTGCCATTTATGCTGTACTCTGATTTTTCACTACTTCCAGTTAATCTTAAATTAGTTGTCTTTGAGTCACCAAGCAACTGTTGGATGCATTTTTCCATGTTCTCTTGTTATTTTCAAGGTGTTTCTTAGAATATGGTCACCCTATCTTCTAGTTCTAACACTCTGCCCTCACATTGGTCACTTCTGTTACCCATAGTTTTGATAGAATTTTTAATCTCCTGGATTTTCATGTTGTCTTGTCATGGACACCAATTCTTTACTAAATACATCATTTTGTTTAGCTCAGCTAGGTTTTTCTTAGTGTGCTCTATAAACTCACTGGTTGTTTTGTCTATTAAGTCTATTATCTGTATAGTTATATCTTCTATGAGCAGCATGATTTGTAATAGCTAAATCTTGGAAACAACCCAAATGCCCATCAATGGAGGAATGGATAAAAAAAGATGTGATCTTTTTATACAATGGAGAACTACTCAACCACAAAGAAGGATAAACTGGAGACTTTTATAGGTAAATGGATGCAACTTGAGACCATACTAATAAGTGAAATCAACCAGACTCACATGTGCAAACATCATATTGTCTCCCTAGTATGAGAAGCTGAAAGAATAAATAAGATCCAAAATGTGCAATAGATACTGTAAAGTGGGAAGAAACTTCAAAAGGAAAGAGAAACTTGGATAGGGGGATGGAGAAAAGGAGGAAGGAAAAAACAAAACAAAACAAAACAAATATAGATATAGCTATATAAATAAAAGCTAAGATAGTTGTACTACTGATTTCTCTTAGTTCATTGAAAAGAAAGGTTTGTGCTAATATTGTTTGGACAATTACATGCCAGTATCTTGTACTCAGAGTAACTGATTCAAAGATAACAATATGCAATTGTATTAACCATTATTACCCTCCTATTATCTTGTTTTGAAATTTTGTTTTAATTTTTTCTCTTTAAAATAAAAAAATAAAAAATAGAATTAGATTAATAGAAAAGGACAAACAAGTAAATGAAGAAAAATGAAGAAACAAAACAATATAAAATAGAGGAAAAAACTCCACTGTGTGAATGTGTCTTTCCTTTGCAGGATGTCCGTCTTGGAATCCAAAAGATATAGGGGATAGATAGTGAGTCACTGCTAAGACTTTTCTTCTTTCTATACTCATGTTTTGTGTGTGAATGCTGGATGTTGCCCTGCCTTTCCTTCTGGGCATGGATGATCAATGGTATCTACCCTAAGGTACTAGTCCCTCTAGAAGCTCCCACTTTTTGTATCTCTCTCTTCATCTCAAGTCACATTTTTCTCTGCATAGCTCTATGGCCTGTGAGTTTGTGAGGAGCGCCCCCTGCTGCAGGGTCCGCTCTGTCCTTACACCCCAGGCTGTGGCAGTCATCCAAACTGAGGCATGATTTTGCTCACATTAGTAGATGGAGAGGCAAACAGATGACAAATCTCTGTGCCTGATGTAGACAGAGGTCCAAACAGATCCCTGGGCTTAATGCTAGCATCTTCAGCCTCAGCTGCCTGTGAAAGGCACACACACTGGGCCTGCCTTCTTAGAACAGAAGCTGGGACTCCCATTTCCTCTCAACTGAACTTTTCAAGGGGTCTGTGTCTAGTCTGCTTCTGTTCTGTGACTGTCTCCTGTGGCTGTCTCACACCCAGTGCTACGTCAGAGCAACATCAGAAACCTTGGAGTATAGCTGCAGTGCAGCAGCTCAGGCCCAAACTGTTAACCCCTTCCCAGGATAGTTCCCAGTTTAACCCTCAGACTGGCAGGGGCTGCACTGGACCTCCTGCCTCCAGCCCTCCATGTGGAAGGAGTCACTTTCAGAGTAAAACCCACACTGTTTTCATAGTTTCTCATTGCCGTGGGTTTCTCTTGGTGCCAGCACTGTGGGCCTGGTCTGCTGTCTCTCCCTGGAGCCGCCATCCTTCTCTGAGCTTATGTTGTATTGGTGGAGTCAGGTTACCCCTCCACACACACCAGCAGCTGTGTGGAGCCTTCTACAGGGTTTGTTCCTTTCCATGAGCCGGGCTCCATTTTAACAGCTTCACCTCAGTTTTTAATCTTCCTATCAGCTTGCTACCAATTCTCAGAGATTCACCTCTTTCCTTCTCTTCACTAAATTACTGTCTTCTGAGCATCTTGATTCCAGGTCCCAGAGAGCCTGCACTTTGCTGCATCTTACCTTCCTCTCTGGTACTGGGTTTTGATCTTTATGAAGATGTATCTCACAGGAATATATTGCAGGGTGTTCCAGTGTACATGCGGTAGGGTGGGTTAATTTTTTATGATTGGCCACTGCCCTGTACGTTACCTGGTGTTCCTGGCCACTTGCCCAACAAATGCCATGTTGCCCAGCCTTCCAAAATGACTGAAAAGATCCACATACGTTTCCACATTGTCCCCTAGAAAGTGTCATTGACTCCATTGGACACACTGATCAGGTATTCTAAACTTTATACCTAGATCAAGCCAGAAAACTGAAAGTCTGGGTTTTAAATAATCTCTTTTAACCTTTACTTTTATGTGGTGTTCTATAAAATATGCTTTTGATAGTTTTGAAAGTATCATCAAGTAAATCATTCAAAACACCTTTTCATGTCTGTAGGAAGTTTTCTATTGGACATCAGGGTCTGGAGAAACTAGAATTGTCTTTAATATTTTTATTATTTTATCTTGGATTAGGTTATAGTTCTTCTTTAGTTTTGTGGCACTCATAATGGTTATGAAGATGGTCATTATACACACTCACACATACACACATATGTTCTATTCTGACTTCATATTATTTTTGTTGTCTATTTTTTTTACTGAGTTACTTAGTTGTGCAATCTCAAAGTGACCTTCATGTTAGTTATAGATACTGAGTGATGCTATACCCCATTAGTTTTGCCTATGAAAATTTCAAATATGTTCCATAAATAAGCCATTCCACTTATCTCAAATTTTTCCATCTTCATTTCAGCATGAAAAATAAGGAGCATACAAATTCTGAAAAAGTTATTCTTTCTTGTCTTTGAAAATGGAAAAAAAATTGACCAAACAGTTCTACAATGCTAAATAGGGAAAACGTGAAAAATAGTTTTACCCAAATTTTCATTTAGTTACACATTATGTCATCTTTCTGTTTTCGTCTGGACTTCATCTATATGCCATGAAATTTTACAAAGTTTTTTTTTTTTTTAAATATAGTTTACTTCTTTTTCTGGAATTAGATAAAAGTACATTTACCTATAGATGTAGAGTATAAAATAATGTTGCCTTCTTGTAATTTAGCTTTTTATTCCATGTGGATTATTTTTAAGTATTGAAGATACCTAGAATGACTTGATCAGAGGAGCCACACATTTTTTAGGAAATTGCCTTCTGCGAGTTTTATAGTAACTACCTGTGTGCTTCTTAAACTCTTTTCTGTAAATGGGATTCTTGAGCCCTCTGCTGGAAGCATTTAGTATTTTTATAAAATCCTAGCAGTGTATTGGAATTTTACAATTCTAAGTGAAAATATTTTAAAGATCGTGAACTGATAGCAAATATATATGGTCTTATGATTAATATCCAAATAAACAATTGTCCAAATAGAACTTTTACAAAATTTATATTAAAGGTAGATATTCCATTTGAATATAATAATGGTAAGAACATGCAGATGAAGAAATAATTTGAATGGATTGTGGAATATGCTATTAATTTGTGAATTTTTTATTTCTTTTGTATGCTTCATAAAAATATCCTTTATATTCTCAAAGTGAGATCCATTAATCTAGCAAGTATTTAAGGAGTACCTACTTCATGTTAAAGACTTACTTAGTATTAAGGCTATATTGATGGACAAAAAAAAAATGCATATTGAATACTTGTTCAGAGTGGGTCAGGACCAGGGATATAACTCAGCGGCACAGTGCCTGCCTGGCAAGTGCGAGGTCGCAAGTTTGAGTTCCGGTATCAAAAGAAAACAGAGTGGGTCAAACTGTGATTGGAAATCCCAGATCAATACACCATTGCATTTTTTAAGAAGTTGGTACCAGGGCTCTGAGTTACTTACATGTGGAACATAGAGAAATACTTCCGTGTTTCATGTTCCAAAAGTTTGACAACTTTAAATAGGAGAATGAACAATTGATTTGTACTACTTTATGGTGCACCTGAAAAATAAGTGGTGAATCTGTAGTGTACACTGCATAGAAAAAAATAGCTATTTGTTTTATGATAATTGAATAATAAAGTTCCTGAAAAACTGATCATAACCATTCATCTCTACCTTAGCGTGTGGATAGGGTAGAAATAAGGTTGTATAGCCCAAAGAGTGCAGCCCCTGAGGAATCCAAACTTAGAGACTGTTGCACTTTCAGAGAATTACTGGTTGAATATAGCTATTAAGAATCAATTCTTGCTGATTGTTGCTGAGACATTCACTGTTTTCATTTCAAATCTATGATCCTAAATCTCGGATGGATGCTAATCCTTGCCAGGCAATGCTAATCTGTTTTTGTAGTGAGTTTGCTTTTTCTTCTTCCTATTGAGTTTCTCATTCCTTCTCTTTTCCCAAAGACTGCCCCTTATTGCCTGACCTATGATACACATATGATAAGGAAACCTTGCCTTCTATTGAGCAAATAGAAGCAGACATGGAAGATCTGCATTTCTCTGTCATCAGATCCTCAGACTTCCCTGTTTCTGTGAACTTATTCTGAGTATTGCCATCTTTTACAGTGGAAGAGGTGTCTCTGAATGGTCAGAGTTTTGTCTCCCTAATTAGGCTCTGATTTCACACCCTGTCATCCTCTCAGACCTCAGTCCACTAAAGCTCACTTCTCTCTTCTCTACTGCATCATTCTATAGCATGTAATTATGTTCTATCACTTATCTTTTAAAAACCCTTTCTTGTTCTTATATAAATCCCTTTCTTAGGGCTGGGGATGTAGCTTAGTGGTAGAGCACTTGCCTAGTATGTGTAAGGCCCTAGGTTCAGTCCCTAGCACCACAAAAAAGAAAGGAAATCCCTTTCTTGTTTATGTATTTCTTTAGCTACCATTTATTTCTCTGTGTATTTCACAGTGGAACTCATAAGAGTGTTACACATTTTCTCTTGTCTTTCCATTCCTCAGGTCTGGAGACTTCCATCTTCTGCATTCCAGGGAAACTGTTCTTAACAGATACAAATGTTGCCAAGTCTAACTCAGCACTATCATACATGACCTTTCAGCCTTGTTCCTTATGGCCGACCTCCTTCTCCCAGAGGCTTTTCCCCCTGGCTTTCAGGACATCACTCTCCTGGGCTCTGTTGTGTCCCTCAGACTCCTCCTCCTCATTTCTTTCCAAATGTCTTTCCTTGTCCCATCCCTAATCCTGCATGCTTCAGACTGACCTGTTTAATCAAAGTAGCTTCCTTGGTGATATTGTCCAGACCCTGGTTATTCAGTACGGTATATCTGTTCACTTCTAATCTCCACCTATCCTATATACCAGGGATCAGCAACCCTTTCCTCTGTACAGGGCCAAATAATAAGTAATTTAGATTTTGCAGGCTATAAAGTACTTAACTGCCCTGTTTAACTTACAAAGTGCTAGAGGGCAGATAAATGAAAGAATCTACACTGAAATGTGAATTTTATGTAATTTTTACATGTAACAGAATATTAATCTTTTATATTATTACTATTTAAAATACTAAATTTTTCTTAAAAATTAACATCCCAGAATGAAATATTTAGCTGTCTTTTCAATTAATGCTGCTATAAACATTTACATTTTTGTATAGACATTCATTTTTTTATATAACATGGAGATTTTGTTATTACAAATTTCAAAACAAAAAATGGATGAATTTTCACATAATATTATCTTCAAAGTACATCGTTTTTAACTTCATTGGTTAAATACGAAGAAGCATGATTTCTGAATCATGTGGTAAAAATGTGTTTAATTTTGTAAGAAACTTCCCAGTTGTCTTCTCCAGCGGCCGTGCCCCTTTTCATTCCCATCAGCAGTGAAGTTGCTGTTGCTCTACATCCTACAAACTGATGAAAGAATGAGCAAAATAAATGAGCAGATGTTCCATACTCATGGTTAGGAAGATTCACCGTCGTCAAGATGTGAGTTATTTCCAATTTGATCTATAGGGTCAATAAAATCCCAATCCAAATTTCAGAAAATCTTTTATGAGTATAAGAAAATTGATTATACTGTTTATACAGAGGGGAAGAGGACCCAGAATAGTCAACATAATTTAGAAGACCAAAATTGGAGGACTGACAATTCTGACTTAAACATTTCCTGAAAAGTTACAGTATTTCAACACCATATGATAGTGGCAAAAATGTGGTCAAATATATCAATGGAAGAAAACAGAGGAAAGAAACACATCTTTGACAAAAGAGATAATACTGTAGGTAAAAGAGAGTCTTTTCTTGAAGTGGTACTAGTTCAACTTCACATCCACATGCAGTAAACAAACCAAAACCAAAGAAACAAATCTAATCATAGAATTTATGCCTCCATGAAAATTAACTCAAAGTAGACCTAATTGTAAAACTTCAAACTAGAAAACTTGGGCCAGGGATATAGCTCAGTGGCATAAGCACCTGCTCGGCAAGTGCAGGGTCCTGAGTTTGATTTCCAGCACCAAAAAAAAAAAACAAAAAAAAAAAACCAAACCACAAAACTAGAAAACTCCCAGAAGATAACATCAAAGAAAACCTAATGACTTAAAGTATGACAAACACTTTGTAAAGGAATAATTGATAATCTGGACTTTACTAAAGTTAAAAACTTCTTTGGTACAAAAGGTAATATCCAGAGAATAAGAAGACAAACCAGGTACTAGAGAAAAAGTTTGCAAAAGTTACATCTGATAGAGAAATACTGTCCCAAATAATCCTGAAACCGTGGAAAAATGAACAATCTGGCTTTTAAAATGGGCAAAAGGCCTGAAAGCCACATCATAAAAGATGTGCACGTAGCAAATAAGTATATGGAAGGATGCTCAGTATCATTTTTGAGAAGTGTAGATTAAAATAACAGTGAGCTACTACTGTCCATCTACTAGCACTGACACCAATACCCAGACCTCTGCTGGCAGCAGTGTGGAGCAGCAGCAACTGCCTTTCATTGCTAATGGGAATGAAAACTGGTACAGCTGCTTGAGAAGACAGTTTGGAAGTTTCTTACAAAATTAAACACATTCTTACCTTATGATCCAAGAATCTTGCTCCTTGATATTAAGCAATGAAGCTAAAAATGTATGTGTGTACAAAAATGTGGAGACAGTAAAAAGACCAAGCCATACATGGTGATGCACACCTGCAATCCCAGCATTTGGGAGGCTAAGGCAGGAGAAATTCTAGGAGTTCAGACCAGCCTGGGTTCCATTATGAGTTCAAGGCAAATCTGAACTATATAGCAAGACCTGCCCCCCCCCAAAAAATCAGTTGTTGGCAGGAGTTAGAGGGGAAGGTAAATGAGATAACCCAATGAATAGACCAAGCACAGGGGATAGTTAGAGCAGTTGAACTGTTCTGTGTATTATAATGGTCAATACATGTCATTATACATTTGTCAAAACCCATAGAATGTACAACACCAAGAACGAGCCCTAATGTGAACTATGCATTTTGAGAGAAAATGATATGTCAATGTAGGATCCTCAGTTCACGTCTGTGGATGTGGGGGAGGACACACATGTATGGGGCAGGAGAACTGTCTACTCCAGGCTGAGTTTTGCTGTAAACCTAAAACCGCTCTAAAAGTGAGTCTATTGATTAAAATTTGCAAAACACAAGTAAGCACTACTTAAGCAGTGCTTATCTCATAGACTACACAAGAATATGACACAAAGATTCGGCAGAGGATTTATAATTTGTCCGCTACAGTTTTATATTTCTGCCCACGGGATGCCTCTATATGGGTTACTAATAGGTATCAAAGACTAAGAAAATGGAGCTCTTTGATTTTCCCACCAAATCAGCTAACTTGTTCATTTTATTTTTGTAAATTGAGGCCTTCAATCTAACCAGCTAGCTAACCCCTGAACTCTTAACGCCGTGGCAACAAGGAAATGTATTCATCAGGTTCATATACATGGTCCATCTGGTTCTTAGCTTAAAGAGGTGCCTGGAACATTAGGTTCAGAAGACATTTTTTTTTTTGAGTAAATTCTCTAGCCTTCAGTTTCCTCATCTGCCATATTAGCATCTTAACATCCAAGGGTGTGAGGTAGGAAAGGGGATCAGAAGGACAGATGATGTAAGTGAAATGCCAGTATAAGACCTTATGTATAGAAGGCAGTGTGTAATCCTGCAGCTAACAGTAAAAGTTGGGGCCATTGTGAAGTAGATTTTTAAAATAAAACGAATAGCATCAGCAGCAGCAGTAGTAGCTCCATTTTTTTTTAACCCTATAAAACATGCCAGGCAGCATTCTAATCATTTCATCTGGGTTATCTAATTTATTACACAAATGCTATGAAGACAGGTACCAGTCATCTATCTGTTTTTAAGATGCTGCTAAACGCAGAGGTGCCAATGACTTACTCAGGTTCCTACAGCAGAATCTAGAGTCATACTTTTTCAATCACTCCTTATAAAGCAAATGCAGAAAATCCCCAAATGAATATGGAATTGTATATTAATGGTATATATTTTGTGTCAAGATTTATTTCAATGAAATTAGGTAGGTATCACCAACAGAGTGTCCTTTAGTAGCCTGTGCCCAGTACTATTTTAGTGTTAATTATACCACAACCTAGTAAGTCCATTTGGTCTTTTTCTTCTTTCTGTACTCAAATATCTAGCAGTGACACAGGTAAGTGGACACTATAAATGAACACTGGTATCAGCCCTATTTATTCTTCCAGAGAACTTCTATCATTTGATATTAGTATTTTAGTTAACGTTTCCTCTTTGGTTATGCAAGCATTATGAAAAAAAACTAGCTTCACTATGGAGAAGCTTCGTTAATAAAGCTCAATGGAATGAGACTTACTATCTTCATCACACTTGAAAGAGCACTGGTTATAAAAGTAAGTTTTAATAATTAATTTGGCTTTTTTTTAACCTGTAATGACCTTCATGTTTCATTATATTTTAATTCCTGACACTGCTTCCTTCTCTTAGAGTGAGAAGCTATCAAAATTGTGTTCTGTTTTTTCACATAATTAGCCACATTTCAAGGTGATATAAGTATCTATAATTTATCTTTACATTTTGTTAAATGATGTATTTTATTAATTTAAACATAATGAAGAAAACTATGTTGGAAAGGACTAACTGACAGAACTATTAATCTCAGAGCTTTGAAATGCCAGAATCATATTAATGAAGGAGAAAGCCAAAAGAAAAGGGAGTTTGCGCAGAAAATATGAAAGGACTAAAGCTTTTTTCATCTGAAGAATTATTTGACAAGATTTTTAGTCAAATCAGGCATCACCACCAAGTAGTTCTACAGCATTCTATGTCCACTATGATCTTACCATTAATTTTACTACAATTTAATAATTCTAATTCTGTTCTTCTCTTCCAAC
Organism: Chinchilla lanigera; assembly: GCF_000276665.1. Lineage (NCBI taxonomy): Eukaryota > Metazoa > Chordata > Mammalia > Rodentia > Chinchillidae > Chinchilla > Chinchilla lanigera. The sequence continues at coordinate 23,037,213 of NW_004955411.1, forward strand.
TCAAGTACCTAGCTGAAGTATTTAATCCATCCTTCTTACATGTATTCTAGAGTGGTAAGAATGCACAGGCATTTTTTTCCTTAGGGCTCATGGCAGTCTTTTGAGGTAGACATTATCTGTAGAGATCAGAACACTAAGGCATGGAATTTTAATTTTGCCTAGCTCATTTTGCCAGCAAGCAGAGGAGCCAAGATATGAAGTCAGTAAGACCTACAGCCCAGGAGCTCAGTTCACCAGCAAGTTGTGGCAGTTTACAATCCTGGGAGACTGATCCCAGCAGGTGCTTGGGATGAGGAAAGACCCCCTACGTTTTCTATAGGAAGTGGAATTAGAATTAGATCTTGGAAGAACAAGTAGGATTTTCACACATGGAAACTGAAGGAGGTGAGAATGCAAGATGATTTAAAAAGGCATTGCTTTTGTGTGGAGAACAGGGAGCTGTTGGTTTTATCCCAGGGCCTAGAAGCTCTCAGAATTGGCAGTAAGCATTTCAAAGCAGGTTGCAGCCACTTCATGAGGGTGTCTTAGTGCAAAGACAGAATATTGAATTACCTGGTTTTTACAGAACAGGCCTTCAGTCAATATTGCTCAAATAAAATGCTTCAACACAAATACTTACTATGTGCGTTTCTCAACATAATAGAGAAACTTGCAAAGTATAATTCATTGCTTTTTTTAACTTTTATTTGAATGATTTTTGTCTTAAAAATAAACTTAAGGTATGAGTTATAGAGGTGTAGTATGTGAGTAATTTAGAAAATCCTTTTGCTTTAAACAGGTGCCACCTTGTGGATACATAGACTTTATGGTTTTGAAATAAAATCTATATTGAGGGCACTTTCTAGATTTTATGTTGTATCTTATGTTTTATATTACATCTTATGTTTTATGTTCCATCTATTAAATTCTCTTTTATAGAAAAACTTAATACCAAAGGCTTTATATGTCTTTAGTATCTTTTTTTGTACATCAGTCCTTTATTGTACTGGTTTGGAAAAAAGATTCAGTACCCTTATGCTCAGAATGTGTATTGGGACCATGTCGTAAGGCCAAGCAACTGGAACATGATTCAGAAACCATACCTGGTGAAAGACACACTTGGGCATGATCAGGAAGCATTTCACAGTCGCAGAACAAAACAAAGACATCCTAAGATATATAGCAGGATACAGTCCTTCCCCGCAGAGGCCAAAGATCTTATCTCATATTGGTGTGAAGAATGGCTTATTTTCTGGTGACTACAAACAAAACCCCAGAAGGATTTTTTTCTTTAGTAACACACACACACACACACACACACACACACACACACACACACAGATTTTTTTTGTAAAAGTAAATGTAACACCTAAACTTAATTTAGGATTGATCCCTACCTTCTGGAGCCATCTTCTTTGGGCTCAAGGAGAAAATAGTTATTTTTTTAAAAAACCACCATGCAGATGACATTCCTCTTCCACTAGAATGATTCAGGGCCCCAGTCAGTGACATGACTATGGCAGGGTGTAGGGCTGCCTCTTGGAAATACAACAGGCTCTCTGGCTTCTCCTCATTGGTCATGCCTTGGCATGGTTCCCCCGTGCCCCTACTCAATCAAGTCCTTAGTAAAGGAAGCAGAAGCACTAGGAAAAATTGGAATTACTACAGTTCAACTCTTCTGGATAGAAAAAAAGCCATCCTGTGCTTGGACTGAAAAGTTGTGCCCCTGAGATGCTATGCTGCCTAGATTTTATGAAGAGAGTGGACACAAGGGACAAAATTCTAAAATGAAAATGGGCAGACCAGTTCCCATCTGCAGTTACAGGACAGGATGCCCGTAGATGGGGTCAGTGTGGAGGTGCAGTGAGAAGGGTAGAAGAAGGGAAGGAGGAGGAGGTAGCCTTCGTGGTCTCAGTCTGCCTGTTTACCTTCACTGCTCAGGCAGCCTGGCGTCTGTGGCTTTATGCAGTCTTCCCGCATCCCCAGGAACTGCATGGGGTTTGATGAGCTTTAAATTCTTTTCTAACTCCTAGGCAATAGGAATACCAGTTGGCAGGTTCAGCTGCATGACAACTTCTTCAGAAAGACCTCAGATGCTTGAGTGTGCCCCAAGGATGTTGTGTGGGCTGCAGTCAGGACCTGTTTCCCCTCCTCAGTCCAGGGAGCAGTTTCTTCACTCCGGAAGGGCAGAGTCCTGGCAGTAGTGTCCTGCAGACTGTCATAGAGGGCAGCCGATCTTGCTGTGGAAGGGATGATGGGATTGCATTGGAGGTGGTGGGACATCATGGAGCCGCTAGATTGTTAATGTTTGCCTCCTCATGCTTGGCAGCCATTTCTGTTTTATTGAGGCCACACAGAACCCCACTGTGTCACTCACTAAGGCTCCACGTCCTGACTACTGGCAGCCACATCTGGTCAGTGGCATCTAGCACTGTCCAGATGGTCTGGGTTGCTTTTTCTCTCTTTCTCTCCCTCTCTCTCTCTCTTTCTTTCTTTTTCTCCCTTCTCTCTCTCTCTTTCTTTTCTTTTCTTTCTTTCTTTGTCTGTGTCTCTGTCTCTCTTTTTTTTTTTTTTTTGTACCAGAAATTGAGCTCAAATCCTTACGCTTGCTAGGCAGGCACTGTGCCACTGAGCTATATCCTTGGACCTTTTTTGTTTTGTTTTGCTTTATTTGTTTTGTTTTGTTTTGTTTTAGATAGAGTCTTGTTTATGCAGTTCAAACTGGCCTTGAACTCACTATCCTAGGTTGGCCTCGAACTCGTGGTGATCCTTCTGCCTCTGCTTCCCAAGTGCTAGGATTACAGGTGTGGGTCCCCATGGCCAGCTGTGGGCTCTGGGTCGCTCTTTTGTATACTGAGGTGAAGCAGATGTCAGATTCATAGCCAGCGTTGCATAGCACCTGCTTGCTGTGCTTTGCCTCCTCGTGGCCCACCGGGCTCCTGTTAGCATCATGCCAGGCCCTGAAGGGGTTCACCAGGTTCCACGTGCCCTTGCCATGGTAGATCAGCATCAGCTTGTAGCTGCCATTTCTGTGGGCTGGGGATGTCACATCCTTTGGGACTCGCTAGGATTCGGTTTGTGGCCCCATCACTGCTGTGCTTTTGCGCCCCCCTTGAATATTTGTTATTTAAAAGCTACTTATACTTTTAAAAATTAAGTTTATTTCATGACTTATAAGTTCAAAATTGTAATAATTGATAATTTGTCATTTTGCTATATTGTATGAAAAAAATAAGAAGAATCCCAAAGAAGTAATTATAATATAAAAAATGGGGAATGTGTTTATTTTTGTATCTGATATTCATGCACATCTAAGTTTCATTTGCATGTGAGCTTGTGCTTGCACATGACTATGTTCATGTGTGTGCAAGTATTTAGCAAAATGTACTTAGTTGTCTGGTCTTCACACATTCACAACAGGGCTGTCAGGTGGCCTGAAAAACCAGTGCTACAAGCGTGCTGTCCCCTCGAGTGGCTATTTTATTAGTAAAAATATAGATAAATGTGATTAAATCCATTTGTATCACCAGTGGTTCAAGCCCCCCAAAGGGACAGTCATGTGTGTATCTCCTGGTGGCTCAAGTTTGTGCGAACGTGTTACTGTGTTCAAATCTTCCAACTTACTCCACCTAGCAACCCCAAACAAATCAAATCAAAAGTTTCCTAAAGCAAGCAATAAGGAAGATATCTTTCAAGGTACAAACTTTTCTGAAGATAACAACTATTCACAGGTAGAAAAAAAGATCACAGTGAGACTTTTCATGGCTGTTAACGACAGTCCTCCACCAGCAGCTAATCTAGTACCAAGCACACCTGGTGACCTCAGAGGATGAATTGAAGAAGGGAGGGTGTGCTTGGATGCCAGGGGGTCTGTCTGTGGTCTGTGCTTCTGCCTGTTAGACACAGTTCTACCCTCCTAGAGCCTAAGCCATGGGGCTCACGTCATGCTCTCTGCAGAATCTCACCTCAGCTTGCACACTTCTCTCTCACAAGTTCCTGGTACCATATAGTGCCTGCAGATACTGTGGAGACCAAGATCCAGTATTTTATCAGTGTAGTGTTTTCATTGGAGACTGTGAAAATTCAGCGGTCTACTACCAACTCTACTCAAATTGGCAAGTGGAGAACATGTTTGGATGAGAATTTAAGAGTACTTCCTGTGGGTGGAACATGTCATTAGTGGGATGAATTCTATCTTCTTTTGCACTTGTGGGTGGATAATATGTTACTTTGTCATGCCAGCTAGAATCACTGTATCCACAGTCCCCAGCCAGCTCCATCCCCACTTGACCAAAGTAAGCACATTTGGGGTGGGGGTCAGCTGAGGGCTTCTCTTCGGTTCATGTAACCTTGCCTCCCACAGGTACCAGGAAGGTTACTGAATCTGACCCAGATAATGGGATTGTCACTTCCCTGATAGCAGATGTCCTTTTTCAAGAACACACTAGGATTCTACCACGTGGAGGTCAGGTGTGGATGGATCATGGGCAGAAAATACTCTATATAAATGTCGCTGTAGATGAGAGACATTCATCCCCCACCTATGCTTGTTACTTATTGCATGAGAACTTGTTTGCAGATCTAGAGAGGTCCCAGATTGCCTTCACCCCACCAGGTGAGCATCACTGAAAGAAGAGAGATGCTCACCTGACTACAGCTTTTCTAAGGCTTTTACTTTTTATACTGGATTCTAAGCTACTTGGTCTTATGCATCTTTCATTTCCTTGATCTTTGTCTTGACTGTTATTTGCGCCTCTAAAGTAAACTTTTTCAGACCACTGAGTGATTGGATATGTCAAGCCATTTACATTAGCTTCCACTCCAACACTGTGCTGTTGGCTTGCTAGGGATATGCCTCCCTTCCTTCAGGTAGTCCTCAGTTGACCAATGAAATCTTGAGGGGGTTGAACCTTTGTCTTTATTCCTGCTCAGGTGCAGAATCTTTGAGAATATAGATTAGAAAAACTAGTCACTAAAGAGAAATAGAGCTGCATTTAAAAGACTACTACAAGTGGGGTTTGCAGACACTGACTCTGTTTCCATGAGAACCAGCTGTTCTGGGTGAGTTTCTTTCTCCAACCTTTAAAAGCACTTAGGGGTTTTCTGGGCTAATGTGTGTTTCTTAGGGAAAAAAAAAACTTATAATGAAGACAGAAAGAAAATATAGAGCAAAAATAAGAAAGACAAAAACAATCCCAATATGGGTTTCCTGTGTGAGAGTTTCTCGCAGTGAGCCTGTTGGATGTGTTACACATGCTATAGAATATTCATCTTGTCTCTCTGTGATATTTCTCTTTGTGTTTGGCATTACTGAGCCTTAGAGGTTATCATGAATGCCAGTTGTGTGAAATGAGCACAACTGACAGGATTTAAAGGCTCAGACTAACCTTTTTAATCCATCTATTCCCTATTCTCCGCCTTAGGCCATGCCTCTTCTGCAAGACTGTACGACATCCTTGCTCCTCTGATGGGAGCTGCATTCATTTCCTGAATGTCAGTCAAAGCCTCCCTCCTTGAGGAGCTAGAGGAATTCAAGCTTCTCCTCCTGACTAGATGGAAAAGAGCTATAAAGAATTTTCAGAATATGATGTGTGTCAGTATTTTTGCCAGCTGTGCTTAACTTTTTCATTTCTTTAATTTATGATTCTTTTTTCTTTCCCTGTTTATGTTAAATTTATAAAATTCATTCAGAATTAAACATTTGTGAAAGATCAGTTAATTATCACAACTTTTAATTAAATAAACCCATCAACACTGAAAGATAGCTGTGTGCCAGGCATTGTTCTGAGTGCTGGGGATTCAAAATAAGACCATATCACTGCTCTCCTGGAGCTCATATCCTAGTGAGCAGAGAAACAGAAAATAAATAAATGTGTAATATGCCCAGAGAGGTTAAGTGCTATGAAACGAAGTTAGGATATAAAGAACAGCAGGTGTTGGGGAGTGTGGTTCCCATTGGATGGTCAGTAAAGTCCTCTCAGATAAGGTTATATCTGCACAGACTTCTCAAGGATATGAGGGAGGGGCCATGCTGACAGTTTGAGGAAGTGTGATCTGGTTAGAACAGTCCAGTGTGCTTCATAGTACTTTTAAAATGTAGTGCAAGGGGGCAAAGGAGAAAGCAGTGCTACTCGTTAGGAGGTTTCTGTAGCTAAGTCTGTGAACATGGATTGGCTTGGACTAGAGTGATAATAAGGGCAGTGGTGAGCAGTGATTGGATTCTGGAACAGAAGGTGAGAGTCAGCAGGAGGTGACTGTTCTCTTGACTGTTATCTATTCTGAAGATCAGGGTCAGCAGGAGTTGAGGTGAAATATGCGGGAGACAAGAGTCAAAAATGACTTAGAGGTTCTGGCCTGAGTAATTGGTAGTTGCGGTTCCCTGAAGTGGCAGGGTTGGGATAGGGTCAGGCTTGGTGGGTTGTGGAAAGGACTGGCAGTTCAATTTGGGGCTTGCTCGGTTTGAGCTGCCTGTTAGACATCCAAGCAGCTATGCTCAGGAGGCAGTTGGGCATAAGAGTCTGAAATTCAAGAGGTGAGACTGGGGCAAGAGAATCAAAATCGAGTGTCATTGGGATATAGATGGGGTTAAAGCCGTGAGACTGCGTGAAACTATCCTGGAGTGAGGGGAGAGAGGACAGGAACTGAGAACTGGGAGCTCTGGTCATCTCCACAGCAGAGGTTGGGGAGAAGAGTAGCTAGGGAGACAGAAGAAAGCCGGGAAGGACTGTTGTCCCCAAAGCAAGAGAAGTAGCCAGTCTAAAAAGGAGCACAATCTCCTTGCTAACTTCTACTGGCTAGAGTAAAATTAACACTCATAAATGACCACCATTGGATTTGAACACAGGAACATCACTGGCAGCCTTAGTGAGGTCATTTTTAGTAGACCGTTGGAAGGGAGACCCGTCAAAGGAATGGGCACAAGAGAAAACAGCTAAGAAAATGGCAGTTGTTCGCTGAATGTACAGACAACTTTCCAGAAGAGTTTTGTAATGAAAGAAGAGGGAGGGACGAGGAGGGCTTACAGCGTGATGGCAAACCTTCTAGAACTTTTGATGGTACAAGCAGCATGGCAGTACATGGGCCAGGCGTGTGCCACAACTGGCCTAGAGGAAGCTGTGAATGAAAGGAGTGCATTTCTATTTCTCAAGCTAAGAGCAGTACCAATGTATGGTATTTGTGTGCTGATGGGAAGGATTAACCAGTAGACAGAGAAGATATAAAACTGCAGGAATGAGGTTGTAGGCAGAAGGGGTTGACATCAAGTACACACGTGGCATATCGGGAGGGCAGAATGTACTGATACAGATACAGGTGGGGTGATGGTAGGTTTGTGGTGAAAACGGGGGGCGGAAGAGTTGGGGGCTTGAGGAAGGAGCTAAGTAACGTAACAGTGGAAGAGTGAATTGATGACAGCAGTGGTGCTCATGTCACCCTCCTCTAGTATCCTATGTCCAGGGGAAATAGAATTCCTTGCCCTAAAATACCTGTTAACTGTCCTGTTTCTGTAATCTACTAAAGACCAAAATTCTGAAATATTCTTTGAAAAAGTAAAACTTAGATCTTTTGTATTGTGCAAGGTATAACACAAACTGAATTTTAAGAGGGGTTAATTGTTCTTGAAAAATGTTCCAATTCTGCTGCAAAAATTAAGTACCTAAGTACAGAGTTTCACACACAAGAGATAATAATTGGTCCATGCATTAAGGAGAGAACTCAGCTACTAGTGTGAAGCCTACAACCTACTACTCTGAAAAGAAAGACCTGACCTTCATCATCAAGAACGGTATCAGTTCAGTACACGTGCATCTTGCATTTTAAACAAGATATGGTATATGTATGCATTAAACAGTACTGCATTCATTTTTTAATGTAGCTGATGGTTTTCTTTTTGTAAAAATAAAACAGATTTTGTTGGAGCCAGGTGTGATCCAGGATGTATTAGCGGCTGGCAGCCACCTACAGCTGTTGGAGCTTCTCAATTTATGTTCCCACTATCTCATCCAGGTATGTGCGCTTGCATTTTGCTAATATGCCCTTTCCATCCCTTCCCCTGTGGTCCTAAACTGTCCCCGCCAACTGGAACCCACTGACATGTAAAGTGTGTGTGTGTGTGTGTGTGTGTGTGTGTGAGAATTTCTCCAGGATACAAGCAAAAGGCTCCTAGGAGGACAGGTGCAATTCTTGTGCTCTATCACAGATGAGAGCTTTTTCCCTCATCCCCTGTGCCTATTCCAGCTCCCCGCTACCCTCTGGTGGAAGATGAGTTCAACACCCATTCGCAGGCTTCCCTGTGGGGTCCTGGGGAGTTGACACTGAAAAGGTTCATGGTCTTAAGTAGTTTTGTTTAATTCTGTAAATGGACACAAATGCAAAGAAAGTCATATAGTCACTGAAGATTTCAGTAACAATAGCTAATATATCACAAAACCATATATAATTAGCCATCATGTGAACTTCCCAGGCAGTAAAAACGAGAAAGGATGAGTGAGCTGTGCATTTTTCCCCTTACTTGCTGACTGGTCAGGAAAGTCCCATGAAAGGAGGGAAGAGAAAGTTCCTGTCCATTGAAGACCTACTGTGTGTTCACTTATATTTCACATTCAGTCCGCACAGCAACTTTGCACAGGAAAAGTGAAAGATCAGAAATCTGAAGTTACATAGCTTATTTTGGGCAGTATGGCTGGTTAGTGGTAGGTCTTTCTGATTCCAAAGGTCATTTTTCCTCTTGGACAAAAGCGCTTTGATAGGTAATAGGCAATGGGACATGTAGGGCAGCCTTATGGCTGTGAGGCTCTTTTATTTTAGAGAGTCATGACAAATTTCCTACTTGGGGATTGTCCCATTTGTCCTACTGATTTGACTTTTACTTGCATTTGTTATAGCATTATAAGTACAATGAAAATTAATTTAAAAATAATAAATCTGTACAATTTAATTCTATTATCTTTGTGCATGTGACATATTGAGCAGAAAAATTTGATTTTCTTGCCCACTTTATCTTCCTTCAGAATCATTTTGTCTAATTCTAAGTATGCCCTTTATCACTGACCTCTGTTACCTGCTAGGTAGTTTACAAAGCTCTTTCTTATAATGAATCATTGCATCTTCCCAGCAGCCCTAGGAAATAGGGACCAATGCTTCCCAGGAAGGCAGCCATGTTCACCTAAGGAGAAACTCAAATACTGTATCTGAAATTTTTATCATTACCTCAGCACACTTAATTTATCAGTAAATGTGGAACTGTTTTCATCTTGTTTTCCTTCTTTTTCCCTCTCAATATTGTTGGCAGGTGTTGGAAAGTTGTTTCTAATTGTTTTCTGCCAATAGCAAATGGGAATCATACAGAAAGATTACAGGACCTCAAAAGTGTATGTTTGACTTGTGAAACTGAAATTACTTCTATTTAACATTTCTACATCAAATACTGCAACTTGAGCTTTAAGCATTATTCATTTTTCCCATGGCAGATAATGCAAGTTGACCAAAGTTTGGTTGTAGTGTTAATTATCATGATGTACCTTATAAATGCTGTGTATATACAGAGGTGTGTATACTTACACCTGCAATTATCTGTAAAAGAGAATTCCAGGTGAACACTGGAAATGTGTGTGTAATTTCCCCTACCTGATCTGATGAATTTTTGAGATTCTGTGTGACTTGTATACTTTGACCTTTAAAAACCCTTGCATTCCATTATGTTGCTGAACTAAAGAGCAAATTGCATACAGATTTATCTGTGTACAGTTATCATTCAGGTTTCTTGAACAGTCGTTAAAACATTCACTGTCTTTTGATAAATAAGTTTTTATTTAATTCTCTCATGTAACTTTTCCTTTTATCTGTCTACATTCTTTTTTAAATTAAATTTTATCTTTGATTACTGCAAGGTTGCAGACTTACACAGGAAAGTTGGACTATATGAGAACCCAAACCATGAATATGTGGAAATTATCATTACTTCATTTTTAAATATATATACCCTGCTTGTCAGTTTCCAGATTGAGACAGTTTGCTTTTATGTTTTTGACACAGTTCCATAGACACACATGTTTCATTTTTTGGCAGTATTGCTCAACTGATTTTTAAATTTCATGTAGGGCCATTTTATTGAATATATGAACTAAATTTTTGTTAAAATGAAAAATCCCCAGGTCTTAAAATATACCTTGAAACTGTGTCCTATTAATTAATGCTAACATAGTTTTCCTCCATGTTTGGTACTTTGACCAACTAGGGGTTTTTGAAACCCTTTTCCTCATTGAGATACCTGGTATGTATTATTTTGTTGTCATTACATTTTCACTCTTTCTTTGATTTTCCTGCTAAAGAGGTGTGAAGGGTGGACCCTCCACCCCAAGGCCCCGGTGTCCTCCAGTGCTCGGGACTAAGTACCCTCTCTGAGGAGAATCCCTGGGCAGGAGCTTCTGACCCCACCCTCACCGCACCTTCAGCTTTTGCCTTGGCTTGAAGCTCCTCTCAGTAACGTGATGCTCTGAGGAGCAAAGGTGACACAATGCACTTTAATGATCACCCAGGGTAGCTAGTGGAACCTTCCAAACCAGATTAACATCCTCCTTCTAAATCTGAATGAAAAGTACATCTTGGGGCCACTGTGGGCTTTTTCTTCTTGCTTTTCCTCAGGGAGACTACTGAGAGCAGGGACCCCAAACCCTGAGCAGGAACAGTGGGATCTGTGTCAAGGACAGCTATTGCATTACCCCCGAAGACTGAGGCCTTCGCCCAGGTTCTCCAAGCAAAGCATGTTTGTGGGAATAAGGGAGAGCCTGGGTATGAGCATAATGCTAATAGATGTGGGGAAGAGGTGGCCATAAGTGTGTCCATCCAATCCAGAGAGTGGATTTACAAACCCTTGCAGTTTGCATCCTTCTCACCCACTTTGCAGTAGCATTGCATAGGACGCTCTCCCAGGCAGCCTGTCATGTCGGTGTATTATTAAGCATGACCTGTCAGACATTGATTTGCTATTGAAGACCCACAGGTGAGATCCAGTACCAAATGAAACGTGACTATCTGCTTGAGTCTTCCTTGTTTATTGGTCTTTCCTAAATAATGTCACCTGAAAGATGTTCCGATTCATTAAGGAGCAGTTACTGTCTTTAAAGTGGATCTCACAATATGGATAAATGATCTCGCTTTTCAGAGCATGTGTGTTTGCATACATCCCATTCACTATTTTATATATCATAAAGGAAACCCTGTGATACCACTTTCCAGAATGGTGGGCTATGGCAGTGATGGGGAACCTTTCAGTGATACAAAGAGCACATGTGCCATAGGTTTGACATCACAGTGGTACAGCGATTCCTGGATGTCCACTGGTTTACTGTGTTCTTCATGTAAATATTACAAATCTTTGGAATCTCAGCTGGTTTCCCAAGTCTTGAGTTTTCCCAGATGGTTTCTGATGATTGAACATCAGTAATACATCTAAATATCACATGGGCAATTCAAATATCATAGATGAAACCCTTCTCTGCTGATGGTACTGTTGATCTGCTTGTTATCTAGAGATTTGGATACAGTTTCAGATGCCTTCATCACCACCACATCAAATCAATCACCAAGTTAGAGTTTATGTCACAAGTATTTATCACATCTAATCCTTTTCTCCATCGCTGTTACTGTCTTTTTAAAGACCCTCAGTATTGCTTAAATGTTCTAATTATAGCTCATAATATCCTTCTAAGGGGGTAACCTGTTTCTACCCTCTCTCCATGCCAAATTATAATCCCTTGAGCACTATTATCTTTCCCAGGGAAGGGAGCCAACATTTATCCAGGAGCTATCAGCACTGAGTGTTTTGCAAAGATTCACAGTTCCATTCTGCTAAGTAATCCCTTAAGGCAAGTGGGTACAGTTTTCTTTTTACAGATGGAGGAATTCAGATTTAGAAGGAGGATGTTAATCTGGTTTGGAAGCTGCCACTAGCTACCCTGGGTGATGATTAAAGTGCATTATGTCACCTACAGAAAATCTTCAGCCTTATCTGCATAGTCAGGCCGCTGCCACACTGTACTCAGTGCTTCTCCTGGTGCACTTTGCTCCAGATCCTAGGGCAGACCTCTTGACCTCTTGAGACTTGCGTTCAGGGAGACCAGGTGGAGGAGATCCTCAGTGACCAGCAAAGATGTCGGGCCTTCTTTAGACTGCACCAGGGAGCAGGAGTTGAGAAAGCATAAATATACACAGGTGTACACACACACACACACACACACACACACACATGAACCATCTCCTTTGCTGGTGCTCAGGCTCATAAAGTCGGGGGTAGCAGCAACTGGATTTTGCGTTGTATCTCCTGAAAATGATACACTAGGAGCCACAGGCCTTGCTAGATTTTTTCTTATACTAGCTTTCTTAAAAAAAAAAAAAAAAAAAAGCTTTGTTCCTTTTGTATTTTGTACCACTTCCTCCAGATACTATATTCTGTTGCTTAACAACTGTTCCTTATGTTCTACAAGCATTACAGCCTTTACAGTGATATACAGCTTAAATATATTAACAAAACGAGCATCACATAGACTTTTCCAATAAAACCACCAAAGTGGTGCATATATAAACTCCCTTTGATAGGAGTGTATTTCTACTATCTATTCCACGCAGCAGGTGGCAGTGTGAATCCACCAGAATTCAGTAGTTAATTTAAAGCGAAAATCAGAAAAAATGAAAAATTATTTATTTTCCTGCATATTAGTCTTCTGACCTAATCAGTAAAAAAGTCATTATTCACACCACACTGGGCAATATGCATTGTAATTTTTAACAAATAATAGGAAACTGTTAATGTGTTCACAGGAAATACAGTTTTGTCTTGGGCTTCTGTGGTCATTTATCACCGCACTTTGTGAAATCAGTCATTTGTTCTAATTTGAATGTAAATGACTCTAAGGTTTTACAAATAAGGTGACAGACTCACATAAATGTAATTGCAGGGTTCATCTCCCTCTTTTTATATATCACTCATTAGGTTATGAATTAAATACATCGTATTAAACCAGGGGCATGTCCAATGATGATATTGTAATGGCAAATTACTCTATGCTATTAGAGGTGTATTTTTTATGCATGGACATTAATTTGTCATTAAGCGGCATTAGTTTAGCACTTTTATGAGAAAGACGTGACCTGCAAGAGGAGACGTGCTGCTGGGATGTGAGAGGAAGGGGACGAAAGGGTATAGGTAGAGCATTTTATCACGGTAGGGAAAACAGAGGGTTGTTTGTTTTGTTTTCTGCTTTTACAAGCCTGAAAGATCATTTCCCCAGATTGAAGGCATTGTTCTGTTTACACTGTGTACATTGGATCATTTACTGAGGCAAAGCCCACAGTCTTAGTATTCATCATTCAAAAGCCAAGAACTAAAATAAGGGAAGCATTTAGGGTGGGAAGCAGCTAAATCTCTTCCTTTGTGGCTGATGCTTATTTAGCATCTCTTGTCTTCATTTAGTTCTACACTCCGTGGGCTGCAGGGAGAATTGTCATTTTCTGTCTTCAATGAAAGTACAAAGGTTTAAAGAATGTTCTCTCATGAGGGCACTCCTGAGACTTCTGGGTAATTTCATTCCTTTTTCATTATAAAAGCCTATTTTATTGATTTTATTTTCACTAAAATGATATCTTTCTACTTTGAACATTGAGAATCACTAGATCCTTGAACCACCTCTACCAACGCTGCGCGAAACTGAGTGGTACTTCTTTGTCATTGGGTGCAAGGCGTAATATGATTGGATGATGTCTCACCAACCCCAGTGACACTTCAGAGCTTTGGAAAACGGCGAGATCACCACACTCAGATTTTACACCTTATCCCCTCCCTTCCTCCACATTGCGTGAGCTCACCATACTTGAGGGGATGAAAGCTGCCTCTGTTCAATAATTTTCTCTGCCTATTATGGTAGAAGAAATAGATTAGTGGCCTCCCATTAGCTTTACCCATTGAATATACATTTTTAAAGTTGGAAATACTTTCTATGGCAATTGAATCTGTCACTGAGGAGCTGACATAGTGTATATTATAATAGATTTATCATTTTAAACTAAGTAATACTATAATGACTTATAGGAGGTTATCCTTCTAAACAATATATTATTATAATTTTAATTATTAAATTAATCGTGTTGTCCAAATACATAATATATAGTGGGTGTCCTGAATAGAATAATTTATACTCAAGGTTGGGAAGTTATAACTCATGCTCATTTTTCTCCCACATGAAGCCATTTTTTTCTACATTAGAGAAGAAAAATGATTGCACCCACATATATATTTAATATGACCCTAACCAAAGACACTAATTGAGTGCCATCCTATAGTTCATAAGCACTAATGCTCTTGTATTTGGAGAAAGTTTGTTTAGAAAATATAATACAAACTGTGTAATATTTTAGATTTTTTAAGAAGTGAAAATGGTCAGAAAGGATAGAAACATATCAGACCTATTACACCATAACCGACTGCTAATTATTTGTTCTAATCAGGAGTATTTGCTGTCTGGCATGTTTAATCCAGAATATCGTATTTGCCAAATATCATTCATATTTGGCTCTGAAATGCATCAGAGGATCATTAGTAGCCTTTTGAGGGGCCCAATTAATTTTTTCTTATGCAATTATGTTGGTTTTTATTCCCTAAGCCCACACCAAAGGATGCCGTAAGTGACAGCCCAGAGGCTTTCTAGCTGGCTAGGGAAGTCATCTTGGCATTTTGATATGTTATGTGGGTAATTTAGGATGGATGTATTTTCTTTGTGAGTTTTTAAAGGAAGGAAAAGAAACCTTGATGCCTTTTTTTCTAATATTGATAATTTCTATTTTAATCTAACTCTAGTTGGGCAGTTTAAAAATCATTTTTAGCCTGAAACTTTCTACCCCAATATAAAATGTTTCCGGTGTCATATAAATACGACAGCTCAGAATCAGCGCATATAGCAAACAGAGTGAATCTCAATTCCATTATTGATACTTGGAAAATAGAAGACGTTAAAAAAAAATCTCTCTTTCATGTGAGATGCTTGTTCTCCCACCATGCTCTACCTGCAAATATTTGTCCTCATAATGAAATGTCTGCCCTCTTCTCTGAGGCTGAGCCACATTTCCGGTTCTTATTCTGTAGGTTTTACCACCTGTGTTGCCTGTGGTCTCACACTCCTTCTCCACTGTCCTTTCAGTGTGCAGATAGGATCAATGAGCTGGGAGAAATGTTTTTTTCTTCTCTCGTTGCCACAGCCCTGTCCCTTCCTTACTAATGACCGTACCATAGGCATTGTCTGCATTCCCCTGTTCTCTTTCATTCTTCAGCCCTGTATTCAACTCAGTCTCACGCCTCACTACTCCTCAGCAGCTGTTTCAACAAAGGTCACCAAAGCCCCCTAACTGTGAGACTCAGAGCCTCTCATGGTACCTTAACATGGGGGTGCCGGAAGATTTTGATACTGGTAGCTCTATTCTTTTCTGCACCTCTTCCCTTGGGACTTTCTTCTAGTTCTCTTCCTATTCCTTCTTAGTTCTTCTACAGATAGTTTCTCCCATTGGTGCCTTGAATATTCTTCAGGACCCAGGACCACTGCGCAAGTGCTCATGTCTTCTGTTCTTCGTCACTCTTTCATCCCTCTTTGGAGGTTCTTCATCCCAGCCCTCTCTGAGCTCCAGCCATAAGCGTTCAGGCAGCATTTGCCCTTGCCATCCTACATACAGTCCAGGTTTGTCTTCACCCACTTGCACACACCTGTCCCTCTTCCCCATCTGGGTTAAAGGACCATCATCTTTTTGGTCACCCAAGCCAGAAACGTTGGCATTGAAAGGTCTAGATGCAGGTATTTCCCGATACTTAACCTTCTTTGTACAAAGTCTTCTTCTCCGTGGATTCTACCTTACGTCCTTTTAGTCACCCACACCAGCAGTCTTACACTGCACCCTGATTTCATGAATTTATTGGTTTAGTCTCAATGAGTAGTACTCAAGTGTGCTGCTGCGTTTTCTTCTCATTGTTCCTGACATCGTTTAAGTTTGGACGATGTTTACGGACGTTCCCACAGAGATACAAGTGCGCTCCCTGCCTGTAGTTTAATGCTAAACAGTATTGTGCAGTCTAAATTATTGTTCTGAGCCACAAAATAGTCTATTTCCCTACAACCCAAGATATTTCCTCATCTCCTGGTTGCAGACTAGTTTTACAACCCTGCCTTTTCTCATTCTTCTATCCTTGCACTCTTCCTGTATGCCAACAATAACGTTTTACCATGTTCAACCAAATGGCTATTTGGCACTTTTTCCTGGATATTCCACAGGCACTTGGACTTCTTCAGTGAATCAATCCAGAAACTGAAGTGTCCTCCTAGAGTCCCCCTCTCCCTGTGCTCCACACATGCTGTCACTGAGACCTTCCCACTCAACCCCTTAACTTTGTAGTCTCTCTTACTCTATTTTCATTACCTTTGACTTAATTCAGACCCTCATTACTTACTTTCTGGACTAAAGAAACTTTCTGCAAACTGATGGAGCTGCCTTCACTCTTGCTCCACTCCAGTTCCTCCTCCAAAATTCTGTTTGATTGAGTTTGAAAGGTATTTTTTTGTCCATGAAAAATTCTCTTTGATTGATTCAGAAAACCAACCTGATTATGGCACACTCTTGCTTAAAATCATTCATTATTCAGTGGCTTCGTATAGCCTTGAAGATTAGTTTTATTCCTTAGTTTGGTACACAAAGCCTGTCTTTGTTAAATGTAACTTTAGCTTTATTTATTTTTTGACAGTTTACTACTTGTGCTATACCACAGTCACTGTGAACTTCGTATATTTTCTTATACCTAAACTCTATACCTTCTCTGGATTATTTTTCCCTCACTTTGTCACCTTCTGAATTCCTGCAAATGCTTAGCTTACCTGTTATCTCCTCTTCCACAGGTGCTTCAAAAGTTTACCCAGTGAAGTTAGATTACCCTCTTTTCTTTACTTATGGGCATTGTTCTAGGAGGCTAATTCCAATCAAAAAGATTAATTGTTATCAGTCTCTGCAAAATATAAGCTCCATCTCAAGATTATGGGACCTTGGACAAGTTACTTAACCTCTTTGACCCTCACTCCTCACCTGTGAAATATAAACATGCCACTCTTTATGCAACCTACCTCTTAGGGATGTTGAAGGGTTAGATGACAGTACATAGAAAGTTCCCCTGCAACACGGTGACCGGCACTAGGCAGGTCCCCTAAAAGCCAGAGCCAATATAATGTGATGCTTCTCTTGTGCTAATGTACTGACTCAGCTCTGGTAAACTTTGAGACAGTATTTGGCAGCATATGGTGATGGGGGCAGAATTTTTTATTGCAGATGATGGCTGTATTTCTGCGCTCCCTTCCTACTGGATTTCTGGCTTACTAAAGACTTTCCCACAGAACAATATAAAATTATTCTTGAGCCTTGGATATTATGCATATAATTAACTATGAAAATGTACCAGTAATCTAATTGTGAAATTACTGTGTTATACAGCACAAATATATTTATATAGGGCTCTAAAATATATTTAAATAGGCTTTTCAAAACTTCCAGATAGAGCATTCTGTAATTTTTCTTACATTTGTTGAATTGTTGCTAGCATTTTGTTTTAGTTTAATTAAACTGTATCATATATTTATATTTGATACACAAATATACATTTACAGTTGTCCAGATAAATTTACATGTTTGTACATAGATATACCTACTTTATACTTATGCATATAGAATATCTGTATTTACATTATTTTATCATATTCTAAATAATCTGGTCTGGATTATCAGTGGATTGCTTGTTTTTTTCTTCCTTAAAAACCAAACACAACAGATGAATGGATAAAGAAAATGTGGAATTTGCACACAGTGGAGCACCGAGTACTCTGCCTTAAAGATTAACTTGTGTCATTTGTAGGAAAGTGGATGCTCCTTGAGACCACAATGTTAGTAAAATAAATCAGACACCTGAGCTTACACACTACATGGTGTCTCTTATATGAGAACCTAAGTTGTAAACAAAGAGCAAATAAAAGTTAGATAACAGGAAGCAAGGAGATAGATCTTTCTCAAATGGAAAGGGGATCAAGAGATAGAGGGGAGGAGTGGGAAGTGGGAGAAAGCAGATGAGAAAAGGAATTGGGATGTGGTATGTACATGCACCAGCTCCACACAAGGAGCGGGAACATTACGTACTGCACACGTGTGCTAATAAAATTCAAACGAATAAAAAAAAAAAAAAGAAAAGAAAAAAGTAGACATTATTCTGTTGACCCCAAGATAGTACTGAGAAAATTCAGTCTCTTTGCATCCATAGTAAAAGTGATGTTATTTTCCTGTACGATACCCCAAGGCTGTTAGAAGGTTTGGGTTTTGTTTATTTGTTGTTTCAACCCATTCCAAAGGGTCAGTGCCTCGCAATGCATTCACACCAGCGCCCTTTATGTTACTTCCCCAGCTCCTGGCACACGGTTCTTTCCTGAAGCACCAGGCTGGGTAGTTGCACA
The DNA here is from genome assembly GCF_000276665.1 of Chinchilla lanigera. NCBI lineage: Eukaryota > Metazoa > Chordata > Mammalia > Rodentia > Chinchillidae > Chinchilla > Chinchilla lanigera. Next base: position 23,055,710 of record NW_004955411.1, read on the forward strand.
GTACCTCGATTTATAAATAGGCTGTAATCCAAATAGAAAACAGGTGGACTCATAACTGAGTATGGTGCCTTGGATATTAATGGCTTGGCTCCGCAGTGGAATTTCTAAAGCTGTATACAATTTTTTTGTCTTAATTATGCATTCATTAAAAGCTTTTATACCCCACAGAATAAAGTAAATATTTTTTGATCTCCATAGTGTACTCCCAGACTGTAGATTTGCACAGCAGGGTCTTGATAATCTGAATAAATTGTATTTCCCCAAGGAGCTTATCTTTCAAATAAGGTCATAAAGAAGTGCAGCTTCCCCATCCTTAGATTTCTCTCTGTGCCTTTTCTGCTATGAGTAATATAGAGGTTGGGAGCCAGTGTATTTTATAGTAAGACATACTTGCTGATGGTCCAATATAATGTCTCAGTCTGTTCTCCTTGTTTACCTCTGGTGAAGTATTTGTGAAATAGAGAAGAAATATATGATTTTACATAGCAGCTATGAGTTTTACTGAGACTTACAGGAAAACAAATTCTATGTTAGAAAGTCAGTATTTCCTTCTTTTCACCCAATCAGTGAATAAAAATAATGGAATAGGCAAAGCTATAGCTTAAGCACTGTTGACATCATTTTAAAGGTGAATAGGAACTAAGATAGCTGTTGTATGCGGAGCCTATACTACATGGAGGGCACTTTCTATACATTTTTGCAATCTTTATCACACATCTGGAATACAGATCACTTTTCCCAGTTTTCAGATGAGAGAATTAGATTGGAAGAGGTTATATGCTGAGGCTATCCAGATAGGCCAGCTTCAAATCTTGTGTTTTTCTTACTATTCCAAACTAAAAATGCCACCTAAAATTTGCAAGCCAGTGAAGGAGACAGAGAAAAAACAAAACTATAGACCCAAATAAATGTATACAATCTGTTGAATTTATAATTTTTGAGTCACAAATAATAAGATGGCAGCGCACCTGATACTGAGTGGTGGTATTCAAATAGCCTTTAACTGTACAACTTTCTGCCAATAGTTTTTTCTTTCTTCTAGGCTTGCCATATTTATCAACAGTATAGCTAATATTGAAGCATGTACCTTTATATAATTGTTTAAATTTTAAAATAATGTGTAATTTATTTAATATTTAATAAATAATATTTAAAATACTACTTCAAATATTTCATTGGTTTTGGAGGAGCAGGAGAATCTGTGTTTCACTGTAAACTAAAAAAAAGCAATAACATCTGAATTTTTAAAGGGATGATTTTTTCCCTTCCTTTCCATTTGTTATGTCTTGTGTGTAGATGTCCCCTCAAAGTCTCAAGCAGTCATAGGTGGGGCTTTTTCAGAGGTGGCTGTATCTAGAGTTTGTGATTGATTCATAGCGCAATGCTAGAATTAAGAGTGCTAGCATTAAGGGTGAGTGATTACTAAATCAGTTCACTGATTAGTTTGGCGCCACCCTAATCCTGGTAGCCTGGATACAGTATAAGGGACAGAAATAGGTTTGTCTTCTCCCTTGCTTGGTTGTTGTTGTTGTTGTTGTTGTTTTGTCTTTTTGAGACAGGGTCTCACTAAGCAGTTCAGGCTGACCTTGAGCTCACTTTATAGCCCAGGCTGGTCTCGAACTCACAACAATTCTCCTGCCTCAGCCTTCTGAGTGCTGGGATTAAAGGCGTGTGCCACCACACCTGCGTTTGGTTGTTGTTGATGTCTTCTGCTTGCCATGAACTGGTTCTCCAATGCGATTTCCCTCAGCCAAGCTACCTGCTTTGGAGCCAGCTGATTATGGGCTGAAACCTCTACAAACTGAATTAAATAAAACTTTCCCCCTTTAACTTTGGATGTGAGATATTTTGTCTCAGCAATGAGAGAAAAGTAACTAAGACAGAATTTGCTACGAGAAAAGTGGTTATTGCTGTGACTACCTAAACTTGATTTGGAGCCTTTGGGACTGGCTTGTGGGAGAAGTTTGGAAAGGTTTGGAGATGCCAACTGAAAAGTAGAACTGGAATGCCTTACACTGTATTTCATGAGAGATTCTGGTCAAAGCTCAGAAGACCTGAAGGCTGATAGAAATCCTGCTGGAAAAGACCAAGCTTGGGAAGTTTCAACTGGGAATAAGCATTTCATTGACTGTTGGATTCCAAACAATGTGTGTTATACCTTGGCAGAAAGTTTGTCTGCATTTCACTTGTGTCCAAAGACTTTGCCTGAGACTAAGATTAAAGGTGGCAAACAAAGTATTAATCTTGCAGAAGAAATTTCAAGACAGTCTGATGTGGAGGCAGTGGCATGGTTACTGTTAGGGGCTTTTAGCCAGATTTATATTGAGAATCAAGAGCAAAGAGCCCCCAGGATGATGCAAAACATTGTGAGTTTGGCCGGAAAGGAAGCTCCAGTAAAGTTGCAGCCTACAAAATGGACCAGAGGATAAACTGGTCACTGAAAAGACTAGCAAGAAAAAGCTAAGTATTTCAGAAGAAGACAACAGAAAATATGGCTTGAAGACATCATAAGAACCAACAGTGGACTCTTGCCACTGCAGCCTTTGCGTTCCAAAGGTGAAAGACTCTGCTTTCACAAGAGCACCCCAGAGCACCATATTCCAGAATGGCAGCAGCCTAGGGAAGTTGTTTCTCAGGATTTGTTTCAGAGGCACTGGACCCCTAAAACCAAGAGAAAAGGAAGCCTGGTTACTGCTCCAGTTGGTAGACGTTGGTATCATCCACAAGGCACTGGCTTTAGGTATATGCACAATGTAAGAGTTGTGGGGTGAGGAAGGCTTCCACCCAGGTTTCAGAAGAAGACCTAAGAAGCCAGACAGTGTGCCACTGAAAGGGCAGTGTGTCAAGCTGTGAGTGTGAACCTGGTTCAGTGGAGACCACAGAAATTTGGAAAAGCCAGGAATGTGGACCATCTGAGGAAAACTGCAAGGAGGGAGCAGAGCCAGCTCAAGAGAGAAACCATGGAGGCTACCACTACTGGAAGTGATGTAGGGGAAGAGCCACCCAAGCCCTTTGGAGTTCATGTTTTGCTACAGTTTGCTTCAGATGCTGCATACGGAACTACAGGACTTAATGTTTGCTCTGCTGAACTTTGGATTTGCTTTGGTACCATTTCTTTGTATCCCCTTGTTTGTAACATTTTCAATGGACGTGTCTATCTTGTACCATTGACTGTTGGAAGTGTTTAAATTCTTTTCATTTTTATAGGGCTTGCAGCTAAGAGTTTGCGTTAAATCTCAGAGGAGACTTAAGACTTGGACTTTTCAGCAGCACTGAAACTGTTAGGACTATGGCAACTCTTAGAGGTGGACTAAATGCCTTTTGCATAAAGGGATGTGTGTGAGTCTTTGCGGGGGGGGTGTTGGGAGGAATATTGTGGCTTATATCTAGATGTTCCCCTAAAGCCTCATGCAGTTATGTGGCGTGGGCTTTTCCAGAAGTGACTGATCTAGAGTTTATGATTGATTCATAGCGCAATGCTAGAATTAAGAGTGCTAGAATTAAGGGTGAGCAATTACTAAATCAATTCACTGATTGGTTTGGCACCACCCTAATCCTGGTAGCCTGGATACAGTATAAGGGACAGAAATAGGTTTGTCTTCCCCCTTGCTTGCTTGCTGTTGATGCCTTCTGCTTGCCATGAACTGGTTCTCCTCAGCAATACCCCTCAAGCAAACCACCCTGCCTTGGAGCCAATTGATTACAGACTGAAACTTCTACAAATTGTGAGCTAAATAAACCTTTCCCCCTTCAACTTTGAGTGTCAGGTAATTTGTCTCAGCAATGAGAGAAAAATAACTAAGACACCATTTTGCATCAGTCAACACTGACCAAGTAGGTGCTTTTGAAGACAGAAAGAAAGAGCTAAGGAATCCTTATGCACAGCTAAGGAGAAAAGGGTAAAACACCTGATACACCAGCTAATGCTATTAAAAGTCAGAAGAGGGAGCAGTCCTTCATGCTGGAGTGATCTACCTGTCCTAGGAAATGGCATCTGATCTAGATTATCTTCAGGAGGAGAAGAATATGTATATTATAGCATTCCTTTTTCTTTTAAGCCTTTTAGGCTGTTGAATTAATTAAATGTTTCATAAATAATACCCTTTGGTGACAAAGGACTCTGTGTGATGTAAGGAAATTGTGAGACAGTACAATTCCACTTGGAAATGTTTGAAATATTTTGGCAAACAGTATAGACAGTAGATTTTTCTTTTTTAAAATTTTATTTTAAAGAGAGTAGTACATGAGAAAAAAAAAAGAACAATAGCAGCATACCAGCATCACAAACATAAACAAACCAAAGCAAGAACATTTAAAGTGATACAGGGTTTCAAGAAAAAATGATATGAATTAATAGTGGTTGTTATATTACATATTGTTATCTTCAACTACATTGCTCAGAATACCAGATGTATCAAACCATTAAAGAGAATAAGAAAATAATTATTAGATAAAACATTAGAGATAGTATAGAGTTTCACTAGACAAGATGGTAGGATTTCACCGTGGTAGCTCCATTGCATATTGTTGCCTTCAAATCAGTTGCTCAGATTACCAGATATAAACATGCAAAATTGGTCAGAACATAAGTTTTAAGCATTAACTGTTCCTTTCAGTATACCATCAGACATCAGCAGTACAGTTATCCCATATATATATATATAATTTTGCCTTCCTTATTTCTTTTTTCTTCTTCCCCTCATCCCAGTCATCCCTTCCTTTGAGCAACTTCTTTCCCTTTCCTATCATCTAGACAATAGATTTTTCTAATCATCACTGAACACCCAGAGAAGCAAGGCTGTGGGAAGGGAAAAATCTAATACAGAGAAATCAGAAGACCCAAGATTCACTGTAGAAGCCAGTCCTCATGTACCAGGCCCACAAGTGGGCATTCTACCATATCTACCAACTGTTTGGAAAATCCTTATTCCTAGATAGCATCATGAGGGAAGTTCCTAAGCTCAGATCAAATACTTTCAGAGCCTCTTTCTCAGTAAACTTTGGGAGATGTGATCATTTTGCCTAGTTGTAAAGTCATCTGTATAACTGAGCTGTCATTTCCATTTTCCATGTGAAGTCATAGATATGCCTCACAACTTGGTATTTTTTTATTCATTACCTAACAAATATTTTTCAATTAAAATCTCTGAGAAAGGCATTATGAGTAGTGCTTTACAGGATCCATTAATCCTAAGATGCAAAACCTATTTTTTTTTTTTGACGGCAGATGGCTCCCAACTGATGGCTAACATCATTTTTCAACTTTACAGAGGTGTAGAAGTGGTATACATTCAGTGGAAGCCATACTTCATATTTGGTCTTTTCTGTGGGCTAGCCGTAGAATATTCCTTAGTATGCTGGACAGCACCAGAAAACCACAGCTCCCAGTCAGCTGTGCAGCCACAGGGGAGAACAACTGGTACTCTACAGGGTAATGTGTTGCTGGTAGGTTAGGTATAAATACGTTTTCAAGTTATGATGGATTTATCAATAGGCAATGCCATCATAAATCAGTAAGCATAAATAATTTATTGATGAGTAATTTATTGATGGAACATTTTTAATAGTTGGTAGATAAACTAGTGATGTCATTTGGTATGTGATAGGAGACAAAATGGGAGACATTAAAATTCAGTCAGTAACAAAGTACTCTAGTTACTTACCATATCTTTTTTGGAACTTGATCCCAATAGGCAGCTGATGGTGTTTTAATCTCACTTTGAGTTAATATTGCTAAATTCAAGCTATACTGGTTTTTACACAGAACAGGGATTTTTGGAATAGTTTTTAGAATGATTTTTGAAGGAAGATTTCCTGATTTCATAGCAAGAGTGACCTACCTTTCCTCAAGAGAAGTCCTCAAAATGTGATGTCATGTCAATGTTATTTTAGAACTTCAAGTTTCATGTTGTTCCATGATGGGCATAGAAACTACCAGGTCTCCTGGTAATCTTTATCTGTAGGAAAACATTGATATGGGATAATGGGGTAGCAATGCCTAAGTGAAGGTCATCCATAATCAGAAATGAAAGGTCATAATTATATTGCTGACACATAGCATTGTTAAAATAGTCACATCTTTTGAAATGTTATTACCCCCAAAAATCTAAAGGCGTATTCGGTGTGGTCATCTTTGAGGCACATATTTCAGAAATCAAAGTGGTATTGCTCTTATTTTAACCTTGAGAGACGTGTATTATTATCTTCAACCTAAGTCATAGTTTTCCACACTGATAGTACATGTTGTTGATGCTTATTTTTCTTTCAAAAGTCAGTGACATTCTCAGAACTAGATGAGGCAACAAGAAAAATAGCTGTTATTAAGGCTGTGTTTTGCACAGGTATTCTTAGTATTAAGTCAAAGCATCTCCATCAGATATCTGAATCTTGGCACTTTAACAAGGACTCTTAGATTTGCAGCAGCGTGCTGTGGTGCAGATATTGGGAAAAAACTACAGCAGATACAATCACATGCTGACAGATACTTCCTGTGTTCTCTATAATTCCTATGGCAGGGGCATGATTAAACTGCAGTGCTGGGTGGGCAAGGAGTTACTGACAGGCCACAGAGCCATGGGTCTAGCCAAAAGTTAAGACAGACTGCATTTCAGAAACATAGATCATTGACTGTCAGCCTGAATCACTGTTGACACACAGGACACATGAGCTATGATGTGGATTGTGGACAGTGAATATGCAGACCCCAGCTCGGAGGCTGCCATCCAAAAATGCATAGTAGAATGCAAGGGAATGTAGAGGACATTATTTCAGGGGTAGGTTTAAAGCTACTTTAAGTTATAAAACAAAGTCATCGTATGAACTTAGCTCATTTGACACCTTATTAAGTGATAGTCAGTTGCTCTGTTAAATTTAAGACCCATGGAGGGATGTCACAAAGGCTGAGACCTGTCATTTTCTTGCAGCTGTTCCTAGTTTGCGAAAAGTAAGAGAAGGGTCACAAGGTCCATTCTTAGCCCTACTTCCTCCCTCCCATCTTAACTACATGATCATCTGCTTTGAAAATGTAATTATATTTGAATATAACCCCAAATGAGACAGTATTTACCTTCTTTTATTTTTCTTACCATATTCATTCATTAATCTGGGTGATAATTTATTGAAGGATCTCATTCGGTGAATAGACAATAAAGGAATGAATTTGGGGGATATATACATAAGGTTTAAGAATTATTGGACTTGGAAAATGGGTGTTTATTTTATAGCTGGTAGAGTATAGGTGATACATTTTATGATTCTTCTTTTATTTATCTTGTCATTCACATACTAAGAAACAAATAGAAAGAAAAGGAGCCAAATAGCCTTAAACCAAGGGAAAATAAATATTATTTTAAAATATTCAGAGCAACAGTGTATGCACCATAATTCTGAATAGAAACTAAATTTAAACTGGGAAGCAGTGTGACAGAAATGAAACCTTTTTAAGAAAGAAAAGAGAAAGACTTTCTCTTACTAAAAAGGGTTTTTTCTTGCTGGGTTATAATTTCCATTCAAAACAACTGAATGATTATGGTGTACTTGTCCATTAAACACTTTCAACTCTCCTCATTATTATCAGTTTTCCTTCTTGGAAAACTGGATGCCCACAGGCTTTGCAAAGAAAGAAAAAAGGGAAGATGAAGGAAGCCAATGAAATACAAAAAATGGTTCAGTTTATACCAGATTCAAAACTGAATGGACATGTTGGAAAGACATGGAAAGTTTTGGTTTTGCTTAATTACAAATACACACAAAAATCTCCTGGACACTCTTTCATCAAACACACATGTACTGACATCTGTTCCCTTCTAGAGTCCAAGGACACAGAAAGAGTGATACCTAGTCCGTCCTACCAAAGAGCTTAGATTTGGAAGAAGACATGATCTGTAGTCAAAGGGTGCTTCAAGTACTTGCTAGAAATCTGTGGAATGTAAGATGTATGCGCAAAGGAGATATCAATTTGACCTGAGCCAAAGAAAGGATGCAATGGGTTCATTCACTCAGCAAGTGTGACTTCAGCTCTTACCAAGTACCCAGCCCTGCTCTAGGCCTTAGGAATACATGTACCAGTCAACAAAGCAGACAGATCCTTTCTCCTGTAGAACTAACTTACTGGGGGCGGGAGGAAGGCAGGCATTATAAACAAATACACATATGCAGAAGATAATTACAGACGGTGATGAATGCTGAAAGCAGATAAAGTAGGGTAATGAAGCGGGTGACAGAGAGAGAGAAAGGGGGATGACTAGATGAGATGATCAGACAGAATCGTGGAAACACGGGTCCTCATTCATAGGAATGTTGCTCGTGCAGCTCCTGTGCAGAACGGTCTTCCTGCAGTGTCGCTACCATTTTGTTTTAAAATGTAGGCTTTGTTATTCAGATATGATGAAGCCAACAGACCAGGAGACAATTGGTATTTATGAGATAGCTTGTTTCAGTTCCCAGGAAGAGGGGACGTGCCACACCATGCAGGCCTTGTGGCTAAGCCCTAAGGTTTGTCAGGAGTCACAGGGAATGAGGGAGAAAAACGAACAAGAGCCTTTTCTGTGGTTTCTCCAGTATGGAAGGGGAGAGGCAGGAGAAGCAGCCTTGTGACAGACCAGTGTGAATAGTTTCCATGGGCTTGTCATAGAGACGCTCTCTCTGGTTGTCTGGTTTTTAGGCCTGGGATTACAAGGACAGGAATAGTGTCTCCTGAAGGGTAGGAGCCAGATTGAGGAAATGGTTCAGAATATTGTTTCTGGTGGCTAGTTTGCCTGTGAAAGCTGTTTGTTATTTCCAGGAATTGTCATCCCTGGGAGTAGTAGTGTCTTCCAAGTCAATGCGATCTCAGGTGATAAAGCATCAAAAATACAGAAGGAAAAAGAAAATACTGTTATACATACCCACCCTGACGTTTACCAAATTAATATCTGCTCTTCTGTTTTGGGTTCTGCATAGCTTCTCAGTTAAGCCATTAGTAACTTTCCTGCTGGGTCAAATCCCCTATTTTGTGTGCCCAGAGACTCATATATCTACCCTTTGTAATCTTTACATCAGTTATAAGTTTTCATTTCTCTCTAAGTTTTTTAAAATTGTTATCATTTTGGTTTCCTGTTCCAGGAGACTTGTCCATACCTCAAGGCTTGGGGCTTGCCTATTTTGCTTGCTAGGTATTTCCAGTTTCTGCTCATTCGAATACCTGATGTGAATGTGTAGGTGGTTGTCATAGCAAGAGACAGCCTGGAGTGGGCAAGGTTGTAGCACATCAACAGCATCATGGAAGGGTACGCAGTGTCAGGAATTTTGATTCTGTCTTGTAAGCACATAGGAACCTATTTGTAAACAGACAATCCACTCTAAAAAAGAGAGAATTGAAAATCTGATACTGGGGGAAGAAATGGTAACTTATGACACAGTTGCACAGAGTCTATAAAAGAGTTATTGAGGGACAAAAGAAATAAATGGTAAGGAGGGAGGACAGACAGACAGGACCGGGTGATTGACTAGATACAAGAGAATTATATGCACCAGCTTTGGAGTTCAGATGTGAATGGCTAGGTGTGGTCATGCTCTGAGAGAGACAGGATATAGGAAATGCAGATTCACATAAAGCACCTTCACTCTGGACATGATGAGGTAAGTGTGGCTGTGGGGATATGCGAAAGATATCCTCTTACAGTTGGGAAACTGAATTCAGCATTTAGATGAAAGGCTCGAGTTAGCAATACAGATGTGGGAAGCATTGACAAGCAGTTAATTTATAACTAAATTGTACGGTTTTTGCTTTGGCCACCTTTTTTCCCTGACTCAGTGGAGCACCTTGTGTAGGACTTGGATATCTAGAGAGAGCACATATATGTTGGTCTCCTGGCACCAGTGATGAATCGTGGTTTATGGATAGCAAACAGCTGTGAAATAAACTTTACTGTTCTTGTTCCCTTCTAATGAAATCTGCTGTATACGTTCCGTGTGGCAAAATGCTATGGAAGTTCTTCGCACGTTTAGCCCCAGGACGACTTTAGGAGTTGGTTGGCTTTTCCATTTTGTAAGCAGTGAATAATGAGGTCCAGTGGTTCAACATTTGTGTCAACAGTAAGTGTCAGAGCTGGATTTGACCAGGTCTCCCCGATTCCGTAGGTCTTGCTCTTTACTATCAGCCTGTGCTGCCGTTGAGTGCCTGCTGGTTTGTTCTGCCTGGAGCACAATTATTCTTTCTTTCTTTGACATAAAAAAGACTTCTTCTTTTAAAGTCTAGAAGTATATTCACAAAAACATTAACAGTGATTATCTCTGCATGGTAAAATTATGAATGATTTTTGTTTTCTTTTCCATACTTTGTATGTCCCGAATTTTATGAAATGAACATTTATTACTTTTTATAACCAGAAACATAATGGCACTCTTTAACAAAACAGCAATATTTTTTTCCTCATCCCACAATATTGTGGGCATTTATTGCAATTTTGCTCCTACTCCCATCACATTAATGGAAATCCTTAAAAGTAGCTTTATCAGTGCTTATTTTGTTTACATGTGGCCTTAACTGAAAGGACAAAATAATGATGATTTTGCTTAAAGCTCACAGAGCCCTTCTGCCTCAACGGAGGAGCATGTGCCATGGCCTCAGGGCCGCAAGAGGGCCAGTACTCTCTTCCCCTCAGCTCCCCAGTTTGTACAGCTTGACTGTTGAGGTACACACTGTGTAGACAAGGGGACTGGGACTTCTGACATACCCAGAAAGAACTGGATTTTGGGGAACTCTGTGCTTTTAAGCAGGAAAATGGGGAAATGAAAAAGGATAGGTTGGGAGCATTCTTACCTTATAACTATGTTTCTTTCAACATAAACAAGTGTCAGTTCCTTCCTCATTGCTATTCACGTCGCCTCGGGCGTAGAGTCACTGCGCCTTCTCGGTTCTCAGCTCACGTGCTTCCTTAGGGTAGACTTGGGGTTGCAGAAATGATATCCTGAGAAAATGCAAAGGACTTGGAAGATTGTAAAGAATAATCTGGAAAAGGAACATAGTAAATCCCCCATTTAAGTAATTTTGGTTCTCTATTATTCTGAAATGCTTTTAAATTGTAAACTTATAATTGGAAGAGACCCAGTATCTCTACATAAAGAAGCCCAATAAAATTTAATTACTACTATACAGTTCACTCCATTTTTGTGCTTATATGTGCCCCTTTGGCAGCAGAACAGGTGGGGAAAAATATTTTCCCCTTGCTCCTTGCTCAACACCTTTCGCTTTGCAGAGCTTGGAGGTTTTGTGCCTGCTTGCTGTCACCTCTGTGGCCCAGGCATTGCGTACTGGGTCAGAACCCTGGGAACCCCTTGAACAATCTCCACAACAGTCCCAAGGCGCTGGCTCCCCATCAGGTTTCTGGGGGATTGCAGAATGACTTAGTGGTGTACCAAAGAAGTATTCAGGGCCCTGAAGCTGTTAAACTTGCTTCATAGATGTATTTACCAGAAATGAAATACTCATCCCAAGGAGGTGGTCCTGGAGTACACAGTGGAAGCTCCGTGTGAAGAATTAGTCATTTTTTCCTCCTGTGGTAGAGTTTAAAATCCTAAGAAGATTTGAAGAACAAATTTAAACATTACTTGTGACATTAGTGTTGGAGTCACCTTTTGTATTCCTGTGATAAAATCTGCTGAATGATAAGCCAAGCTATCTTAACTGAGAACCTGTGAGTAGACCCCTGCATGTTCCAGTGGTAATGTATTTTAGTGTTTATCTGTGATAAACTTCATTTTATGATAAGCATTTATTACTTTTTTAGTCATTTTAGCAAAAACAGCTACTAAGGACCAGAATCTTAGGGCTGGTTTCTGAAGTCTTACATCTTGACTATATTTAGGAATATAATTAGAATATAATTAGGAATATAATTAGAGTGTCATCTCCCACCAAAAGATCTAAAATCCAAAATAGAAAATTATGGGCTGGGGATTTAGCTCAGCGGCAAAGCGCCTGCCTGGCAAGTGCAAGGTCGTGAGTTTGGTTCCTGGTACCGGAGAAAAACCAAAAAAAACAAACCAAAAAAAAAAAAAAAAAAATAGAAAATTATAATCATACAGCTATAGTGATACTGCTGCTGATACAATGAGTTGTATTTAGAATTTTTTGTTATATATTTTATTATTTAGAACAGTACTCACTGTCCAACAGAAGTATAATGGAAGCTATACATGTAGTTAAAAAATTTTTGGTAGTTTCCTTAAAAAATAAAACGGTGAAATAAATAATAATAAATTTAACTCAATAAAACCAGAATAATATCATTTAAATGTGTGATTCATATAAAAATTGAGATAGTTTTCATTTTATTTTTCTTACTCTTTTCACTTGATGTGTATTTTATATTTATAGCACATTTCATTTTGAATAGCCATAGTTCAAATGCACAATGGCCACCCATGGCTGGAGGCTACCATATGGAACACCACAGATTTAGAATATTCTCTTTTGTTGTTGTTGTTGTTGTTGTTGTTGTTTTTGGCACCAGGAATTGAACTCAGGACCTCATGCTTGCCAGGCAGGTGCTTGTGCCGCTGAGCTAGATTCCCAGCCCCTAGAATCTTCTTGTTTAAAACCTCATGAATACACATCACATCTTGCTCTTTTCTTTTCCCTGTCTTCCTCTATCGCTAGGTACTCTTAGATAACTAGGGAAAATAGCTTGAATTTACTTAAACAGGTCAATAGAGTAAAACAGCTATCTTGTGGCATCCCGTACTCATGTTGTTGTGATATGTGGCTCATATATTAATAATTATAAGGTAAAAATGAGGCGAAACTAGGACACAGCCCATTCTCATTCCACTTAAAGTAGGCAACATTTCTGTTGCTATTATTACTATTACAGAGCCCTGGCTGTGAGTTTGAGAACCTAGGAGACAGGTAACATCCCGCCAAGTGGAGCTATTGCTATAGAAATTATTTGAAAAGGCAAGAGAGAATGCCACTGGTGGTATCAGCACTTGAGGCTAACAAAAAAAAAAAAAGAAGAATAATTATAAATCATTTTAGATGGGTTTAATATAAGAATATTCAGGACAGGAGTCTTTTTTTCTCAGATGTCCTTATTTTCCAGGGATATAGCTCAGTGGCAAGGTGCCTGCCTGGCAAGCATGAGGGCTTGAGTTCAATTTCTCGTCCTCCCCACCAAAATTCCTTATTTCCCGAAACTTTACTGTCTTGGTTACTTTTCTCTTGTTACTGAGACAAAGTACCCGACAACCAAAATTAAAGAAGAAAGGGTTTATTTAGCTCACAGTCTGGGGAGGTTTCAGTCTATACTCAGCTGGCTCCAAGGTAGGGTGGCACATGGCAGAGGGCAACAGTTTATGGTGGCAGGGAGATGGCAAAAGCAGTGAGAGCAAAAGGGAGGCATGGCAGCAAGCAGCCTCTTTCTCTCCCTTACATATGCAAACTATCCGCCCCAGGGCGGATGTAGCATTCACATCCATATTCCCAGCGTTGGATCATGGATCAATCATAAACTCTAAAAGCTGGCCCCGTGACTGCACAAGGCTTTGGGGGGACATCCAGACACAAACCATAACATTTACATATGAAAATTTGTGTTTTAATTTCACAAAGTCAGGATGGGCTGTTTTACTTAAAGCCAGACTTAGTCTGAAGTTTTAGAAAAAAAAGCAGACTCAGTCTGTCTTCATATAACTTTGTCAGTTACTCAGGAGTTCCGGTTTACCCGACCTTATAGTACGTTTAGTAGAAAAAGAGAGCTGCCGAATATGGCAGGGGTAGAGAAACCAGTGGCCCTCATTAGTGAAAGACTTCCAAAAGGTTGCAAGGTAACATTTTAGCCAGTGAAATCGGAGAGCTCTTTCAGTAAGTCCCCTTTTAGCAATGTCTATAAATATATGGACTTCAAGAGGTGTAAAGTGAGGAAATTTTATGAATTCTAAAATAGCAGCAGTTTTCTGCCCAGGCACTTATAACTGACGTTGTAAAAAAAAAAAAAAAAAAAAAAAAAAAGCACTCACATTCTTCCACCCTATCATGAAAACCCTAGTGAGTTCATCTGACTTTGTTGTCTGCTCCTTCTTGAATTGATTTCTGAGAGATGTTTTATTTTCCTTTTTTTTTTTTTTTTTTTTTTTTTGCATCCAGGAATTAAATAGCTTTAATTACTTGGATCTGTACAGACTTGCTGACCTCTTTAACCTCACTTTGTTGGAGAAGGCAGTGGTCGATTTCTTAGTGAAACATCTCTCTGAACTCCTGAAGAGCCGCCCAGAAGATGTTCTGACGCTTCCTTATTGCCTGCTGCAGGAGGTCCTGAAGAGTGACCGGCTGACGTCGCTGAGTGAAGAGCAGATCTGGCAGGTAAGGGGCTCTGCCCAGGTCCTCTGTTGGCACCAAAAAGGCTGACATGACTAGATGCTAAAGGATGGAGGAGCAGTAGCATTATTTGACCTGTGGTTGGTGTTTTACAAGCCCTGCTCCCTTCATGGGTAAGTGACTTGAAAACACCAGCTGAAAAGGCCTCAGCCGACTGTGCCACTGAACTCAGGAGACAGCAGGTGGGATTCCTCACACTCTACCTGTGCCTGCCCAAAGCTCTGACCTGGTCACATCAGAAAAAGAGAAGGGATGGCGTTCCTTCGCAAAAACAGCATGAGAAAAAAATGGATTTTACAGTGACATTTATGCATATTCGGTTCGACTTTTTTTTCCTCGAGTTTGTCAGGGGATGTATTGAAGAAGAAGTTGAAAATACTAGTGATGAGTGATTTGGGTAGGAGTTGCAATGATATCCACCTCCCCCTTATGGCATAATTTATCAGCGTTTACTCTGATGTCAATTCAAAGTGGAAAGTTGCAAAATTTTCTTCACTTCCCAGTAGAAAAAGAAAGACTTGGGGTGGATTCTGCATTTAGTTTTTTCTAAGTGAATTGAGTTTTGTGGCTACCCCTCCATGTGGCATTTTTCTCTTACTATAGCATGGTTGAAGGCATTGCCAGCAATCCACATGAAAGGTACAGATGTCTGAGTGTTGAGGAAATTCTATATTGTCCACCTAGGAGTTGTCATAATTGCCTCTCTAAAGGATACTAGTGTTATAATGTAGAATTTTAAAAACTGGCTTCTGCTGCAGGCAATAGCTTTTCCTAAGGACCTGGTCCTCAAGAAAGAATTAAAAGACTCACATAAGTATTATCAATTTAGGCATTCAGCTGGCAATAAGAAACTGTTTGTGCTTTATCTTAGTAAATAAGTAATTCCCTCATACTCAACTCAATAGGGGAAAATCAAATCAGACCAGCTATATTGCCTCAAGTATAGTTAAGTTCATCATTTTTGCTGAGGTTATACTAGTAATGCAATATACCATGGAAGAATCTAATATTCAGCCCAGGGTGAAGATTGGGTATGCCAGAGGATTAGTGTCAGGGTGCTTTATAGAAGTGAAACTTGATGGACAGGCTGGAGACAGATCTACAGAATCTCATTAAATTGCTGAATTGTTCATTACAGAACGTTCTCACTGTAATAAAGTGCTCATTGACTTTGACAAATCCCCATCCCATGTTTTAAAGAAGAACAGTGAAGCAAAGGGTGTTGGGGAGGAGGAAGGAAATTGGCACAAAGTAGGACAGGTAATGGAAAAGCAGATGGCGGAGTGGTGCTATTTGATTAATATGTGCAACCCGTAACTTAGGTGAGAGCGCCGTGAACGCGCACACACGTTTACCCAGGTGGCTGCTCTGCTGTGTGCTGATAATGTAATCTGAGACAATACCTTTTTTGGTGAAAGGTCTAATTTTCATTTTTCACCAGACTTCACACAGTTTGGCTCTGAAGACCTGTCATAAGAACCTTCAAATTATCCTTTCAGAACAAACTCTTTTTTATCTTTTCCTGCTGGTTGTTACCCAGTCCCTTTCCCTGATAAAATGGGCTACAGGCTACAGTAACCATTCTGCGGATCTGTGAGTCTATGAAATCTGCCAAGATCATGTCTTATATCTGCTCTTGCTTTCCATATAACCCTCTTAAACCTTGTCTCTTCTCTCACAGAGGGATTCTTGGTCCCTCCTAGACATTTTTTTTCCATAACCTGAAACCACTTAGTCTGCTGATAAACTTTACGCTGTACTCAGAGGTAACATAGAGACTTATGTCACAATCGTATATCTGGTGCATACGAACATTTTATTCTCTCAAAAAATAATATTTTTTTAGTTGGGTCTGGTCGTACATGCCTGTAATCCCAGCACTCTGGGAGTCTGAGGCAGGGGATCGCAAGTTCCAGCCTAGCCTTGGCACCTTAGTGCCTTAGCGAGACCCTGTCTCAAAATAATTTGAAACACATTCAATTCAATGCAGCTCTACAATTGAGCTTTATGTTTGAAGGCTAGTGATTTCTTGGGTTCTAGACAATATATTATCAGATTCAAAGAAAGAGGAGAATAAAATCTGCCAGAGAAGAAGTATGGTGCATGAGGGCCTCATCTTTGTGGCCTAGCAATCTCCTCCAGTTTTAATATGCTTTCAGTTTAGCTGTAACTTTGAACTTTATTTTAATAGGGTCCTATTAAATATCTTCTGTTGGACTCAACCTATAATTTTAGACTATGGAGCCAAGGTTCTGCCATAGCGGGGCAGGAGATGGGAGAAATGAGGAGATAATGGCGAAAGGGTACCAAACATTCAGGTATAAGATGCACGAGCCCTGGGGTACCAGGGTGGCACTAAATATGTTAATTAATTTGACTGTGATAATCACTATACAGTGTGTACACATATCAATTCACCATGTTGTACACCTTCAGTATATACAATCCTGATCTGTCAATTAGATAGTTTAAAATAAATAACCCCAAACATTACAATTTCTCTTTTTAAAAAACTTGTAATGAGATAATTAAATAATTCAGTACCACTCCCATATACTAGACCTGTTTTCAATGAGATTCCTGTTCCATGGGAGTACAGTTTATAGAAAGAAGATTGACTATACCATAAATTGTTAGATAAACTAACCTAGGAGAAGGTATAGCACTCTGCCATTAGCATTTCCTAAGGATCCACTAAGGTGGCCCAAGCCAGGATGGAGTGGACGGCAGAGGACAAATTTGCTAACTCCATTTTTCTCTCCCAGGCCTCATTCAAAGAAGGAAGGATCATTGGTTTGAAATCATTAATGCAATTCTATGAATGATTAGTTTATCTCTGAAATAGCAGAAACAAAAAGCTATTTTAATGGTTTGGTTTTATTTATTTAATTTATTTATTTTTCAGTATCAGGAATTGAACTTGGGACCTTGTGCTTGCCAGGCAGGTGCTTGTACCACTGAGATATATCCCTGGCTTAATGGTTTGGTGTTAAATCAGTGGTTTTAAATCATTTGGTTTAGCCAGGCATGGTGGTACACTCCTGTAATCCCAGTACTTGGGTGGCTGAGGTGGGAGGATCATTGCAAGTTCAAGGCTAGCCTGGATTACAAAGTGAGCTCAAGGCCAGCCTGAATTGCATAGCGAGACCCTGTCTCAAAAAAAAAAAATCATTTAGTTTAAAATCATTAATACAATTGGTTGGTTTTAAGTCATTAATGCACTTCTGTGAATTATTAGTTTATCTCTGAAATAGCAGAAGCAGAAAGCTATTTTAATGGACAAAGATGGCTTATGAAAATAAAAGCGAATATTTTTCAAGTACCTCTTATGTCCTCAACATAGTGTTGAAAACTGGGTCCCTATAAAGCTCTACAAAAACGTTGAGTATTGAATTAGAGAGATTTACTTCACTTTCACTTCTGAATATGGGATTGTTTTAATTTTCCTTTAACTATTAATTTACAGTTTTCTAATTTTGGTGAGGAGGACTTACTATATTTGTAGGGACAGAGCTTTTCTTTGTTAACCTTGAGATCTTATCAATGCTTTTCTTTCCTTACTTTGGAATTGAGGGTGCATCCTAATTATATTTTGAGCCTAACTTTTCCTGGACTTAAATGGATACTAAGGACAGTCAGTTGCTCACGTTAATTTAAGTGTGTCAAAGAAGGACAAACCTGAGCAGAGAGTCTGCTTTACCCTAGTAGTGTCCCACTGAGGGATGGCAAAGAGGGGCCGTATCATCTGTTTTGCAATGGTGGGCTAGTCCTGTTTACACTTGTATTTGGTTATATACTCCCGAAGGCAGAGGCTGAGCCTATAGGATGTGCATCGTATGATGCTATATATTGTTTTCTTGCATTCCATAAATAATAAATAAAAAAATAATGTAGAGTTTTCAGATGAAAATGTATCAGATGTATAATAAAATAGACAGTTATTCCTATATAAGGTAGCATTTATTCTAGGAACAGTAGTGTACAAGATGAGTTTAGCTTTTTAAAGACTGATTTTGCCTTGTATTTTGCTGAAAATTTGCTTCCATAAATTATATTGTTAATAACATACTCATTTTTTATCTCTGTGAGTCACAGTCAGCAACCTCAACTGCAATGGTTTTTCTGACCAGCTCCTCTGGAGCTTTTGTCTACACCACAAAATCACCCACATTACAGTTTGTTTTGCTTTTTTTATCTTAAAGAGAAAAGAAAGCAAAATAACAACGAAGATAAAAACAAAACAACATGAAAACAATACAGAATTTCAAAATAAGATGATAGGAAATTAACAATGGTTGTTGTATTACATATTGTTACCATTACAGTTCACCCTTTTCCTCAAAAGGAAAGCTAGAAGGTAAACCCAAACAAAGAGCTACTTTCTCTTTATTGCTGGAGGCTAGAGAACACCTAGTGATACACTCAGCTTTCATCTTTTATCACTTAGATGGTAATTTGACCCACATGTACCTCTCGGCCTGGAGAAGCAAGAGAATCAAATGGTGTTATGTGTCAAATAATACCATTGTAATACTTCCGATTTGCATATCACATCAGAGTTTCAAGAATGCTTCTGCATTTATTTTTCCTTTCTTCTCCAATCACACCAATGGGGAAACTGAGATAATAAAGCTATCAATGAAATTCATGTCTTCTAATTCTTCGGTTCTTTCCGCTTTGGTCTGTAGCTTTTAAATTCACTAAAGAATGATGACACAGAAATGCCTCAAATTAATCCTGTGGCTTTAAAGAAGTTAAGAAGTGCTTGATCATTCCATTTACCTGGTATAGCGGCCGCAGATTGAGAGATAATGGTCACTCTGCCTGCCTCAATGCCTGCGCCATCTTGCTGATTCTGTGTTCTGTGACATGGGCCTCATTCATTCACTCCAAGAAGTTACCTGCACCTGCTCTGCCCGAACCTGGTTCCTGAGTGTTGCTGCCGACTATAGGATGGGTGCTAGCAGTCAGTAATGGAAAGGACCAACAGGACTCTACTTTCGTTGCTTCTTCAGAAGTCTGATGTGGCATTTTCTGCTTGCTGCTTTGCCACCATGCCTGATCCCCTCCAAGTGGGTACTGACTTGTGCCAAACAGTGTGATGATTTCTTTGCCAATTTGAGAAAAGGTGACATGATGTGACAGTGGAAAGTGACATGTCTGTCTGGGCATTTCCTTACCACCAGTGTCCTTTTGCCTTTTCTTTAGTGCCTTGGTCCTTGTGAGGTCTTGTTCGTGTATTTAAATCTCTAAATAGCTTTGCATACCTTTGCCAATCCACGTGGTATAGTCCAAGTCATAGAAATCGGACTGGATGGTTATGTAATCAAAAAATTCTATGGACAGTGTTCACATTTTTAATACGTGGAACTTGACAACTAGAAATGGAATAAAATATTATGGACTAAGAACTCTTGTCCACAAACAAAATGGTAATCTTCCCTCATGTTTTGCTTTTCCTCAGTTCTATTTTGTACATGCATTGTAGCATCCTTATTATATTTTTTCCAGATAGACACTTTCAGAGAATCTTCATCTCTCATTCTATTTTTTTTAACTTTACCATACATTAAGCTAATCAGATTTGTACTATCACTGTTTTCTTCCTGTAACTTCTAACGTTCCTTACAGCTATACACAGTCTTTTGTACAAATGTGACGAGAATATCTACATTTCCTTCTTATTAGATACTAGTAAAGAGTATAAACAGTGACTCCTTTGCATCCCAAAATAGCGCTGCCCTGAGGGTGTTTTATCTTCTAAGGGCCTCCAGCTGGACACTGAGTGATGCTATTTCAGGGATTGGTGCTTGAAGCTGCCAGAGTTTATAGTTAGCCACACCCCCATGTATATGTGGCTAATTCCCCTCTGAGGCTTCATCCTGAGTAGCTTTGCGGTTGTTTTCCTGGGCTGTATGCCTTTGTGAGACACATGGCACATTCATTTCAGAGGGACTTTGCTCCAGCTAATCCTCAGCACTACAGCTATGCGTTGTCAAGTAGCTGTGAGGGGCAGTGATTATCAGAAATTACAGGAGACCCAACTTGTATCATGTGCTGCTGTTCCCATGAGTTAATAGTTTCTTTTCTTTTTCTTTTTTAAAAAAACAAGCGCAACAGAACCAGGTGATTTATGAGATATGACATATTTATGTTCTCTGCTTCTAATTTTCATTGTGATTCATGTTGTTTCCAGACTGATATTTTTGTTGTTGCTGCTGTGAGAAGAAAAAAGATGACTGGAAAATATTACTTATGCATTGGTGGCCTGCAGTAATATAGCTGCTACCTGTGTTATCAGGGATTTAAAAATAAAACCCAACCATAAGCTATATATGAGGTAGCAACCCTAGGCACAGAAGTCTATCAATAATAACAGCAATAATAATTCTTTACAAGCCTCTCAACCTTGACAAGGTTGATGAGACCAGTTTTACCCAAACTTTACTGGGAAAACTGCAGCTCATGGAACTTTCATGATTGAGCCACTTCACAGTGTAGGGCTCAGTGAAGCTCCCTGTGTTCTCTGGAAATGTGTAAAAGCCCAGGACTTCAGAGTACCTTATACATCTTCTAAGCTAGAGGTTTTTATGTATTACTCTATAGTGAGTGAGTTGGCAATAGACATTTTTAATATGTTACCAGTTTTCATTTTTACCTATTATGCAACTTTGGTGAAGCTGCAAAAATGACCCCAATAAAAGTAGCACAAGAAAGTGTTACTGAGGGTCTTTTTGATCAGAGCCTAGAATATCAGTGCTCTAGATGGATAAAGGAAGATGAAGGATAGAGAATTCTAGGAGAGGGCGGAAGCAATCTTTCATTCCTTCTGAGGACAAGGTGGTGAAGTGTGAAGCAGGAAACGAAAGCTGATAAGGGGGAATCATTTTAAAATCCTACCAGGAGATTTAAATCAATGTAAAAGAGAACCCAGCGTGTCTTTTTCTGTTGCAGTGATAGAGACTGTGGAAATCTTCAGGCAGCTGTTCTTATCTGGACCTAGAAATTGGATGAAAGGAATGGATGAAAGTAATCATTACATCTTCATTTTATGCCCAGTATATTGAAAATTTAGAAATTTATGCAGCAGAAATGGACAGTGAGGTGATGACTTAGATATGGGATTTAAGCGAAAGGGAGAAAATATTAATTTATTGACATTGATAAATGTTAGCCTCTTTCTGCTACAAATGAACTTGTAGGCCCATGTCTTGCAGTATCAGGCCAAGTGAGTGGCCACAGTGGCCGTGCTAGATGACCATATCGAACCCTCGGCCCAGATATGCTAAGGGAGATGATCTAAACTTCTTTGTGGAGTTGTGCAGAGGCTCTAAAATTAGTTATGTTCAAAAGAGACATCTGGAGGAGCCTCAGGATTTATTGTTGAATACGGACATCTTAGCACATTGCTTCTTTCTCTCTGCCTTCACAACTTTGTTGACAAGAAATAAACATTTGAACTCAGCACACCCAGAAAAGTGGCTATGGGGCCGGGGATAAAGCTCAGTGGCATAAGC
>NW_004955411.1:23077682-23145795 GCF_000276665.1 Chinchilla lanigera
CTGAACTTCATAGCAAGACCCTGTCTCAAAAAGATTAAAACACCAGAAAAAAAAAAAAAAAAAAACAGAAAAGTGGCTATTCTAAGATACTAACTGGTGGCAGCGGTCAGATAAAGATAATTCTAAGACTTCTTTTGTGCCCATAATACAGTGCGTATCCTCTACGGTGAAGCTCTGTGCAGCCTCCTCCTCCATGTTGCATGGGATGGCACACGGAAAGACTGCAAGTGGATATGATATTCTATAGAGAAAGCATAGCCAAGAAGATAAGTCTTTTTAGAAAAAAAGATTTTGATGAGATTTAAAGGTAGATAGTAAACATTTCTAACATTGTTCAGCTTTGTTTATAAAAAATACTGCAAGTCAGTTTTGGTGAGTGGTAGAGATACTACCTGTGCTTCACGTGCAGTAGCCAAAAAAGTCCTGTATGCTGGAAGCTGAGTGGCTGCATCTTCTTTGTCTGGGTTCTTGTTGATGAGAAATGCCCATACACCCACCTCCTCTGACCACACAAGGAAATCAGGTGATTAAAGGAGTGATGGATGGTACGCTGAAGTTTAAATGTTTTAGGAAGACCTGTCTTATTAACACTTTAAAGCAAGTGAGCATAATATCATTAATTTTGATTAATTCATTTGCTCTTAATATAGCTTTTAATTTGTAATTCTTTGTGAATTACAATGTAATTTGGCATTAATTATACTAAATTGACTATAAGTCAGCCAATCACAATGGGAAATTACTCACAGCTGAAAGTAAAACTACAGCTCTACATCCAGCAAGGACGATGCTTAGTTAAGAGGCAAACACACTTAAGCATCCTGAGATTGACATTGGATCTGAGGACTGTAAGGGATTCTTTATTTTGCTCACTGCAGGGACTGTGTACTCTTTGGAATAAAGCCCCATATAAATCCAATAAAGGGTAAACAATAAGGTAAACAAAGATTGACTCACTAGGCTTGCCAGGTCCCCTGAAGAATACTCTTCTCATCCTGTGGGATTTTGGTAATGTTGATGGCTATATAGCGCTTTAGAATGATTAATCCCATGCCCCTTGGATTTTGGGGGTCAGAATAGGGACTTACACCCAAACTGGCCTTCCTTTCAACTTAACACACTGTGACGAGCTGGGAGATCCTCTTGTAAATCTTCTGTGCAATCAGTATCCCAAAAACATCCCTATTTGATCTGTACACAGACTGCCTCTGGGTAGAAGTTATACTTTAAAAGCTAATGTTATTTTGAGAGAAGGGCTCAGGAGATGATGGAGTGAGTGTGTGTCATTGGTAAAGCCTGCTGGAGGTGTCTGTGTGCATGCAGGAAGTAAAGTGACCTGTCAGAGCTGTCAGGCGCTTGAGAAAGTGTAGAGAGAAAGGATGGATTTGGAAAACATACGCGCTTGAACCAATTGTTGGCTGTCTTCCTTTGAAAATTGTCTTCAAAACAAAACTTCGAGATGTTACAAAAAGTCCTAAGACAGATCTGGCACTGTTCTGCTGGAAGTCTATCTATAGATGTAAGTAGGACTATAAGAACTTCGTACACTGTGAGCGCATTAGTAGTGAGAGATTGACTCACAAAATGAAGTCTTGTTCTCAGAGAATGAATTTGCTAACTATTGCATGGAAAATTTAGGCTGTTTTAAATACTCTTCTTTTCACTTTATTAATTATGTAACCTAATCTTATTGTAAAACGGCCTGCTTTATGTAAAGCGTTCACATAAGGAGGTTAAAACCTACCTTGAATCCTGAGCCATCAGTCACCTCTCCTCTGCTTTCCACTGATGCTGATCATAATCTCAGAAGACACAGTCCTGAGTACTGAAATTCAGAAAGATCAGAATCCCGAAAATCTGAAATCCCGGTCTCTGGTTCTGTCTCTGTCTCCGTCTGTGTCTCTCTCTCTGTCTCTATCTCTGTCTCTGTCCGGCTGACTGTCAGATGAATTACATATTAATCTTTGCAGCTAAAAGGCTTCCCTTTTGTTTGGTGATATTGATTTAAGTCGCATTGTTCCCATGATTGGCTAATTGATTTTAAAATTCAAAAAGAAAATAGAAGTTAGACACTGACTTTTGCCATTACAGTACAAATATATATTCCCTTCATCACTAAATTTTTAAGGATATTAGTATCTATAGTTTATTGATAAAAACAGCCATGTAAATGCAATTCTGTACTATTTCAATTTTATCAATATCCTTTTTTGCCGCATCCAGCCTGCCCAATCACAGAATGTTCATTCTCGTCTGCTAAATATTCTTTTAAATGTCAATAGTGAGTTAGTGGATTCTAGTCCCTTTCCTGCCTCATGGTTCCCAGGGTAGATTCAGGTTCTTTTCCAAAAACAAATCTTATTTGACACACACCCGTTGATGAATGAACGCCTTTGATGTTCTTAATGTTCTTATTTTTCTTAAAGAACTGTAAAGATCTGGGCAGAGGAGCTAATAGTGAGGGAAACAGCACTGAGGTTGAGCGAAAACAGTTACAGGGTTTTCCTGTCTTCGGTTTTATCTTCTCATCATTTAGAATGCCAGCAGAATAAATGGGTCTGCTAATCAAACAGCACTGAGAGGTTAGGTCATTGGAAGCCTTTTTAGTCATTTTTGTGCTTTTCAAGAGTGAATTTGTTAGAATTATGCTGAATACCCACTTAAAGCCACAGCTGATAACCCTACCTGTGTTTTATAACTCTGCACTGTCAGAACTCATAATAAGTCAAACATTCTTTCAGTGGTGCTCATAAGGGAGGAAAAAAGCCCCACAAATTTAAGAGTAATTTCAGATTGTAAATGAAAAGGAGAGGCACGACTGTTCATTTGCACCAATCATGCCTTCCTTTCATCTGCTCTGATTAGGCCTGGTGCAGTTTCATCAGACTCCTCCATCACCGAGCTGTCACTCCAGCCGTCTGTTGATTGAAAACAATCAAGGCTCTGATGGCACAATTATTCTGACCCTTTAACTAGAGGCTGCTGTGATAATGAAAGGTTGATTATGATAGTTTGTGCCTCTTTCAGTTTGCCAAGAAGGTTAATTTGGGCATCAGACGGATGTTTAATGGGCGCTTGCTGGCTACACTGAGGTAAATGAGAACGTGCAGTCTTGGATATTGCACGGATATAGTTTGGCTGTCAATCATTGTCATTTGGAGTTTGTGCCTCACACTCTGGAAATCACATTTTATTTTTTCCTTGGGATTTAATTTATTCTGTGCCCTGAGGAAGTTCTTTCACTCGGTGACCTTCACAGCAGTTTTCTCTGCCTTTTTTTTTCTTCTTTTTTTCAGATGAAGCTCAAAGGCACAACACATCTAGAAGAGCGTTTTTCTTTCATTTTCACTTAAAAATGGAAACTTAAAAAATCCATCCTTATCACTGCCTTCCAATAGAGCAAATGTTTCCATTCTGATTGTGCAGTGGGGAAGTATAAACGACGGGGATACTTTGGCCAGTTTGCTAATACAGCGGCTCACACAGCTCTGTACCATTTCTTATGCTACCCAGCAAATGTAGTGAATTCAAAATAGGCACATAGATGGAACTGAGGCGCCATTCGCTTTACATTTCCCTTACTAGCCTATCTCAGAGCAGTTTGTCACGTTTCTGCTTCCAAGCACAGCATCGTACTCTTTTCCTTCCTGGGGAAGCGTGGGGGAAGGGCCGAAATGGAGACAGATATTTGTGTCTAAAAGTACGGAGGTTATTAAGGGTAGCAGATTTCAGTTTGTATAAATGCAGCACCTACTCTGGTAACTATTTGAAGTACAGCGTAGGAACGATCTGGGCATCTAATAATGCTGGTGTTTACTGCATGTAACTAATATTGTAATGAGCTCTATCCTTCTTTTATGCATAGCTTTTAAAAAGAAAAAGTAAAAGAAAAAAATAAAGTCCTTATTTCCAGCTCCAGGCTGTGCATATAATGGTCTCATGTATTAGGTGTGTGAGAGCAAGAGTCATTGTTCTGCTTTTTTGTTTGTGTTGTCCTCATTTCCTCTCATTTCAGGGGCATATTTCTACTTCGCGGTAAACATTTTTTTTCATGTGTCAGTTGTAAAACAATTAAGTGACTAGATGTCAAAATGACAGCATAATAATGATTATCATTTTGCTTCAAGTGTTCTATTTTCACATTATCTACTTCTTGGTTTTTTTTTTTTTTTTTTTTTTTAAAAATCTATTTGTTTTTGAATAGTAAAGAAAGTCATTAGACTCATTCCGATTCACCTGAAAAGGCTCCAAAAGTGAATTAAAGCATTGAATCCAGTTCTTGTTTTCATTCAGGCTTTATTTACACAGAAATGCTGTTTCAGATGTTTACTTAAAAACAAATAATACGATTGTGCGTTGCTTCTTTACCATCCTGACCACAAAGGATTATCTGTGTCTAGCTCATTTGAAAACATAGATATAATCACCCTCAGGGATGGTTCATAAAATTATTGATTAGTTATGTCTTATTCTTAAGCAATGGGAAATAGAAAGATAATTAGGAGAGAAACATGTCAATCAAATCAATTTTTTGTAGTATTTAGAAAAGTAGTGTGAGGTTTAATTTTATTATCATGTGGTATCAGTGACAATGAATGATTTGACTTTATAGATCCATTATGTTTGTAAATTAATGGGACTTAAGCAAAGCTCGTTCCTTTTTAGGGCAAATGCATTGGGATTTCAAATCAGTGTTGGCCTCATCCTGACTGGCTTCCAGCCTCCCACCTGTGTGGTCTTTGTGTAGCAGTTTGGAGAACTCATCTCCGAGATGGATGACTTGCACCCTCCCAGCCCTCCATGACAGGTCCACCCCCCGCTCGCACCCGGACCCAGTGCATCACACCGTGCCTCCTCCACAGGGTGACCCCTCAGAAGCTCCCTCTGAGCATCTCACCTTGCACTGCCTGGCCTATGCTGGCAATTGTTCTGCTTCTAGGGTTGGGTCCAGTTCTTGGGTCTGGCTATTTCCTCCTCAGTCCTTCCATGTCTAACTTCAAAGCTCCGTGTGCTCTTCCTCCTAATCTTACAGAGAGTCGGGTCTGTGGTTTCTGCAGATTTGCCTCACTGTTCTCTCATTTGGCACACACTCAGCGATTGGCCCCTGAAACGAAAACACAAGCCTTCCCTCGCCTGTCGCACAGATTAACTTTAGTCCTAGCCACTGCCCTCTACTTGTTCCTGCATCTATTGCAGTCCTTCTTTCTTCAAATCTGACATTGTTGAGCCACTAGTTCTCCATCTCGGAGCCATCTCTCCTCACCCATGTTCCCTGCACGAAGGCCACAGACTGGCTGTCCTGCCCACACACCCATCACGACTAAAGCTTTTCCAAGTCTTTCTGATGCTTTCATTCTGACACGCCTGATTTCTGTTTGGAGAAGCACCTGACATTTATTTATTTCTAATGGTCCATTTATGCCCCACACTATTTTATTTGACTATTTATGGGCTTAAGTCTCCTCTGAA
Source organism: Chinchilla lanigera (assembly GCF_000276665.1). Classification (NCBI taxonomy): domain Eukaryota; kingdom Metazoa; phylum Chordata; class Mammalia; order Rodentia; family Chinchillidae; genus Chinchilla; species Chinchilla lanigera. The sequence goes on from NW_004955411.1 coordinate 23,083,152, forward strand.
ATTTCTATTTAGCCTCAAAAAAATGTGATAATTATAATGAGGAGTATATTTTGTGGATAAAGATATTTTATGCACTCACACTCAAAGGTATTGCAAGGCGGAAATAGAGTATTCATTTGTCCACGCTTGTTTGTATTATGATAAAATGAAGCTAGACAATACAGTGTGAAATGTGCTCTCTAAAGATCAGTAGCCAGTAGGCAGACTGAAATTCACACAGCAAAGGCTGTCACTGGCGATGGTCCTTTGCAATCCATGGTGGCGTAAACTCCGGCTGTCCTTCCCCAGCCCCAGAGCCAGCCTGGTGCCTGCTCTGCGCTCCATCCCCTGAGAGGGGAGTCTGGCCCCTGGCAGTGTTTTGTCTTCTGCCTCTTGGGTTGATTCTTCACTCCGATCTCTGGATTTCATACATCCCAGTGTTTCAAGTGACTTTTGAGAGTTTTTTCTTTTTATTTTGAGGCTGCCAACATTAAATGCTGAAATGTAGCTTTGGTATTTCGTGTGCACCTAAATTCATCCTAATATGAATTAATCAGGGAAGTTAGGTTGAGCCTGTGAGGGCCACTTGGTCATACTATTAAAGGTTTAATTTCAGGTAGGGAGCACATGTGCCCACTATTGGCTCATTATTTGTAAATCAATTCACAAAGAAATATTCATAGGCTCAATGCTCTCAGGATGCTCTAGGGCATGTTTACAAATTAATCAGTTCTTTAACCCTGTAACATTTATAAATGTGCTCACACCATTGCAAACACCCATGAAATGACAACGTGGAAAAGCATGTTCTTGCATGTGTCTGAAATCCATGTACAAAGTACTGAAACTTGCAAGTTTGCAGGATTTTCCCCCTTGAATTCAAAATGCAGGAATATGATTTATAGGGAAATATCAAGATTCTTGAGATCAAGAATAAACCTTGAGTTTGATAGTATCAACAGAGCTTGCAGTTGAATAGCAAATACGAAGAGTGTGTCCGTACTGCTTAATCTTCTATCATCAGTAAAACTTCTGGCACATGGTGATCACTGAAAAAATTGAGGAATGGATGAATAAAAAAGCTGAAAGAAAAGATTCATGGTAATATAATTTTCCTACAGAAGAACAAAAGCAGAGCATAAGTAATCCACTCAGATAATCATTATTTTAGATTTCTAAAACCACATGTGTGTGACTATACATACATATATACACATATACATACATATATAAATACATACAGAATTTGCCAAAAATGTATACATACTCCAAGAAAAGAACAAATATATATATATATATATGTATATTACATTTATTGAGATATCATAAAATCAATACTTGCTACCTTTGGCCTCTAGTAATTACTAGAGGTACTCAAAGTGGTGGCCGTTAGCTTCCAGACATTTATTAGTACAGTGAACCCCTGTTTGGATAACCTTGGTCATTGAGATCACTGAATATGAATTTTCAGTTTCTTCTCTAAAGAACAGCAATGTGTAGTGGGTTTTCTGTGATACATGACATCCTCCATGTCCCCCATGTAAGAATAATACCATCTGTTGAAAAAACATCACACTACTGTATTTTTCTTTTTTCTGAGGTATGTATACATTTTGGGGTGGGATACACACACATTTATACACATATATGATATATACATATATGTTGAGTTGACATTTTGATATTTAAAGGAACTCATATGTATACAAATTCATGTTTTCAGTGGGAGACTCAAGGATAGACAGTATATACTGAGCATTATGCAGAAACTGCATTTATCTTTTGTATTCAGTTATTCATGCTGATCTGACTTGGGTTTTTACAAAGCCATAGAACTTAAATTACTAGGTTAGAATTCCTTAATTCATTTCTGTGAAGGTTGGCCCCTTAGTAAGGGGTAGTTTATCATCTGTTGTGCTACCATGCTTTTATTATCATCTTACAGCATGCGAAGTATTTAATGCTGTGTAATATTTTTTATAATCCACATTAATCTCTCAAAATTTATTGTTTTACATGATGTTGTTTTATATAAAAGTAGTCTGACTATGATGACTTTGTCATGAGTTGAAAAGGATAATTGAATTGAGGAATTGCTCCGTCACTTGGTGGCATGTTGCCATTGTATTGTCTAGGTATTGTCTGTCACAGTTTCCCAAACACTTTCACATATATTATCTCACCCAGTCTTCTAGAGAACCCGATGATGTAGGAAATACCTTCGTTATTTTATAGATGATGAAAGCGAGTCTCAGTGTGTTGGTGTTTTTCCCTGGTAGTACAGATGTATTGCTATGGAAATATGTCTTCTGACATCAAGTCCTGCTTCTTTCTCATTATTTCACATTTACCGTGAGGAGCATGTGCTAATTAGCGATAGAAGAAAGCATCAGGATTTTCCTTTCCATTCCAGCTGACTTCCCCTTGATAACACATCCTCATTACATGAAGTAGCTGGGAAATAATTTGAGATGCTCTGACCCACGTAGGACACTCTAGTCCCTGTTCGTCAGTGGAATACAGGAGGATTTTCTTCTGTTAACCAAATTGGTTTTCTCTCATTTTTCAGAAGCGTCCCAAAAATATAAGCTTAATGTCTTACTGACCATATGTAAAGTCCCTTTAACATGCAATAGAAACATGTTATAGAAATATAAAGGACACTAACATATTTAGAATCTTGTGGTGCTAATCCAGAATCATGTAATGTTCTGAAGCAGTCTCATCCATTGACAACTAGACCATGAGTATTGTCTTTTGGCTAAGAAATGGTTACCAGGCTATTAAAAGGCAATTACAGGATGTTATTTCTGTAATTGTTTATGTGTTCAAGTATGAGGTAACCAGGAATGAGTTTCACTTTCCCTGCAGCTTCATTGGCAGGGGTGATTTGTGTTTTATTGTCCCATTGGCCATTCTTACCATTTCAAAAGTTTTGTATGCACTATAATTGGCATCCTATATTTAAAGACAGTCTAGAGATAAAATCTGTGTGAACAGTATACTGCATGTTTATATTTATATATAAGATCTCATCTGGGATTTTAAATAAGTAGTACCTGGAAGCAGTCACCATAGAAATTTGAAGTGTATGTTCTTTGGTTGACATTATTTAATTTTACAAGGGATGATATCTGTTACATTGGATAATACAATTTGGTCACAGTCGTTCCCAGGAAGAAAGACACTGGTGTAAGCCATTCTCAACATGGGAGCCTATATGCACACAAACGTTTATATGCATGTATGCGAATATATTTTTAGTGAGTACAGAATTATAGACAAAAAACTCTTTGTTTTTCTAGAAAAAAAATTATAAAAACTCTTCATGCTATTGAAACCTGTGGGCTGCATACTAGCTGCAGTGATTCATTTTAGTTGCCTGCCCCACCTAAGGAATTCAGGAGGATTCTACTGTAGAATATTTTGGATGGTTCCTTAGGTGACATATATCCTAGAGATAGAAGGCACTCTCTCATCAGTTCACCAATTCATTCATTTTACGAGGAGGAGCTAAATGACTGGCCAAATGTCACCCATGACCTTATGCTGCTCTTTTCTTATTGACTTTTGGAAGATAAGCTCAATTTGGTACACATTTCATAGGCAGAAAGGATGAATATCATAGGATACTTACTTACCTCTTTTCCTATCTTTATTTTCTTTTCATCTGGAAATATAACTTACCTTTTAAAAAATCTTCTTGTGTTATGAGATTGAACCAATTTAAAACAGACCAGTTTTTGTTTACCTTCCTAAATATCTGGAACTTAAATGTGAAAGGCCTTAGAGTGTCTTTCATGTAGTTCCTCTAGTCATGTATTTTTATTTTCATCTATGGGTAAGAGACCTGTTTAGTATCAAAGATTTTTCTTTTAGAGCCCTGTATAAAGGTGATTATCAGTGCATAGATTTCATGTAAAAGGTGAAAATAAGAGCATTTATCAATGAACTTCCACAAAAATTTACATAAGCAATAGAAAGACCAATCATATTATCACATCTTCTAGGCTGAATATTACTTATAAAATCTGTCAATTTTTTTTCTGACAGTATATGATTTTAGGCCTCATGAGACTTGATTCTTTTGAAATATTCTTCTTCAAGGGAAAAATACACTATTTCTGTAGTCAGCCATAATGGTTAATGTGCAACCTCCCTTGAAAAATCTGTTTTACAAGCAAAATGTTAACACAGTTTTAATTATAGCACTCGAGTGAGCACTGTTGTAATTTGTAATGTTCCTCCATGGTAACATTTTCATTGTTCTGGTAGAAGAGAATATTCTGACCCTGCATCCCTACTTCCTGGTGCTTTTGGATTATGTGAGCACAAGATTTGGTGTACTGCTTTATTAGCATCAGCTTTCTTTCCTGTGGAAGTCATTCTGGTTGAATATGTCACTATTTGTACCTTGCATGACTAACATTACAGAGGTGACCTGGGTATAGCATGGCAAATCTCAATACCTGCTCACTTACATGAAACAAATTTTTCACCCTTACAGTCCAAAGTAACTACATTAATCTTAGAGGGTATCATGTTAGAGTTTTGTTTATTAGAATTCAAGGCATTTTAAAATAGTACATAAAGTAATGTACCTTAATCTACATATAACAATCATTGAACTTCCCTTTGAGGATGTGGGATTATAGAGTGTATGCTTGAGAGTCTATTTAGAAAGGAAAAATTCTACCTCTGCGTTGTTATTCATTCTATTCAAACATGCTGCCTGTCTCCACACTCCTTGTTGCCAGATGCTCCTTAATATTCCCAGCTCTTCCGTGGAGGCTCAGAAACATCAGTTAGTGATTTACTACTGTGCCCTTTCTCTGTTCAGTTCTGAAATTCCAGAAGTATGGGATTTATGCTTCTTGGGCACTGAGGGAAGACTGACGCTCTGGTTTATCTGAATGGGGTGTCAAGCCTGGCAAGGACTTAGCAACCTGTCCCTTCACAGCATGGGTTCCTGCAAAGAGAAGGGCTCAGTTTGTACTTTCAGCAAAGCTATCTACAACCAAAATTTAGATGGGTGAATAATAATAGCTGCCCCTGCTCAGAGGGGCAGAATGAGGGTATGAACAGAAGCACCAGTCACTGTTACTCAGCTTGGCAGATACATTCTGTGATAAGAGCATTCTTTTTGATGAAAACAGAATATTTGTGCACCCAAATGCAGAAGTAATCATCCCTTCTGTCATACAAGTCTTATCTTTTGTTAGTGTTGTTCCAAAAAATTTGATCATTTATCTGAGGAGAGCCTGCTCTGTAAGGACACTTGTGATATATATTTACAAGGTATAAAGGCACTTTCATGGAAGAGAGATGTTCTGGGATTTGGGATAACTTCCTAATTGACATACTTTCTGGAAATCCATGAGGGTAAGATTTGTTATCATCTTAGGATTGCTTTAAGTTTTATAATGCACACATATGGGCATAAACTAGCAGTTAGGCTTCAAAACTTCTTTAAAAGGATCAGTTGTGTTAGATTTCAAAACAGCAACTTGAGCGTATTGGACATGAACAGTAAATGACCACAACTCAAGGATTTGATATTTTTGGAAATGTAGCATTTGTCCATATAATTGATATATTTCTGAAATGCGTATGAGTACATTGTGTAGGTTATTTTTTCTTTTCTTATGGTGCTTGGGCTCAAACCCAGGCCTTTGCTTGTGGTAGGCAAGGCCACTATCACAGTGGAGCCACACTCCTGGCCCAGTTACATTTGTTAATTGTACTAGAGTAACATTTACAGAATTTAGGATTATATACTATTATAGTTACTCTTATATACTATGAAAGAGAGCAAGCTGAGTATATTTGGTGCACGCCTGTAATCCCAACACTCAGGAGGCTGAGGCAGGAGGATCTTCAAGAGTTTGAGGCCAGCCTGGGCTACATAAGCAAGTTCAAGCCCAGCCCACACTATATAGTGAGACTCTAACTTAATAGATAGATAGATAGACAGATAGATAGATAGATAGGAAGGAAGGACTGGGGATATAGCTCATCCTGGCATTCACAAGGTAATGAGTTCGCGTCCAAGTACCCCGTTCAAAAAAGAGCAGTCAGTAGAGATATCTTAGAATACTAAAAGCAAATGTTATCCTTTCCATATTATTTCGAGCCATCTTTAGTTAACAAGGAATAACCTAGGATTAAAATTCGTATTCTGCATATTCCCATAAAAAGTGAAACAACAATTCAAGCCTCACAGTATGTTCTTTTTCTAAAATAGTTTTTTTTAAATTATAAGCTCAAATAGTACCATTAAATATTTGTTGTATATTTCTGAAGTAATCCTTAAGATTCATTGAAAACTACTGTCATCCTATCTGGTAATAAAGTAATAAAGTATACCTACTTTTAAAACAGACTTTATTTTTCTAATTCAAGAAATACTGAAGTTTTATATATATATATATAGTTTTATATATATATATAAAATATATATATATATATTTATAGTTTTATATAGATATATATAGTCTTTTTGAGACAGGGTCTCACTATGCTGGCCTTGACCTCACTTTGTAGCCCAGGCTGGCCTCAAACTCACAATGATCCTCCTGCCTCAGCCTCCCAAGTGCTGGGATTACAGGCGTGCACCACCGTGTCTGGTGTGAACTTATATTGAACTTGAGTATATTTGGCTGGATTGTACCTTAAAATAATTATTGACAGAAGAACAGTGATAAGATGATGTAGTAGAAAATGCATTGTTTAGTTTAAAAACTGGGTTCCTAGTTGCAGCTTTTCCACTAATGAATTGCATGACTTGGGTTAAGTCATTTATCTTGTCTGGATTTTATTTCCACCTGTAAAAGTGAGAAACTTGAACAAAGTGGATTCTACAGTTTTCTTCTGGACTGCAAGTTTTATTATTTATTTGTAAGCTTAAGAGACCACAGTGTTGAGCTGTCAAGAATCTCAAACAGAAGTGGCAAGCACCAGGACTGTGGAAGAGGAAATCAGGGCCTACATCTCTAAATTCAGTGCACTCTATGAGGCATGGTAGATATTAGAGAGCTTATAAAGGTCTCAGGAGAAAGAAAGCCAAAAAGATGAGATAAAATAGGAAACTGAAGCCCATGTTAAATAAATAAGTATACAAAGGAATTTGTATTGTTTGCTCAAGAGAAATTGAAGAAGTAGCCTAAGAACAGTTGTGAAAATTTTTTCCATTTGTGCCACAAATATTTAGAGCTGTCTGTGTCCGAGTACTGCCCTATTGAAAATGAGATAGATGAGTTGGGTTTGAATTAAGGTCCAGCTAATGCTTTTTCTATAAAGAAACAATCTGTATTGGGCTCAAATGAATTGAGTTAGGCAGGGTGCACGAGCGAACTCCTACCGTTCTTAGACATGACAATCCACTGTCTTTCACGTGATGTAGGAAAATCTTGCCTAATTATCATGTTTCCTAAGTGTCCTTTGTTGTGCTCTCCCACACTGAATCTGTATTTTTTTTTTCCCTCTTAATACCTGTACCAAAAGGGTGGAAGATTAGACTTTGGCTATGTGCTTCGTTTTCTTTCCCCATTGCAATAAGGGAGCAGAATAGCAGTGTGATGGAATGAATAGGACAGGATAGGAGTTCAGCCTCTCCTAAGGTATCCTTTCTTTTTGTAGTGTCGTCATTGTAAAGCTGCTAGTTTGCAGAATAATCTTTTTCAAGCATAATTATTAAAACAAGCTACAGAGCTAACTAAGGGTACCAGGAGGCCTCAGTGAGGACTCAGTCTCCTGGTTTTGTATCTATGCCCCTCAAGTAAGTACCAAAATTCCTTCTACCTTTCCTTTGATTGATGGCAGTGAAAAGTGCCCTGGTTAAGTTCAAAACATATGAAGTATTTCAAGGTGGCCTGTTATTTTGAATTTTTTTGGCTATTTCCTTCATTATTCGACTAAATAATAATTATTCTTGTTTTCAGTGGTTTTTCTCTTTTGTTTTTTTGTAAAAGTTTTTACTTTTTTATTTTTATTTTTTAACTTTAAAGACAAAAGAACCAAAATATATTAACAAACATGCAGACATAAACAAAATAATAAAAACAGTATAGAATTTCAGACAAGCTGATAGGAAATTAACGATGGTTGTCATATTACACACTGTTATTTTCAAATTGGTTACTCAGATAAATAAAGATAGGCATGTAAGATTGATCAAACAATTAAACATTAACTGTTCCTTTCAGGAAAGCAATAGACATTGGTAGTACAGTTATCTTAGCTATCTTGTGTGTACATATATACAAATTTTTCCCTTCTTTCTTTTTTCTTTTCCCTCATCCCAGTCATTCTTTCCTTTTGAGCAGTTTCTTTCCCTTGAACAATATCTATTGTACTTTCTAGATTTTATTCACTCTTTCAGCTTCTTACACTATGGAGACAATATGATGTTTACACATGTGAGTCTGATTTATTTCACTTATGAGTATGGTCTCTAGTTGCATCCATTTACCTCTAAAAGCCTCAAGTTTCTTTTTTTATAGCTGAGTAATATTCCATTATATAAAAATACCACATCTTTTTTATCCATTCCTCAGTTGATGGGCATTTGGGTTGTTTCCATGATTTAGCTATGACAAATTGCACTGCTATAAACATGGGTGCACATCTATCGCTGTGGTATGATGTTTTCAGTTCTTCTGGGAAAATATCCAGAAGGGAAATAGCTGGGTTGAATGGGACCTCTAATCCTAGTTTACTGAGGAATCTCCAGACTGATGTCCTCAATGGTTGTACCAAGCTACACTCCCACCAACAGTGGAGAAGGGTTCATTTTTGCTCACAGCTCCTCCAGCATTTGTTATTGGTTGATTTTTCGATGACAACCATTCTTCTGGGGTGAGATGGAATCTCAGTGTTACTTTACTTTGCATTTCTCAAATGACTTATGTTGTTGAACATTTTTTCATTTATTTATTTGCCATTTGTATTTCTTTCTCTGAGAAGTGTATAGTCACCTCAGATGCCTATTTTTGGACTGGGTCTTTGAATTTGGGGGGGGGCTGATTTTTTAAAATTCTTTTTATGTTCTAGATATAAGTCCTTTGTCTGAGGGACAGTTGGCTAAAATTTTTCCCAATCTATGGATTTCCTTTTTACTCTGCTGGTGATTTCTTTAGATATGCAAAAACTTTTCAAAAAGATGAGATCTCAGTTGTTGATTCTTTGAAGTATTTCCTGTGCCATTTGGTTTTCGTTCATGAACTCTCTGCTACCCCTATGTCTTCAAGGTTTTTACTTACATTCTCCTCCAACAGATTTAGTGTTTCTGTTTTAATATTGAGATCTTTAATCCACTTTTACTTTAGTTTGGTGTATGGTGATAGACATGGGTCTAGTTTTAGTTTTCAGCATGTGGCGTAGCCAGTTTTTCCAGCACCATTTATTAAAGAGGCCATCTTTCTTCCAGTGAACTTGTTTGGCCCCTTTGTCAAAGATAAGGTGACTGAGTGTGTCTGTGGTTGTGACTGCATCTTCCAGTCTGTTCCACTGATCCTTAGGTATGTATTTTTTGCCGATACCATGCTGATTCATGTTCTTACTTTTTTAAGAGAGCACAATAATACCTTTACATGTAATATTATTGCAAAAGTGCAGAGTATTTATATGTATAGCTGATGTTATGACACAGGAAGAACTGATTTATGATGAGCAAGGAAAATAATTAAATGGGCAACACTATGCTATGAAAAGAGGCTATGGTGACATGGATATTTATCTAATGTTTCTCCAGTGCTGTTTTCTGTCGTATACTACAGTATATGAAAGATGCAGAGCTGTAAGGATATAGAATGCTGAGAAATTGCTTAGAGAGCAAAACAGTGTCAACTAGAATTACTCAACTAGGGGCGCTATCAAAGGTTGTGTTTCAGAAAATTGTACCTAGTGCATGAGAAATGACCTTGAACCGCATGACTTTATTCCTAGAACTTCTGAAGGACCTGTGGGCAAAGAATGAAAATTCATTCATGAAGTTGTTGAAGTATCTCTCTAGAGAAATAATTGGAACCCCTTCCCTTGAAACTTCTGTCTTTAGGGCAAAAAAAAGAAAGAAAAAGAAAAAGAAAGACTGGGATGCCACACGTGAGAACCCTCCCTTCTTCTGGCAGATACCTGGTGATTGATGGGTTACATTTTTCTTTTGCAGCAACTTTGATTATTGCTGATGTTACCATACATAGGTTTTTTTCCCATCAGGCTGATATCTTATTTAAATTTAGAAAATGCCATCTTCTGTAAAACATCAAAAGTATCATTCACCTTCCCCCCATAGTACCCGCCACACTGGTAACTAAGGGCATTCCTTTGTTGTTGTTTCTTTTCCCTCTGTATTAATTAAGAGATGCACTTCACTGCATAGAATTGAACTCACTTCATTTAGAAGCTAAAGAACAAGCACAAAATGCACCTTACCATTTGAAGCCATTCTTCAGATGAATACAGAAACCCTGAAAGTCTGAAATCATTCAGTGCCTCAGAAAACCTAGTGATTCTTACTGGAAGACAATCTAGATCATTGTGCCAAGGGGTAAGGATCTGAGAGTACTGCATTTCCTGGTCCTTGTTAATGGTGACCAGGCATCCTCTGAACAGGGGAGCCCAGAGCCCAAATTCCATGAGTTAGAAACCAAATAAAACACAATAAGAATTATTTAATATTCAAATTCATTGCATTTTTCTGCTAACTCTCTCAGATTCATTTTAGAAGTTCTACCTGAATTAGGTGTTGCTAAGAATAATTTGTATCAAACATATCGAGTGGAAAGATTAGGCATACTATTTTATCCTAGTACATGGAGTCATTTGCCAAACTTAAATATTAAGTCACTCTAAATTACTTCATTGTTTCATAAATGAATTTCTTTTTTGATGGCAGTTTAAAATTAATGTTTAATTCTGTTATTTTTACTTATTGAACTTGTTTTAGTTTTAGGACACTCTTTGGCTGTAGCCAAAAGTTCTTTTGTTCTTCAAAAAGATCTGAAAGGGAAAATAGATGGGGATTATATTCTGCTATTTTGTCCATAATACAAAGATAAACTCCTCTATATCCTGCTTGAGAAAATGACCCTAAAAAATTGTCAGCATCTTACATGCACAGATAACAACTATCTTCAAGGTGAAAACTGAGAGGAAAAAAATAAAATTGATAAGCTATAATCTTACTTTTTCCTTTTTTTTTTTTTTTTTTTTGCTTCCTGACTGCTCTACCTACCAAAGAGGTGGGGGAAAGTCGTTTTTCTTTCTAAATCATTCTACTAGTGTCATATTGATTTTCTCTCAAGTGCACCCTGTGGTCCCAGATGATCACGTATTTTCTTACTTACTCATATTGATACAGCACCTTGGCTCACAAGTTGACATATATTACCTGAGCTGTGACGGCACTGCTCACTGTTGGCATTTCCTACTGGTGGGGTGTACTAAGCCTCTTATGCAGGAAAGATAAGACAACAGGCTGGTTCGCAACAGTATTTTCATTATTTGGAAAGCAAATCCTGTTCACCCTAAATATAATTAACCGCCATCGGGGTTGCTTCACATTGCTCCTCACTCCTGTAGCAATGAGTTCTTCTGTGTCTGTGCTGATATGGGAAGAAAAAAGTCCCTTGCTTAAATATCAAAATATTCTCCTACTATAGTGGTTTGTAGCAAAACTGGTATTAATTGCCTGAAAGAATACATGGTGACCTGCCTGTATGCCACTGTGGTTGTGCTTTCTTTTTTCCTCTTTTCCTCTCATCCCACTTCCCTCTGTTTCAGCTAGCTGTGAGGTGGTTGGAACATAACTGCCATTACCAATACATGGATGAGCTTCTGCAGTACATCCGCTTTGGCCTCATGGACGTGGATACTCTCCATACAGTTGCCCTGTCACACCCCCTGGTCCGGGCGAGTGAGACTGCAACAGCCCTTGTCAACGAGGCCCTGGAATACCACCAGAGCATCTATGCACAGCCCGTCTGGCAGACCTGCAGGACCAAACCACGCTTCCAGTCAGACACTCTGTATATCATTGGTGGGAAAAAGCGTGAGGTCTGTAAAGTCAAGGAACTTCGCTATTTTAATCCTGTTGACCAGGAGAATGCTCTCATAGCTGCTATTGCCAACTGGAGCGAGCTGGCTCCCATGCCAGTGGGAAGGAGCCATCACTGCGTAGCAGTCATGGGGGACTTCCTGTTCGTAGCAGGAGGGGAAGTGGAGCATGCCAGTGGCAGAACGTGTGCTGTGAGGACTGCTTGTCGCTATGACCCCCGCAGTAACTCCTGGGCGGAGATAGCACCTATGAAAAACTGCCGGGAGCACTTTGTATTGGGTGCCATGGATGAGTACCTCTACGCAGTCGGGGGCAGAAATGAACTACGGCAAGTTCTGCCTACAGTTGAGCGATACTGCCCCAAGAAGAACAAATGGACTTTCGTGCAGTCCTTTGACCGATCCCTTTCATGTCATGCTGGATATGTGGCTGATGGTCTTCTTTGGATATCAGGTAGAATGTACCTCATATGTTGGATTTATCACAAAATTCTCTCACTGTGGCATAAATTTAAAAGTGAAGCTGTGGTAGTGTAGCCATGTATAATTAAACAATTCAGCCAACAATGGTATTTTTAGCTCATGATCATTTTTTGAGTGCCTGCTCCAAACAGAACAATATAATTGAAAGTGTTTGATCTGTGACTTTCTGAGTGATCAGTGATAAAAAAATTCAAGATGTAAATTAATGGCTCATCACACCTGTTTTTCTTCTATTGTGTACGTTACTAGCTTTTGATTGTTCTGCAGTTATATGGCACACTTTGTGGTTTATCTGGGTCCTTTCCTTTTTTTTTAATTCTTGGATCCCTGGCTAGGAGCCATTTTTTCAAAGATAACTCAGGAGAAATAAGAGCTCAGTAAATCCATTTTGCTGGGTATAAAAATGGGTATATATCCGGGTATTACCTGTGCTGTTCATTGAAGGAAGGAATTTACGTTACTCAAACAAAGCATTTGTATTATCTGTAAGTAGTATTACTCATGAAATCCTAATCTTTCATTCCTATTTACTTTCCCTTTTTCACTGATTATTTTGAGATACAGCTTGAGCTCTAGTTTACATTAGCTCAACTTTAGTTTACTTTAGTTTCTGTTGTTTCCTTTTTAACCTTTTACTTACGGAAAAAGTAGAGATGAGTATACTGAACTTCCCATATCTGAGTAAACATAACTCCAGCTTCAACCATGAACCATTCATCGCTAGTCTTGCTTTATCCCCACCTACATATCCTTCCAAACCTGCCTACAGTTTTGCATGTACAGGAGTCTGTGAGGCATCTGTTATCAATATCACAAAATCGACCTGTGCTTTCAATCCGTTGTGCATAAATACTTGAAGTGCTGTCCTCTGAAAGGCTTGTCTATTGGAGAACAAAGTTGCATCTTCTCTCACATGGAGGGTAAATCCCCATACTGTAACTTCAATGGTACTTGGACTTTTGGGTTATCAAGGGCAAGGAGGAGTAAGACGATAAATAACATAAATATTATTGGTAGCTGTACTGTTTGTACTTGGAAGAAATAATCAGTTTTAGGAGGTAGATGTTTCTCAGCTCTGCTCAATAATTATCTCGTTTTTTTTACACCACTTTTCTGCCTTGCTTTAAATTTGTTTGTACTCCATTCACTTTTTTTTTTCTGTTGTCCTCATTAACTAGAGAGACAGTGGCAGGCTTGTCTTTTATGGGTGGTTCCTCAGTTATTGGTAATTCACTGATTTTCATTGTTGTGACCTGGGTTTAAGTGCTCAATAAATTAATGAGTGAAATTAATGAATAAAGGTAAGATAGGAGTAAGGAAGAAGATAACTGATAACCCAGTAATTACTGGTCCTGTATACCAAAGTAACATTAAAAATGAGTGTGTATGTTAGTGTATATAGATACATTTAGATAAAAACCTTATTTATCTGGTGATATCTTCCTTGTTCTTTAAATATGTATTTGAACAGTTAAGAAAACAACCACCAGGACTCTCTCCTGTTGTTTTAGCTGAAGAAACTTCAGACTGGCTACAAATAAGTATTTCATAATACAAACAATGGAGTTGTACTTTTTGGGACAATAGAAAAATGATGGATTTATGAAATGCAATTTATATTTTCTCCCAATTTACATTTCTTCCATTGACTTATTTGATTATATATATTCTCCTTGTACTGTATTCCTAATTTTGGCATTGTACTTCTTAAATTTTGTAGGAATTTCTCACTAAGATTATAACAAATATTCCTTGTTTGGGGCTGTAAAAACTAGCTTCTTAAAAAATGCCAGAGTTTCCCTTACATAGTCTCAAAGATTTGACAACTTAATACCTTTTCGGACAGGCTTAAGAAAGCACAGAAGCTCATTTTGGACTGGCTAGATTGATCATCCTGGAAATAAGTTGACTGTTCTTTCGATATGGGCCTATATATTTCTTTGTCCATTTTATTAAATCGATCAGCATATTGTATATCTTTCTCTGTCTCACTTTGTCTCCTTCTGTGAATGGAAATACATTTTCTTTGTTCTTCCTTTGCATTAATGTATGCAGCCTGTGTTAACCATACTTAATGAAAACAATATCAATTTCCTCAGGTCTGTTTCTCCCTACTGTGTACTTGAGAGGAGAAACTCACTTTCCTGGGTGCAAGACAATACTTGTAATTGGAAAGAAGAGGAAATCACCAGTGACATTTCTAATACCTTCAGTCATCTTCCTCTTTCCTCAGGCCCAGCTTATAATAAATCAATTGTGAATCTAAACATGAATGGGAAGGGGTGCCCAGATTTGCTCATAGGCCCCTTTAAAAAGGCAGGTATATATTACCCTTCCTATTTCTGATTTAGAAATGTTCACTGGATTTATTGGAGCAGATGAACATATTTGAAGCTAATCTCATCATTGACCAAATACTCAAGTATTTCCAAGTTAATTGATGGGGGTCGAATATTGCATCATCCTGGTACTTCACAAGCACTGCCTGAGGAGGCAGTAGTATAGATTATAGAATGTGGATTTTAGAGGCTTAGTTCTGTTTCGTAGAACACACAATGAATATTGCTTTAGAGACTCGATATTTCCATCATACTCACTCCCTCCTTTTCCCCTTTCCCTTTTTCTGTTCATTTTGGGGTCAAGGCATCTTGAAAACTTTCTGTAGTTTTTAAAGTGTGACAAGCCGAGAGGAATTCAGAAAAATCACGCTATATGGCTATATACATTAGCATTTAATTTAAGATGTTAGAGATGGTCACATTTTACAGGCTCCTGTAGCATTTGACATTGTGACCCAATTCACAAATGCTGCATCCCATTTCAATTTGAAATTCACAGTATTGGAGTAGAATAAGCATTAAATATCCTGCAGCTGTGTTTTAAAATACACGGTCTCTCTTGTAAGGTATAGTTTCCAAACTACTAAAAAGCTCCTTTTTTGGTGAGGAAAATGTAATCCTGAGCTCATCTTGCAGCACAACTTTTTATTTTTATCAAGTGGCAGCAAGATAATGAGGAGCTAGGTGCAAAATTAGCACTTTAAAACAATAAAAATAAGACAAATGCTATTGCATTTACTCAAAAGCAATATATTTAATGCTTTCCTGATGTTCTGGCGAGTGCTATATCCTTGTATAAAGCTTGGCCATAGATACAAGGTTAATTTTGCAAACACTTCCTACCCTCTGGGAGCTGACAATCAAAGTTTTTCAGATATTCCATTAAGGAAAGAACATTTGTTAAAGCTTCTTTAACTTCCTACAAGCTATGTTTGTTTTCATCGTGATTAACTTTATATAAAGCTCGTATTGATCTCACTTTAAAAACTTTAATTTATTCAAATCTACTAAAGGGACTTTGGATTCTCTAGTATCTAGTAAAGTTAGAACAATGTAAAATTTCATTAACATTTTAAAAATATTACAGTTTTAGCTTTCTGTGCACAGACATTATTCTTCTAGCATCTAATTTTTTTTTTTTAAATAAAAAAGATTGGGAACGGCAGATTTTGCGGAGGTGGAGCTGTGGGGTGCGAAGACAGTGGAGTGGAGTGGCACACGTATGAAACTGCGCCACTGCAGTCGAGATGCTGAGCGAAGTTCCTGACCTTGTACATCCTGTGTCAGGCTTATGCTGCTGTCGCAAAGTAGTCTAGTGAATATGATAGCAGAAGTCTGTGCAAGGTCCAGAGGCAGTGTGATGCAGGGAGTAATTATTACAGGGGACAAGAAAGGTAGGATAGCATAATTTGTCTCAGATTGTTGGTTACTTTGTATATATTCATTAACCCCTACCTGGCCTTCTGCCTGAACTTTATGGTCCAATCATTTCAGTAATTGTGATGCTCTTTGGCAAATACAGCACTAGCCCAGTGATCCACTTTGTGCTGGTATCATTGTTCCTCAGTGTGAGTGGAAGGGAAATTGGTTTCAGGACACACATGCATGCATGCGCATACACACAAACACACTATGGACAAGAAAACTTCAGCTGCTCACGATGCTTCTATGAAATTGTGTAGTATTTGCATATAACCTGTGCACATCACCTCATCTACTAAAATGCGAACACTGTATAAAGAGTTATTTTACTATATTATTTAGGGAATAATGACACAATAAAAGTATACATGTTTAGTGCTGATGAAAAATTGTTCCCAAATATTTTGTAACTGTGGTTGGTTGAGTCCATGGACATGGAACCCATGGGTACAAAAAGTTGAATCATACCGAGGCCCCTTCTTGATTTCCTTTGGGAGAGGCACTAATAGGAAGTCGTGTTGGGCTATCTGCTCAGCTCACCAAGCATGGGACCCTCTAGCACTCCCTGTGCATTGCTACTCTCCTCTCACCCACTCTACTTCACTGGATCTAATTTCACTTTCATCAAGATCCCTTCCTGAGACACTCAGGGAGGACCTTGCCTTCCGTTTCCCAGAGCAATTGTGAGCTAATAGGTGCATGCAGTGGACAGTGTGAGGAGACACACAGGCATGAAATGGTCTGAAAATAGGTCAAGGGCAGAAGTTTGGGAAACACTAGCAAGGAGGGTGTTGGGCGGGGGACTCAGGAAGAAATCAGAAAATGAGGGCTGGACGAAGTCAGAGGAAGAAGAGGGGTGCTCAGGGCCCAAAACCAAAACAGAAAGTGCAGTGTGTGAGACCTGTTCGATACCACACAGTCATTAGAGTCCAAAATATGGCCACTGTGTTTTACAATCAGAAGAATTTCAGTGAAAGCAAAAATTAAGTTTGCAATTTCCGGGGAGTGGAAGAAAGTAGAAGCTAGAACTGTGTCGTTTGAGGGGTGACTAGAATGGTAAGAGAGGAGACACCACAGATACGAGCTGCACCAGCAAGAAATTGGGATAAGCTCTCTTGACCTTGTGTCATGGACAGTGTATCATTTAACTTCATCCCTGAGCTTGAGTTTATCAAGACACTTTCCAATTATTGTCTGGCTCTTTGTGGACTCCTGCCTACAGGAATAGAATTGGTTATTTCTAGACATACACATTTTCCCACAAGAGACCCACAGTGTTTTCATTAAAAAGGAGGGGAGAAAAGAGTAGAAGGTTAAAGAGGAGAGACAAGTTTAGCTGAGAAAAGGGCATAATTAAAAAAAATAAATACAGGGACAAGTGAGAGGTTTTTTTAAGGATGCAAGTACACTAAGCACATTTACAGGTAAGGAAAGAAGACAGTAAAATTGGAGATGGAGCGGAGAGGGGCTTCCGTTCCGTTGGTAAATGCTGAAGGGGTCTCCTAGACAGAGATGCATCCTGGGGAACAGTACTGACAGCAGACACATTGTCCTCTGCAGGGAGTCAGTAGAAGGATCGATCTCGTACAGAGGAGAGAGACCCTTCCAGCGCTAAGCCCAGAGGGAAGGAGATAATGATAGGTGTGAGCCTGGGTGCCACAGCTGAGGGTCAGGAGCCGAGGAAGGTTCCTTGCTGACCCAAGTGAGAGACATAGTGATCTTATGAGACTGTTACATGCTAAGACTAGGTAGAACGTGACCTTGGAAAACACCTCCAAAACAAAACATCAAGGCAAACAACAGATTTTTTAAAGTTCAGTTTCCAAGATCATACTAAGACTGAAAGCCAAAAAATTATGGTGGTCCAGCCTGAAAATTTCAGTTCTACTGTTTGGTGATGTACAGCAGAGAACTGGAAGAGGCAGGTGCTTGGATTCACTTACGATAGATTGTTAGGCCATAGCCCAGGGGAGCCTACCGGAGGGAGTTTGGTAAGCTCGTTTCCTGCCAAGAGCCAGGGCCTGAAGGTTCACTTCCAGAACAGTTTGTGTCGTGGAAATGCACTGTTTGTTGCCTCAGTAGGCAGCTGTCACATGAGAAAGGCCTTGTAGATGTTTGCTGCTTCATGACTTGACATGTCCGCTTAAAAGTTTCTAGTGAATCGGGATGCCCATGAAGAGTTAAATCATTGTTGCTTGAAAGTCTAGCAACCAGCTTCCCCTAGGAGTTACTTTATTTCTTCTTTCCTTTTACCCAGACTTTACTGTCCCGCCTCATCTGAAAGAGATGAAAAGAAACCCACACCAAGGAACCCAGATAGAAGTGAACTATTCTACATTGCTTTCAAAAGAGCCAAGTGGTTGACAGGAAGAAAGATCACCTACATTTTCCAAAAATATGTGAGAGTTTTCATCCTAGACTGACTTTCTTGTGTCCCCAAGTGTAGTATTTTGTTTACCCTCACATTACTATCTAGAAAATCAAGCTTAAAGAGGTTAAGTGACTCTCTAGATCACATACTAACATTTCACAGGTAGAATTTGAATTCTGTGTCTCTGGCTTTCTAAAGCTAGTTTTTAATCTTTAAACTGCTCCTAGGTACCAGCTGTTTATTACTACAGCAAAAGTCTGAAGAACACAGGCTTAAGGAGAACTTCCAAGTGACATGCAGGTGAAAGCAAATGATGCACACAATACCTGGAGATGTGTTTAAAATCAACAGTAATCTGATTGTAATTGTTTAACTTTCATTTTTCTTAGGGCACAGAATTAAGAAAGATCTTCTTTTTCATGGTCCTATACTTTAGCTTCTAAAAAAACCCCAGCAATATAATGTTAAAATGTAAAAAGAAACTTATTGATAATATGGAACTATTCAGAATACATTGGCTTTGGCCAGGGATCTAGCTCCACAGCGCAGTGCCTGACTGGCAAACACAAGTTCCTGAGTTCGAGTCCCTGTACCAAAAGTAAATAAATAAATGGTTTGGATTAGAAAATTATTTGGAAGGAATTACATAGTGTCGTAATTAAAGGCCTTTAAAACTGGTAGTTTAAATTATTCAAAAAAAAAGTCTAAAGTATTGACTCCAGAATTTATGGAGAGAATTATCTTTGTTTAGGTGATCTATTTGTGTCTATCCAGATGGGCCTGGAAAAAGGGAGGAGAATAAAGCTAGATTGCTTTAGCTAAGAATATGTGAAATATATATATTTTTATTCTGAAGAGAAGATGGCTGAAGCTACATCAGGAAGTTAGGGAATGGTAGAAAAATCTGGCAGGAGGAAGATGAAAGATTCCGTAAAACATTAGCAAAGCCATCAGAGACGTGCCAAAGTGAACTTGAGAGTTTAACCTTGCTAGGAATGTTCAGAAATCTTTGGGGGCAGGATTCTGACATTCTACACAGTGAGGAATGGAAGTTAGAGTAACATTTTCTTGACGTTTTGCAGGGCAGGTATCCCTATTTGACTTAACGTTCTGCTAGCTTTACCTTTTCACTTATTTAAAACAACCCGGGGCACATACTTTACCTATGTCTGGGTTATAAGTTGTACCTGCTCACTGTAGATGACATAAAATATAATTCTACATTTTTCAAGTACAGTGATGCTTTATAGATATTTTGTAACTTTGAGGAATTCTTTGTGGGTTGAATATATTAATTACTCATCCATTTGTGAGTCCCTTGAGTATGACAGAAATAATATGAATACTAGTTTTAATTTAATACATTGATTAAATATGCTTCAAGATGCTAATTTAGTACAAAGATTCTTGGATTTAATTGTTTATAGAGCAATGTAAACACCCTAAAATAAGGGCAGCTTAACTTCATTTAAAAATAGATAATAAAAGATTATTTTTGCATTTATTATAAGTATTCCTATGGTATCATATTTAGGGGTAATGGTTTAGCTCCATAAAAATGGCTAATATGAACTGAATGCGAGGTCATTCTTGAGGAACTATAGTATAGTTGTAGCTTTTGCAGAATTAAGCAAGTTTATAGAGGAAAAAGTGTAAACTATTTAAGAAGGAAAACACTCTTGGATACTGAAACTGTCTAGTGTTTCTGGTGATTATAAAAAAGAACTATAAGAAATCAATTTCCACCTACAAAATTTGTTTACTCAATATTTCACACAGTCACTTGTACGTTTTATGTAATAGTAAAAAAACTTTGATGAAATGGCTACTGTATTGTAGTAAACTTCCCTTTATGGATTGCCTGTGTCCTATGCACGGATTCACCTAAAACTTACACAGAGTATAGTCATCTCCACTTAGCATAGGAGCAGCCTGACACTGGCTGTGGTAAGTGGCTCCCTCAGGGACACAATGACAAAGAGCTCTTGTTAATGCCACAGCCTGTCCTGAAACTCTTCCTCTAGACCATTGGAAAGCTGTGCAAACCTCCAAGAGTTGCGAAGAATTTAAGATGGTTTTCCTCAATACTGAATTTGCTAACAAAATTCTCATTTGGAATAGCCTCTAACGTAAGAGCATGGATATGATTGGTCACTTTTGTTGTATCCTCCTCCGTCTTAGTTGTGCATTATTACTACCGTATTGGGAAGCATGGGCTTCTACGGTTGGAGGTGTTTTCTGTCTTTAAAAACCAAATCAACAGGGCCATTAGATTTGACCTATTCTCACCAAAGTATAATGAGAGCAGTTTTCCTACCCCCTTCTTTTTTATAGACACTATCAGTGCTTTTAAAAACAATGAGTTTTGAGAACTGGTGATCTTGGTAGCAGAGACAAAGGTTGCTTGTTTGGCATTTACTCCTCAGCCTCTTACTGGTCCGTATTCATCCGTTTGTCACGGCATTTTGTAGGGAGCTGTACAGGAAAGCTTAAGAAAAATGCTGCACTCTTGTCTTGATGATAGAAATCATTTCTCACTACTAGCATAGTGGTAACTTTTCATCCCTTTTGGCAGTTTTTAAAGACTTATTTGACTTTGGGGGAACCTGCAGTATATCTCTAAGTAACAGTTCAAAAGTATAAGACAAGGCTGCTCATTTTCAATTTTGGCTGAAAAGTCTTAACTTTGTAGCACTTCAAAGTTAGAGAAAACTTGGTTTTAAAAATGGATGCTGATATGAGATGGCATATTTAATGACAGATATATCTATAGAAAGCTGTTAAGATGCAGATTATCCCCCCTGGGGTGGGGGAGGGAGATCAAAACTGCCAATCTATAAAATATACTCGATAGAGGAAGGCATGGAATCTATCTTTGCAAGTGCTTTGATTGCAGGGGACAGTATAGCAGCATGTGGCATCATAACCCAGAGCAGGCAAATCAGCTTGATGACTTTCAAAGCCAGGAATACCGCTGCAGGCAAGGGTACTCCAGTGTAGGAGAAATTAAAACATATAGAGACTGTTATTAATTCCATATCTATTTTTGTATAGTCAAATCTGTATGCAAATCCTTAGCATCTCATTTCAGCAGATTAATCTAAAAGTGAGGAGCGGTATGTGAAGGGAATGTAATGACAAAGCTCTGCAAATGAGTAACACTGTAAAGGAAACGTAGGCTGAAAACTTGGATGCTTTTCGGGGAAGTTATTTTTTGTACCAAGAAGAACATTTTCATTTATATGTTGATTCGTAAATTATTTCAAAGGAGAAAGCAATAGAGCTAATTTCCAAGATTTTCCTTTGCAATCCTGACGTGGTAAAAGTTATAGCACTGTTTGTTAAGCACCTCCTGTGGTCTCACATTGTAGAGGTAATGAACAAAATAAGTAACTAGGACTTTTTAATTTTTACTCCCAACTTGTAATCTAATATCTCATTTCCAAACATTGTCGTGTGGGTGAAAATTTGTATGTAAGGATAAAGAACCTAATTACTGAGTACAGGTTAACAAAAAATATATTACAAATGCGTCTGTAGAAGTTAGTGAAGAGTAATTCTGAAGAGCATAGTGATAAACTTACGGGCTCTGGGGAAGGAAATGTAATCGCTCCATTTGAATCCTTTGGTTAGATATTCAGTCTATAATGACTAGACTGTGATACATACAGTAGTATAAATATTTTCAAATAGTGTCACAAAGCAGATAGTTTACTGCAAGTTGGCATTAATTTTGTTTTATACTTTTAAAACAAGTAGAGAAACTTTGGAGTTTTAAGAGGTGGAAGTTTTACCCTGTGTCTCTTGCAATTAGAAAATTGATTATAGGCCACCTGGACATTAATCTGGTGGTTATGGCCCAGATCAAAAGCACTGGCAATCATCTTAACCTTGAACACTTGTGTGGTCTCAATAGATTTGATTATTTATGTGTGTTTATGCTGAGAAAAGATTGAATATTCTGTTCTTAATCAGATGAAAAGATTGAGGATAAAAGCAAACATACTTTATTTTGACACATATTCACTCTAGACATTTCATCCTCAGCTCTCTTAAATGTGCTTTTCTCAATTTAAAAATGAAACCATTCAATGAAAAACCCAGAGAAAACTTTTTTTTTAAGGTTAGGAATCTCATTTTTCTGTTCTTTGTGGGTGTTCTCTGCAGACAAAGCTTTTGTTGATCTTACAAGTACTTGAAAACCTCAAAATTAAAAAAAAATAGCCCTCCAGTTAATGATAGCCATGGTCAGGGATATGATTTCC
This sequence comes from Chinchilla lanigera, assembly GCF_000276665.1. Lineage (NCBI taxonomy): Eukaryota > Metazoa > Chordata > Mammalia > Rodentia > Chinchillidae > Chinchilla > Chinchilla lanigera. The sequence continues at coordinate 23,106,065 of NW_004955411.1, forward strand.
TCATTGGGTTTTGTGAGAGGAATGACTGGCCTGATAGGTTTCTGCCTGTGCATGTACCCATCAGTATTTTATTTCAGCTCAGTTGAGAGTTAGGCACTGATCCTCTGGACTCTGGTTGACTTGATTTTTAGTCCTGGAGTTGATGGCAGAGACCTATGTGAAGCATGTGAACCGTCAAAGCACATGCACTGGAAAAGTTAAGTAGACAAGGAAGATTTTATTCAGGACTGTTTCGACAGAGAAGAGACATCATAATGAAGTTGGGAATCACTCCTCTGAAACAAGAGGTTTTTAAGAAGACTGTTTTTAACCAATGGTGTGAGCAAGTAGGATAGTAATAATGGGCTTTTTGGGGAAGGTTGATCAATGGGTATATTGAGCACATTCAATTATTCCTGAGTTTGTAACTTTTTTCTCTGTGAGGAGGCCATCCATGTTTGCCAGTTTGTGCCAATTAGAGTTAGACTACTATTCTCCCAGAGTAACAGGAGATAGGGCACTCTTTGCTTGATGATTACCTTTTCAAAAGATGGCTCCCAAACTCTTGAAGATGTTCTTTTGTTTGTTTGTTTTGTTTTTTCCGGTACAGGGAATTGAACTCACAACCTTGCGCTTGCCAGGCAGGCACTGTGCCGCTGAGCTAAATCCCCAGCCTCCAAAATATTTTTTTTTTTTTGGTTTTTCTCCGGTACCGGGGATTGAACTCACGACCTTGCACTTGCCAGGCAGGCACTTATGCCACTGAGCTATATTTGAAGATGTTCTTGAGTGCTAAAAGTGGAGTGGTTTTTTAAAAATGACTTACGTCATTTACATGTCAAAGAGATGCAGAAAAAATTTATAATTATACTTTTGTAAAGTAATCAGTCTACAAAAAGGGAGGTCAGGGGCTTAGTAGCAGGTAGCAGACTAAAACTGGGGGGAATGTTAAAGCCTTCATAGTCTGTATAATAGTACACATTTTTATATTTAAAAAATTTCAAATATTTCTCACTCTGCCTCAGCTTCAGGTCTTTATTGAGAATTTAGCCAGCTTCATTGTGATACTTATTAAAATAAGAATGTTACTCATTTTACAGGAGTGTCTAGAATTATGTGTACGGCGATAGTTCTAGAGATGGACTATTTTTCTTCCTCGTATTCCTATTTTCACCTATTTTTTCTCACGTTAGTATTTTATGTGTTATTATTTAGAAGTTTTCCATTTGTTGATAAAAATTGTTGTTTAAAAATTCTGGCTTTATAGGACTCACTGTACACAACATGCATGGAAAGAAGTATCTCTTATCCAAAATGTTTAGGACCAGAAGTGTTTGGATTTGGGATTGGTTCAGATTTTGGAATCTTTGCTTACACGTAAGGAGACATTTTAGAGATGGAAGTCTATGCACAAAATTTGTTTCATACACAATTTATACACATAGCCTAAGGTAATATTATAAAATACTTTTAGTGTGTTTGTTTCTTGATTTATGACCCATCACTGAGGTTAGGTACCTATTTGTGGCAGCATATCAGTGGGTTTTTATTAAGCAGACTGTCCCATGTCTTTTGGTCCTAAGCATTATCAAGAGTTTTTTTGTTTTGTTTTAACAACAGTGACATGGAGAACTTTACATTTGTGCTAATTTGTTAGCCTGTAGCCACCAGTGTATTACTGAGTATTTGAAATGCGGCCAATTTGTGCTGTATCAGCTATGCTGGGGCAGTGGAGTAGGTGGCTGACAGATGAGAGAAAGTTCTCAGAGGTGGCTGAGAGATAAGGTTACTCAAGGATCAAAAGGAAAAGGTAAGGTTGAGCCTTGCTAGCAGAAAAGGGTAGTCCAGTGGTGGTGGGCTGGACCAAAAAGTTACCAGGGTATACCAAGAGTGTGCAGGAGAAACAAGCTAGACTAATTAAATGCCAGAAGGTCTTGGGTAGATGGCCAGATAGGAAGTTGTTAGTGCCCTGTGGTGGTGGACTAGAGAGGAGGTCACCAGGGACAGAGGACCAGACAGGAAAATAGCCGGAGACAGCTCAAGCTACAGTATTCAGTGTTGGTTAGCTGGGCTATAGCACTCCACAGTGCCCTGCGCTGCACGCAGTTATTACGGGGAGGGGATTTTATAAACTGCACAGCAGTGACATCATTACCTTGCTATGCTCCACTGTATGCTCAGCATTCCAAGGAACAGCTGACTTAGCAGATGGGTGGGAAGGCAGTTTCTATAAGTAACTCTGGTTGCCCAGTTTCAGTGTCCCTCAGATTACACCATTTGGACATTCCAGTTCCTGGCGGCTTGCAAAGCCCCCTTCACTTGGCAAAAGTCTTGGGAAGGCAGATGAAGTGTTTCAGGGACATGATGCTGAAATGCCCCAGTTTTTTTCCAGGATGATACAAAAAGACACCCTGGATTTAGGAAATTTTGTATAAAAAAAAATACAAACTATCTCAGTAATTTTTATGTGGAGTTCATATTGGAATGACACTATTTTGGCTATACTGAGGTAAATAAAATTTATTATTAGATTTAATTTCACTGTTCCTTTCTGCTTTTTCAACATAGTTACTGAAAGATTTATCATTGAATGTAACTTACATTTGTGGTTCTCATTATATTCTGTTCCATAGCATTGGCTCCAGATCTCTTCTGATGAGTAATGCCTTTTGTTTTATGGTTCATCCATATATAAAGATATTTCTTTATTAATTGCAAAGATGGAGCTTTAAGTTTGCCAGTTTAGCTAGGAACAAGAATTTCCCATATAGCTATGACCCTGGTATAAGTTATATAGATTTATCTTTGTGTTCACCCCACTTTTTTCTTCTACTTTGCCAATCATTCTAGCCTCACAGAGCAGTGTGCCAGAATTGGACACCTCTTGGTAACATCAGCATACTTTTTGTTAGCTCTCATCTGGATTGCTTCTGAAACGTTTCTTTAAAATTAAACTACTTCAACAATAAGCTTCTTAATTATGTCACAGGTTCACCTGTGAAAGGTATGCAGCCTCTTAGCAGTAGCTAATTTTCTGTTAGTGTATCTCATTCTTATGTTGAAATATCCCATTTCTTATTCATGAAAAGCTCTAACATATGTGAATCCATTACAGGTGGAGTAACTAACACAGCACAGTATCAGAACAGATTAATGGTGTATGAACCTACCCAGGTAAGAATCACATATAAAGAGCTTATTACCTTAATTAAAATGAATTTTAAAAGATTTCCACAGGACTGAGTAATTGGAACGCCAAGGGTATATTACATAGGCATGCTTATGCGGAGGGGAGCATCTGGGTAAACTGCTTTTCAGTTTCTATTTTATTGTTAGAAAATTTGCACTCTAGTTTTATGCTATGCACAATGCCTTACCACTTCAGTTTTGCATAACAGAGGAAGGATTTTGATTGCTCTATCCCTGTGTCCTGGAAGGGGAGCTATTTTAGGAGGACAACATGCTTGTAATTTTCAAATCAAATATTAGTGACTGAAAATAACCCAAATGTTCTAGAATAATACCTGGGAGATATTTGAAGTCAGGTACCTGAGAAGTTGGAGTATGCTTTCCATCAGCCAAGGACTGAATTAGAAATACTGTGATAGTGCCAGCTCTTTCTTCTATCCACTTCTCATGCATATTTAATGACTTCTTCCTCACATGAAGAAATATTTTTATTCTTTTTCTTTCTACCAAAATATATGGCTTTGGCAGATGTCTGCTGAATTTTGCCATTTCTATGATTTGGAAAAATGTAGTCTTTTTTTATTATGACAGTATCCCAATTAATTTGGAGGTTTAATACTCATCAGCTGAAGGTAGCAATATTGGGGTATGAGACAAGAGGTTGACTTTGGCAGTCTGAGTCAGGATTGGCCACCCATGTCCAGAGCGCTCTCAGTGCATTTGGTATCTTTCTGTTTTAATAATTACTTGATTCTGAATATGAAATTAATTTTCACAAAATATGATTCCTGATGTTATTAGAAGCCATAAATTTCCTAAAGCAAATGTCCAGTAGTCCTTTATCTCAAGAGGGCTCATTAATTACAGTTTCCTGAGTTTGGAACACACATGGTTAAAGAGAAAGGAAGGTGTTAACGTTGCTCAAATGAGCTCTGTTTCATGTTTGTACACACATGCTCTTTTTAAAAATTCTGCTGGCATATTGTTTACGGTGGGTACTGGCAAACATCACATCTGCTTGCATCTTGCTCAGAATCTCAATAACTCTATCACTCAGCCTTGGTGCTTATTTCTCTTCTAGGCCTTTGTGGAGAGTCGATAATGCCTGCCATCTGCCACAGAGCACATAGCTACCTGCCAACAGGCAGACAGGGGTGACCTCTGCTTCCCCACCACTGATTAGTATTCACATGCTAGCTTATTAGGAATGACCCCACCAGGCCTCTCTGTTTCTTTGCCTTGGCAGTGGTTGGTGGCTCACCTGGCAGGCACTGCAGTAAAGGAAGCTAAAGATATAATCAGGGGATGTAGGCAGGCCTTGCGAACCAGATGGCATCTATAGTCTGTGGCAGGGGACTAGACTGCTAATGTAAACATTGATTCCTAATAGTGTAATGGGTTGTCTCCTAGATGGCACCTAAGAAAAGAATCATCAGAATTTTAAAGTTTACTCAAGTATAGTGCATGAAAGATATTTCTTAGCAAAATATCTTTTAAAAGCTTAACTGTTCTATTAAGATATTTGACTGGAAGGATATTCTTATTATATATTCAAATAGGGAACAGATAATGTTCGAACTGTACAAGTTCTTTTCTGGAGTATATCTTTAAAAGAGAAACTAGCACTGAGGTAGTGCGTATGGCTATAGGAAATATACGCCTATACTATACATGCCAATGTTTGTAAAACATGTTTGTTGTCTGCTTCCTTCCCCACAGCTTTGTGGTGAAATTCTATGTATTCAAAACATCGTAAGATTTTTCTGGTCAAAATCCAAATTTTTCTTGGCAAAAAGGAAACTGAATTATTCCTGTATGTTTAGTGTTTATGGAGAAAGAAAATGTTTAGGTTTATTTACCTGTCCATTTCTTGGTTTACTTACCTACCAATTACTTAATTCAGATTTAAAGTCTTATTTGATTCTTACAGTATGTAATTTTACAATTTATATTACATTTAAAACCGGAGCCTTACTTTAAAAGGGGCGGAGCAGATCCTTCTCATTATTGCAGGTGTCCTAGAACCAAATATTAAAGGTTTCATTTTTTTCTCAGGTTCTCATACCAAATTTGGTATTATACTCATACAAATTCATGTGTGCCTAGAACTAACTTTTCTCAGTTTGGCAGATATGCCACTAAATGTTAAAATGTGAATTGTAAATATATAATGGAAGCTGATATAAAGAAAATGGGGGAGGTTTGTTACTCAATCAAATCATATCCACAGATCTCAGGTGAATTTGGGAAGTATAGCAAAGCCACCTTCACCTGAGAGTTTATCTAGGAGTCCCTGGCGCCGTGATTATTAGTACAGTATTTTTAAGAGTGAACATGTGTTGGACATTTGTTATATGCTAGGCATTTTTCTAAATTCTTTATGTGTATTAGCTAATTTAATCTTAGGAACAGACTTATTTCAGATAGGTATTATCCTCATTTTACATATAAATAAGCACAGAGAGGCTACAGAAAACAGCTCAGGATCAGATAACTCAGCCATTCCAATCTAAAGTCCGTTTTCTTAAACATTACATCACTATTTACAGTGTACCAAGCCAGGCACTTCTACTCTTAATTTCCATGTATAAGTTCTCTGAATTGGGTCAGAGAACCATCTTGAAAAATTTTAACGTTATCCCTTGTAAAATTTTAATGTTTTCATTATGAAATGCAAAACAGAATGTGGTTGATAAACATTAGGGTTCCTGCTACTAATGAGCCACCCGCTGCTGTTTTCTGCCAAGCAGGTCTCCTATTAACCGAATGCACTTGAATTTCATTTTTCAGAATAAGTGGATAAGCCGTAGCCCCATGCTGCAGAGAAGGGTCTATCATTCCATGGCTGCTGTCCAAAGGAAGCTTTATGTCCTTGGAGGCAATGACCTTGACTACAATAACGACCGGATCCTTGTGCGTCACATAGATTCCTACAACATTGACACTGACCAGTGGACACGTTGTAATTTCAATCTGCTGACTGGCAAGTAGCTTTGATTAATGAAATGAAGAATAAGAGCAAATTTAATAAGTTGCTGAACTTGTTTCTCTTAGATACTTTTAACGTATCTCTACCTATCAAGTGCAGAATGAGTAGAGCAAGTAACTTTTATTAAGCAGGAGAGTGTGCATTATTACCTTACAACAAAAGGGCTTGTTCAAGTGGCTGGCACCTGGGGGGTCCTTTATTACCTGTGTCCACTCTCATGCGACGGGGAGAGGCATGTCATAATCAGCCCATATTGACTTCAGAAATTTGATCCATGCAGGAGGAACAAGGCACTGAAAGAGTTAATAACTCTTTACAGAAGCAATTTAGTTTTTATTTGTTTAGTGCCCCTTTTTTTCTTGTTTCTTTTCTTTTCCCCTTTTTTTCTAGAGGGACGGTCTTCATTATTTGTCACTATCAGTCTGTGTAGTCTCCTAGAAATTAAACCCTACAGTAGCTTTGCTCGGAGGGGTTTGGCTGTGCCTCTAGCCACACAGTCTCAAGTAAGCATTTCCACAGGGCAATCCTAGGTGAGGCCCAACTCTGTCCCAAAGAGACATGAGAAAGCAGTAAACAAAATATTCCTGGCGTTTCTATATGGAATTGAAAACTTTTCTCCCTTGTCACCTTGCATTAGTAAGAGCCACAAATGATCAGAGTCCTTCCGGGGCTGCTCAAGTAATAGAAAAATCACAAACTGAACAGTGGGTTAGATTAGTTCCTGAAGACATTTTTAACATGCAGAGTGGGTATTCAGTCATTCACAGTTGCTGCTGGGGGAAGCAACATTGAGAGCACAACCGGACATATATGTAGATGTTACATATTGAGTTGTTTTGCAAAATGATTTTTGCAGCCCACTGTAAGTACTTAGCTCTCAGTTGTAGTGGTAACTCAGACCCTCGATCCCTAGATCCCCAATTCTTCCTGCCATAGGATCCGGCTTATTTATTACTCCAGCCAGTGCTGTGCCAGCTCATCAATAAAAAGACTCTTTTACTCTCTGATGGCCTCCAGGGAAGAATATGTGGTAGTGAGTTATTATGTCTTCTTTTTTGAAATGGGAGGAGAAACCTTTCATCATTTTGGCATGTCAGTACCTAGGGATTATCCAGGCTGGTCCCAGCTCAGGAACTTTAATATAATCTTAAAACTGTTGTGTATGTAAAGAAAGGGAAGGTAGCAACTTTATCATTTTTTTCCTGCCATTTGTCTTCATTTGGGGCACACTTAGGAGCATGGCTCCCTTTTATTGGGTTCTTAGGGTTGCAGCTATTGCTTTACAAATGTAAGCACTTGCCTTAAAAATTCTGTGAGTGTCAGAGGTTGTTTGGCAACTCTAAAACGTAATTTCTGCCACTATAAATTAATGGTAGATGACGTAGAATAGAACTAAAGCTCTACATAGCTTACTATTGCTGTGTTGAGTTTGCTGAGTAATTAGTGTTTTGACCTAGTTATGACCTCATGCAGATTCATTCTCTAGGAAATAGTGGCCTATTTCCCCAAGTACTAGAGGCAGTGATTAGTTGCTGCAAAAATCCCATACCGTATAAAAATGTGCCACAGGGAAACTCTCTCCCCTAGTAGCAAAAGGGTTAATTAAAACGTGCGAGACGTGGATTTTTATCTTTTTATTCAACTCTCCTTACTTTAGGCCAGAATGAATCTGGAGTTGCTGTCCATAATGGGAGAATATATCTAGTTGGTGGATATTCAATTTGGACAAATGAGCCTCTGGCTTGTATCCAGGTGAGTGCTTGGAGTTCCTTTTGAAGTTGCTCAAGTGGTTCAGTAAGGTTACGTTTTGTAATGCAGTTCCTGAAGGACATATTTACATGTAGAAGGAGGCTTTAAGTCCTTTCCTTTTCCTGCCATTGCCTTATTTTTTGTATCACAAATTGTTCATTTCCATAAGTGGTACCTGCGGAAGTGTTTTTCCATCCTAGTGGAGCCTGTGAACAGTAATGGTTTCTCGCTGATCTAAAGAGGAAAGCCTCTGCCCCCAGGAAACAACCCTGGCATGCTGGCCTGAGAGCAGCCCAGGCTGGGCTAAGCTGTTAGCTGGGGGTTTCCGAAGAGCAATAGCATATACATTATTTTATAACTCTTACCATCGTTTCCTGTGTTTTCTGATAAAGTATTGACAAATAATAGGGCAGATTTCTCTCCCGATACCTGGAAAAGTATATCCTTACAGCTGCACATGTTACCTAATTTCATCTTGGTGGGAGATTTCAAACAGCTGCTTCAGTATCTCTAACAGTTTCAGAACCAAGTTCTTTTACTCTTTGGTCACATCTTCTAAGGTATATATTTTAAAGAAAAATTCTACATTATCTATGGTTTCAAAGTTGCTAGCATCTAGTGATGTGTTGTCCTTAAATGTCCACTTACATTCGTAATACTGTCTTTTTTTCTCCTATCTTGCCAGAGGTCTGTCTGGAGATTTTAATATATTTCTATGATTCACACAGATCAAGCAGAAAAAAAAATCAACAAGGGTAAGGGTAGATATGAAAAGCGTAATTCACAAGTTTAGCCATATGGATGAGTTCTGGATTGAAGAGTTAGAATGTGTTTTTCTTAGTACACATGCAACGTTTACACAAGAGATAAGGTTAAGAAAAATTTAGTTTCAAAAATTAAGTATTATATAGTGTTATGTTCACCAATCCAATGCAATTAACTTTGAATTTAACAAAAAGTTAAATAAACTTCTGTTTATCTAGAAATGATAAAACACATTAATCCAAGATTCATCTACAAACCATTAACTGCTATATAATTTATGGGCAAAAGTTACAGAAACTAAATATCTAGAATTGCGTGGGAATGTAATGAACTTAATGAAGTAGGAAATATAGTAGAAAAATTATCAAAGCTGCATGCACACATGTGCATACCCACACACCCACACACAAGTGCGTAAGATTTTGAGAGTTAACTAAATGGAGCCTTGTACAGCAGCTTAGTCTTATCTTCTGGCTGATAACAAATGAGCAAAAGGTTTTCTCCCACAGAATTCTGGTCTTCACCTAAGCATATATCTAGCAGCTTCCAGTTTTTTTTAGATTTAATTTTCACTTTTCAGAATTGATAAACCATTAAACAGGACAATAGATAATGTTTTATAGTACCAGAACACTTTTTAAATGTTGTTGGGACCTTACACTTGAATAATGAAAGTAACTCTGGGTTTATCATGAAGCAAATTTATAAATTTTGAATACATTTCTACTAATCACAGAATCAAACTAGTTCAATAGAAAACAAGTTGAAGCCATAATATGAGAGAATAAAGAAACTGTGTATATATACCATATTCAGGAGACTAGAGTGCTGCCATAGTTCAAAAATTTTCCATACCTGTTCTGGAATACTCTTTAAAAATTAGCTTGTAAGACACAGAACTTAAAAAGCAAAACAAACTTCACAGTCAAGTCATTGATTTTTGTCCCCAAAGAACTTTTCTTTAACACGATCACTGATTTTATACACAGATTTACTGCTAATGATGTCTGGCTTTTCCAGCCAGGCAACCTATCCTCAAGAGATAAAGGGTACAAATGTATATTTTTAATCACTGAGTATATTCAAGAGTATTCTCAGGGTTAAAGTGATTTGAAGGGAGTAAAAAAGTTTCAAACAATGACTGTATTAGTGGATTAAATATCATGAGATTGAAAATAAAATGTCCCAATATATTTGCTTTTCTAAAAGAGTCAGCATATGGGTAATGTTGTATGCCAGTTAGCCATTTTGATGAATAGAATAAATACTCTTGCAAATTGTTTATTCTCTTGGCTGGCATACTGGTCCTACAAAGTAGAGATAAATCTGACAAATGTTTTAAAGAGCTTTTACTGTTAACAGATAATGTATCCATATTGGTATGATTGTCACAGAGATATTGGAGGTAAAAGTCACGTATTATAGACTTATCATTACCTCACATCTTGCATTTTAGTTATCGATGACTGGTTACTTGTATTTCTTCTGAATTAAAGCTTGAATATTTTATTTTATATTATGGGTTCTACAGATCTGTTTTGGTGTATTTAACAGTAATACATTGATGTTGGGGAGACAAGCTACATAACCAGTGTTCAAAAGCAGGCCTCTTCTTTACTAAGAATATCAACAAAGCAGCAGGTTAATGGGAGACTGGAATAGTGTTCATAAGAAAATGTCTATAGACAGTAGAAATTCCTAATTACAAGACAGATTTGGGGCTGGGGATTTAGCTCAATGGCACAGCATCTGCCTGGCAAGCACAAGGTCATGAGTTTGATTCCCGGTACCAGAAAAAAAACCAAAAAAAAAAAAAGAAAATTTAAAAAGAAATTAAAGAAAAAACAATACAGCAGATTGAAAAGTGCAGGGTGGTGGGAGTGAAAACTGTATGCATACTAATAACATCAAAGTTTGTACTTTTTATATCTTAAAAATAATCCTCAATCCATGATCAATGTACAAGCTATTAACCTGAGAGTATAGCCAATTATTGAAGACCATAGTCAAATAGTTCAGGTTGTCCCATTAACATCCAGGAAGATTAAACTCATTTTTTGCTTTCAAAAATACCAGCAAATAACTTCATAAGGATAGTCCTTTTGGACCCTAATCCAAGTTCATGTAACAGTCAGTTGTAGGAATCAGTCACGGGGGAAGATGCATGTGAAATGTTGAGAAAGCGTACTATTTCTTGCTATTGCTCTGATTTGGTGCAGACTTTAATTCATCAAAAGGATGATCCAAGCAAGAGAAAAGCAGAAATGCTCTCAAATTAATATCTGTGTAAAGAATGAGATTTGGACTTGTTAATAATAAAGACTCATGGGAAATACTGGAAATAGATTCCTGACAAAGGCGAAGGTGCTCTAGCTCATTCTGTGCATACATAAGGAAATGTCTGGCACCCAAGCCTGACTCTAATCTGGTGTGCCATGGGTGACAAGCAGTACATGGGGGAGCAGCTGCAGAAGTGTGTAAGTGATTAGTCTGTGCCTGGGATCACTTCTACTGTTTTCTTCATTTACTATTATTTCCTTTTGGAGGGTGCCAATCTGGCACCGCCTTCTTCCAAATGCTTCTGCCAGTTTACAGGGGAGTGTTTTGGAGAAAAACTGCCAATGCTTCCTTTTCCCTTCTCAGATTAAATACATTACATCTGCTTAACATATGCAGTCTCTGTTGGCCCAGGTTACCAGACAAAAGCTCTCAATGATTATCGCGGTTATTTTGCCTTCTAAAAATGCATTCAGTTGGGGGAAGGGATGTAATGAAGGCGCCGAACCCTTGCTCTTCCTGGGTTTCATCCTTGAGCTCAAATACTGGGCTGCTTCACCACTTACAGGCCAAATTACTTTCTTCTCTGTAAACTGAAGACAATAGTTAATCTTACAGACTTCTGAGAAGTATGAAATGATTTCTACTTTCTATATTTATGATATACTAATAAAAAATCCCAGTGGAATTTTCCTTTTATTTTCATGGAGTAGACAAGTTGATACTTGTGAAATTGACCTTAAAATTTATCTTGGAGAGCACAAGTATAATAAACCAAAATTTTGAACATAGATGGAGACTAGCCTTCCCTAGTCAAACCAACTATAGATGTTATGCTTAAGGTATGTAAGTTAATGAGAAGATAAAGTTTATATTTAGTATGTAAGGAATATTTTAAATTAGTACTGACAGGGTATGTCATTCACTAGATTGTGACAGCTAAATGTCCATTTGAGAAAAAAAAAATAAAGGAAACTGCTAAGGATTTTTCATTCTAGGACTTAGTAAATTCTCCTTTCATGAGCTTGGATACCCAAATTTCAAGGGCTTCTTCCATCTAAAATGAAATAATGAATTATTACAGTTAGAAGCTTAAGAGTTAACTATGCAGGTGATAAAGGCATGAGTATAGACAAAATTATTAAAGGATACTAAGAGGTCTGTGGCTGGATTATTGGAGGCCAACACCTGTATTTAGGATGCAGGGGACCAAAGGTGTCCAGCAAGAAGGCAATGTCAACGACCAATTCTTACATACTGTTAAATTATGGAATCCAAGGGAGGCAAGGTATTAAATACAGTTAGAAGGAAGTCAGATGAAGACAGATTAAGATAAGTAAGGGCTGGAAAGAGCCTGATGAGCCTGACAAAGAAAGGAGAGCAGGGGGCTGGGGATTTAGCTCAGTGGCACAGTGCCTGCCTGGCAAGTGTGAGGTCATGAGTTCGATTCCTGGTACCGGAAACAAAAAACAAAAAACAAACAAAAAAAAAAGGAGAGCAGTTTCCTGAAGAAAGAATTTTCCCAGTAGCAAGATTACACCAGCTTCAGTTAGGTGACAGCAGGGACTGACTAACAAAGAAACTATGCCATTCAGTAAGAGACAGAACTCCAGCTTGAAGTGGAAATTTCTAGAATCAACTAGAACCTGCCACAAAGCTGTGCTATAATAATCTACTGTAAACCAGACACATAGCTAGATGTCACCAGTTTTCACAGTAAAGCTGCAAGGTCTTGTTTTCTTTACTTCACAGATGAAGATTTGTAAGCCAATATTATGACATGACCAAAAATCACAAGTAGTCAAAGGGAGCTGTATAATGAAGATAAATAATGTTATCTACTTTATCACTGTTCTGAAGATCGAATAATTATAAGCATATAGTAGATATACATATGGACACACACAGTCTAGCACTTAGTAGGGACTTAAAATCTTTCTAGGATGGGAAACAGCCAACAAACGACAATCCCTAAGGTACAGTAATGGTGGCCGAACTGAGTTTAAATTCAGGCTTGCTTTTATATGTATACAGCTTTGAGTAATTGTCTCTTCTTCTTTTGTAGGTATTAGATGTAAGTAGAGAAGGCAAAGAAGAAGTATTCTATGGACCCACACTCCCATTTGCTTCTAATGGAATAGCAGCATGCTTCCTTCCAGCCCCATATTTCACATGCCCTAACCTCCAAACTCTTCAAGTGCCTCATCACAGGATTGGCACCATCTGAAAAGCCACTGCTCGGTTAATAACCCTCATGAACAGGGGGAAGAGCAAAGGTCTGACCTTTGGATTCTGGGGATGAAAAGCCTGAGTGCTCAATGCGTCCTTGTCCTGTTTTCTATATCTTATAATCAGATAAATATTAGCAAAAAACGAACGATTTTCTAAAATACATTATTAAGAACTCTTCCCAGTGTATGCCAACATACAAAATGTATGACGTGTACTGTGGTGTAGCTTCGTGTCAGCTGAATGGTACATTATTGTCCGATGGGTGTTTAAAGCATTCTTTGTACACTCTTTCTAATCAGTGCTATCTAGGACAACCTGACACTGTTCTTAAGACATTTTCATACAACGGCATCAGTGATCTTAAAATCTTCCTATGTACCCTTCCCATTTAAACATGGGCTTGTAATTTTTCTTTTTAAAATTTAACATTATGCAGCCTTGCTCAGTTGAGATTCAGCGTTATGACATCATAAATTTTTAAGTGCCATATTTTATTCAAGGTGACAGAAATAACAGAAGTACACTGGAACAGCAGCTGGCATACCCATATTTTTGCCTTGGTTACTCTGACCTTGAGCCAAAACTTTTTCATCGTCCTTCAGTTTTCCCACCTTTTAAGGAGCATAATTATTGATTTCCATATTCATTCAAAAGAATGTCATGAGGATTAGGTAAAATGCTGACTTTGCCTAATTAAAAAAACTATAAATTATGAGGTATTTTACTGTCTTGAGAACCCTATAATTGGAGGAGGAGATAATTTTTAAGTTTAGAAATTATTAGTTTGGAAAACATGCTATGGGATTCTGAAAAGCATGTGAAAAAGACATGCCTTTCCTAAGTAGGAAGAGGACATTTACCAACATGAGACACCTCAACTTGTATAAATACTTGCTCAAATGAAAATAATTCTCTTAAATATCTCACTTTAAATCATTTAGTGAAAAATTACATTTTAAAACTTTAAAAAGTTGTACTAATTATGGTAACAAAAAGTGCTTAGACATAAATTTGAACCTAGAATTGGCAGTTCTAATAAAAGTTTTCCACTTTGTTAAAGGTTATGTCAATCTTGAGTGCTTCTGGGCTTCTTCACCACAACGAATATATATTTTATGACTGTCACTTTTAATAATACATAAGAATGGTTTTAGGCTAGGTTTTTAGGGTTGCTTCATTCAAAACAATAAATAAAACCTCATAATCATGTTGGAACACACATTCGGTGAGTGTAATCTATGTTTCTTTTCTCCACTCTCACCATGACTTAAGGTCATCTTTATGAAAAGGAAAACTACTATGACTTCTCCCCCCACAAATTCAATCATTCAGGAATCTCTCTCTAACAGGACACTGTAATTTTATGCATGTAACCATTTTTAGTATGGTTAGTGAATGAAAAGTGAGCAAAAATAAAATCTTTTTTGTCTTAGGTACAGAATTTACTAACTTTAAAATATAAATGACTTATTCAGATCAAAGAAGAGGTGGAGGTACTAAAGGTTAAGGAAAGGAGGGTAGATTGTATTTTAAAGAGAAAGGTAGATCTTAACAACAAAATGTAGACAGAAATCTTGGGAGCTGAACAGTGAAAATTGGTATTGGTAATGACAATTGCTTCTTTAAAAGGTAGGTAAGTCACCTGAATTTTAAATACTTTAGCAACTTAAGAAAATGGACACAAGCTCCTTTCTTGCTATTTTATCTTATAAAACCATTAAAATCTATTTGTACTCACAGACCCCTCCATCCAATGAATGAAAGCAAAATGATCTAAAAATAAGCTTGCTTGATTGTTAATGGAAATATAGCCTGAGACGACCCTTGATTATTTCTGTGTAGATTTCTGACTACTCATATAAAACAAATCAGCATATATTATCAAATCCTTCCTTGGTGATCTTATAATATATTATTCACTTATATTACAGAATTGAACTCACAATTTTAGGAAGTTTTGCATAGAGTTCAAACACATCCTTCATAGCTATAGCAAAAGAGTAGCATCACAAGTATGGTGTTCCTCCCTAAAAAGAACAAAACTCTGCTGACTTAAAATTAGAAACTTTTCCTCAAAAATATCAGAGAAAAAAATGTATAGGCTGTATTTAGTCATGTAAGTCAAATTCCATTGAAACTAATAGTATATATTTTCTATTTAAGTGAAATACCCATTTTATTTTAATTTCTATAGAAAACCCTAACATTTCAACCATTTAATCCACACTTCAAGATTTTACTTTTAAAAAAACCCAAAAAGCAGTTCCACATGGACCTTCGTATTCTTGCTATGGGAGGAAAACCAGTTAAAATATTACTCTCTAAACCAATGTATATGCAAAATACAATAAAATTTTTTACATATTTTTTTAAAATGCCATTTAGATTATGATTAGGGTACTTTCCAAATTTCTTCATGTTTTCCTCATATGTCAAGTGAATATATATTGTATCCACCTCAGGCACAGCAATAGCTGAAACATTCTACTATTTTACTACTAAGTATAAAAGCGTCACATTATGGGTTTTTGAGTTTTTTTTGGTTTTGTTTTGTTTTTCAATAGTAAACCTTTTACAAAAAGGAGGTTGAGTAATTATGGGCACAATGTAAGTCTAAATATATACGTTTTTCTTTAATGTGTGTGTGTTTGTGTGTATACATAAATACCTTTAATTTTTATTCTATGTATAAATAATTTATAAACACTACATATAAAATAAGAATGCCCAGAATATTTCTACAAGCACAATTCACAAATACAGTAATTGGATAATTTTAAGTACATCCAAAGTTCTAATAAGTAGAAACTGGCCAATTACAACCATTTAGTAGTGCTTTTGGTAAACTTACCATACAGGTTACCACAATGTAGAAATAAAACTGTCATCTCTAACTATGTGACAGAAGATGCTACTTTGGTAGCTCCCCAAGTTTTAACCCAATAAAGCATGTTATTTATACTGGCATACTATACTGTCACATGACAAGGCAATATTTTTAACTATTGGAAAGGTAGGCAGGAAATGTTTTCGGAACATGTAAATTTATGTAAAAAAAAACCTACCTATCAAACAGCAGTGGCTTAGTCCAACAATTCAATTTCTGGTGAGGTTTCTACGGTATTTACCTTATATCTTTGAAACATGAGTGCTTACAGCATGGAGGCTTTAGAGAGGGTAGATTTCCTAAAGGCTTTTCCAAAATGCAGAAACTCCAATTTTTATATAATATATAATTTTAACTGTTAAATATTCTGTGAGAGTACAGACCAACAGGCCCATTGTGATTCTTGTTAGGCAAACATCACAGAATATACTTATACAGACCTAGAGGGTGTACGCCACTCACGTGGCCTCTTGATGCTCAAGAGATGTGGTAAACATTTCATGTATGAGGCTGCCGCCACTGTAAAACAACATACTGTTTTAAACTTTTCTTTTTATAATAGGAGCATTTCAAAAGGAGAAAAAGGAATAGTAAGTACATGAATCAGTAACATAGTTATTACTATTAAGCATCATATGCTACACATGATTGCACTTGCTATACTTTAATGACTGGTGGTATAGGTTTGTTTACACCAGCATCACCACACGCGAGTCATGTGTGGGCCTTGACAATGTGAAAGCTATGTCACTAGGCAACAGCAACTTTTTCACTCCGTTACAACCTTATGAGGTCACCTTGATACATGTGGCCTATCATTGCCTGACAGGTCATAAGGCAGCATATGACTATATGGTTAAGAAGAAAAGAAAATATAGTAGGGATAAAGACATAAGAGCTTTAAACTGTGAAATTCTAATGCACATGAACTCAATACTTAACAATTTTTGCATAGACTCTTTTTTTTCCTCCCCTGTGGAAACCTTCTAATTGTTAAACTGAAATTTAAATCATTAGCAGATCTTAATGTCCAATAAAGTGTATTTCATCATTCTGTTGCCCTTCAATAATCTTTTATACTCAACTTGCTGTTTTATAGATTCTGTTTGACTGGAACGCTCACATGTCCACAATGTGTAGTTTTTCTACTTAAGTATTTTTAAGTTGCTATATAAGTGAAATAAATGTATGTCACTTTAATTTCTGTATAAAGAGATGGTAAACCAGACTGACAAAGTGAATGAATGTGGCATTCAGAGAAAGCAGCTGAGTCTTTTGTTCGGAAAGAGTTAAGTTTGAAAAGGTCCAGTCATAGTGCTGGTCTCCAGACTGAGGGGTGTTAACATCTGCATATAAATAATGAGTTACTGGAGGTCCTTCACAGAAGTAACAGGAGAAAAGTACTTTAGGAACACTAACTTCTGGATTGTGTGTAAAGTAAACTGTAGGAAAAGGAGCTACAGGTAAAGAGAGAGTATAGTGCCTGACAGGAAACAAAACAAGAAACCTCTTGATCCCAGTCTCCTGTGCTAAAGATTTCTCTCTGTACTGCTACTCTCTTACCTTTTACTGTGCTCCTTCCTGTTCTCTTTTATTTTACTCTTTATTTTTACTCTGAGTTACATAAGAGAAACTATGTAATATTTAAGCTTGTGTGTCTGATTTATTTCACTTACTAATATGGTCTCAAGGTGCATCTATTTTCCTAAAATGATTCTAGTTTATCCTTTATGGCAGAGTAGTACTCCACAGGGAGGGGAGGGATACAGGATGATTAAAAAGATGAGTTAGGATATGTTATATACATGTGCTGCTCCATACAAGGAATGTAAATGTACTGGAAATACGTATTCCCCCCCAAAAAAAGGAAACTAGGGGATCAACAGGAGGGGTGGAGGGGGAAAGGGGCTAAAAAAAGTAAGATATCTTATGGAAATGTAACAACTTGCCACAAGGAATGTGAACATTAGGTACTACACACATGTACTAACAGAATAAAATTAAACAATGTGGATTCCAGAGGAGAGAGGGGATTAGAAGGGGTGGGGAAAGTAAGGAGATGGAGGGTGGGAGGGGATGGGGGCGGCTCGCTCGTGCTGACGATGGACTAAAAGGGGGAAGGATGAAGGATCTGGATGCCTGCAAGTTCCAAGGGTAAGCAGTGAAAAAACAGAGTAGCCCATGGGTAGAGAAACAAAGCAAGGGCTAGTTGAGACTAGAACGTGACATAGAAAGCTCGACAGCGGCCTTGAGAATCAGAAGAATCCAACTAGGGAGGTTGAGAAATAACGTATTAGAGATAGATCTGAGGGACAAAATTATGAGCCAGTGCTATCAGCTCATTACTAAAGGGACGTGAGACAGAGCAGCTGAAGGGCCACATCTTACTACCAGGGACAAGAAAGAAAAGACGATGAGCTTGCTCCCAACACAGTGCAAGCAGAAAGGGGCAGGACCTGAGGAAGAGACAGGAAGAGAAGAGAAAAATGCAAATGGTACAGAGATGCCACAGAAGTGAAACCATTATCTCAGATTTGACCAACAAAGAGTGAAATGGTGGAAGAGCCTTAGAAATTGCAGAGTATTTAAGAGGACATGAATGTGAAGGGAAAAGGTATAAGGTAAAGTCCAGAAATGGAAGAAGACAAGATTACTGAAATGAAATTAGTGAAGAATTTTCCAGAAAGGGAACTGAACCATAAGTTTTCTTCAGCTGAAAAGAGCTTTTTTTTATACAAAACTATAAAAAAAAGTATTGTTACGGATTTTATGTTGTTTTGGGTTTTACATACAAGCTTTAATTATTCTTAGCATCTACCGATATATGCCCTAATGCATGATTTAGTTGCAGCTTTTCCTATTCCTGAAAATTTTCATATTCTGAGGAGCAAGGAGGATTCTAAAACATCTTTGACAATCTTCCTTGGAGGACAACACACCTCTTTAAAGGGAATGCCTTAAAGAGATAAAACTTCTTTAACTGCTGAGACATTCAAAGCATACATTCTTAGTTCACTAAGTTACTATTATAATAAAATGAAATTTCATTGCTAGGAAATCTTTAAGCAGCCTTTAAAAACCTTTTATTCTTTTTAAGGAAGTAATGACAGTTGATTTTAGGGAAAAACAGACCATTTGTATATCATGAAAATAGCAGCTATACTTTTGGATTCTAAAGACCACAATTAAGAGACAATTGTAACTGCATTTTATTTATTTATTTGATGATGATGATTTTGTTATTACTGTTTGCCATTTCAAGGATCAAACCCAGGGATGTACACATAATAGGCAAGTATGCTCCCACTGAGCTGTACTCTCCGCCTCCATTTCATTTTTAGAGATAACTTTTGAGTCACGAACAGGTTGGACTGTTTTTCTTTTGTGATGCTGGAGATTGCACCCAGGGCCTTGGGCATGCCAGGCAAATGCTTCACAACTGAGCTACCTGTCCAACCCTAAAATGTTTCTTTGAAAGAATGGTAGAAGTATGATAAAGATTACAATCCCAAGAAGGGAACTAATCATAAATTAAAACATGACATGTATAAAGACACTAAAAAACGGGGTCATCCATCTAGGATGTATCATTAAGGAAAAAATTTGAGAGGTGTTCTTTAATCTCACGTGCGTAGTACAGTAGTCGTGTCTGGACACCTCTAAACACAATACAGACCAGCATCTTAACATGTATTATTCACTAATTCATTGTGAAATGCTAACTTTTTTTCTCCATTAAGGAAATAAGTTCACAAAAGGTAAACAACTTGCTCAAGATCACAAAAGGGGGCTGCACTTATACCCACATGGGTTCCAAACACTAGAACTAAAGCGCCTTCTACCAAATAATGGTCACCACAAAAAGCAGGCAGGCCTAAAGGGAGAAATGGACAACCCAGATAGCTGAGAAGAACAGCTGCTAAATAGTCACAGGTTCTTTGTAAACATATAGGATGCCAAGTAACAAGAGCAAGGAGATGGATCTGCTGACCTCTCAGGCTTCTGTGACCGGTAATCGTTAAGTTTCCAAAATATTATTCATTCTCTTAAAGGCTCTGCAGCTCTTCCTCCCTCATATACTTCTTGATGACACCCCTAAAGCAAAGATGAGAAAAAAATCTGGCAATTCTTGGAAGCTAAACATAAATACCACTGGTATATGTTTAAAACTTTTTAAAGATATCATCTGTATAGTCCTTCAGTGAGGTTCTGATCATGGAGAGTTCAGCCAGCTTTGTAAGGGTTTGGTTCATTAACTTCCCTTGCTCATTAATGAAGGAAAACAAATATGGTTCCATCTTCTGACATCCCTCTGGCTCCCCACAGAAGGCAACAAAGCCCCAGAAAAGAGCAGCCCGGTATTTTTAAAAAATACCATAGTACAACAAAAGCTTTACAAACAAACAATCCAGCATACTGATCGGAAGACAAGACGTCACACTAGAGTAAAAAGTTCATGGATGGAAAAAAAAAAAAAAGTTCATGGATGGACCAACACAAACTCATGCAGAAATCACTGCTAGTTAGAATTCACTAAAACCTTTACAAAATAGATTGCGATTTTGTAAAGTTCCAAGGACCCTATTACATAATTACCAATTAACTTTTATTTATTTGTATACTTTATACTTACAGGTATATCAGGAAAAAAATCCTAGAAATTATTTTTAATAAAAAATAATACAATTAATTAAAGTAGGAGCTGGAGTAGTACAAGGTGGCTTTAGCGATAATCAATACACAGGATAAATAATAAAATATATTATGTATTATCATTTTCCAGTCTCTGTATTTCATGTTGTCCCACCTGTCCTAGGTGAGATAAAAGTTTTCTATAGGTCTCCCTGGTTAAGAAAAAAGAAAAGAATGTGTATTTAGTACAACACTTAAAAAAAATAATGCTTTATACATATACTGTGAGTAAACCTAGGCATTAGAATTTATTCAGTTTTAAATACACACACACACACACACACAAGTGGGTTAAAATTTATTTATTTTTGGTACCAGGAATTAAACTCAGGACCTCGCACTTGCCAGGCAGGTGCTGTGCCGCTGAGCTATACCCCCAGCCCTAAAATTTATTAATCATTTGAAAAAACATAATGGGCATAGGTTATAAAATATGTTCATGAAATACTGCTTAAGGTCAATGATGATATGATTCCAATGGGAAGACTTGTTCACAAACAATATAAGAAGTTTACAACCCTAGAACAGACCTATAAAACAATGTTAGTACGTACTCCATTTTCTTTACTATCTTCACAGAAGTAACAAAGTTTGAAAATAAAACAATGCTTCTCCTATTAGGTATTCTAGTACATTCCTGTATTTCAGATGCAGTTGTTATGCCCTACAGTTATTTCATTAGTCTAAATAACTGTGTTGTTTAAAATTTTTTTTTTTTTGGTTTTTCTCTGGTACCAGGAACCGAACTCACGACCTTGCGCTTGCCAGGCAGGCGCTTTGCCGCTGAGCTAAATCCCCAGCCCTGTGTTGTTTAAAATTGTTGAACCCTTTATTGGGCTGATGTGGCTGCACAGAGCAGGACACAGCAGGGTATTTGTCCCCAAAACATACCAAGTTAGGATGGTTCACACAGTCTCTCCAGTCCTTTCATTCATGTTTAAAAACAGCTTAGGAGTTAGATATTAGAGAGTTCTTTGTGTGAGGTTGTTTTGTGACACGACAGAAAACATCGTTCCTTCGAAGCTGATCTGAAGTGTTTCCCTTTCCTCTTTAGCAAAGTGCAAGAGGCAGCCACGGTATTCTGTATGAGAAGCAAAGAGATGCTCCACCCTGCTGCAAAAAAGTTACGTAAGGGTGGTCTCTGGCGTTTCCATTTTAAAAATGTATTTTATTGTACTGAAGAGATGGATTCTTTAGTTCACAAAAGCTCTAATCAAAATAGTCATGTCTCCAAGCAAGATCTCAATATACAGTGAAAAACTTTAACTAAAAATATGGCTATTAGATTGTACATCTACAGATACACACATACACATGATGTGATTAAAATATTTGATTCATTATAAATTGTATTACATAAGAATCCTCTTGTGAGTACTGACTCCTGTAGAATAATCTCTTTTGGAACTATAGACTTATAAGATTGTATTTCTCAAAATAGTCCAGCACTGTTTTGGTTTGGTCATAGGTTTATAGAAAAAAAAAGTGCCTAGTTTTGACTAAAACGGTTGGATCAATTGTGTCGCTTATTTCATTAACTGGACACACATGATGCAGCTGACCTGATAAATCAGGCAGCCTCTGAGGTTAATTTGTCACTGGATTTTCTAAAAGACAAGACACGTGCGGCTCTGAAGATCACTTCTCAGTGAAGAACACTAAATGTGGTTTGGGCATGGCGGCATCTCTGAAACACGTAGCTTTCTAAGGTGATCATTTGGAAAGGAACAACATGTGAACGGGTATGTAAATTCTGCAAAGTCTGTTACTGAACCATGGCACTTTCAAATCACAAAACTGGCAATGGAGCCCCAAAACATTTTCAGCACACAAAGGCACACTCTCAATTTTTCAAATGAGAAAACATGCCATTTCTATAAATCGAAATACAGATTTCATAATCATCACCCAAAACAATGTAACAATATCATCAAACATACCTTTGTTCAGTATTCTTGCCAAGACCCCACTTCAGCTCAGAGTCCTTCAGAGACTGAGTGAGGGTAGAGATCAAGTGGATGACAACCTGCTGGTTCAGTGTTGCCACTGTCTCTAAAATGCCGTAAACTTGAGAACTGTATCTTACTCCGTATTCCTGGATAAAATGCCTAAAAATTAAACACATTACTTAAGGTTCTGGGGTCCAGAGATAGTGGGAGGGGAGAGGGAAGAGTGGGGAAAAGGACTTTAAAAGGATTAAAATGTACTATGTATAGATACCAACTCCCGGCAATGCATATGATTATTATGTGCTGACAACATGTGCTACTAATAATAAACAATGGATCCAGAAGTCCAGGGAAAAAAAAGATTTTGGGGTAATTTCCCTGGGTTGGTATTTACACTGCAATCAACTGTAACCTGATAGCTGGGCATGGTAGCCCACACTTGTAACCCCAGCACTCCGGAGGCTGAGGCAGGAAGATCCTTGCAAGTTCAAGACCAACCTGGGCTACAAAGTGAGCTCAAGTCCACCCTGAACTGCATAGCAAGACCCTGCCTCAAAAAGACAACAAAATAAAAAATAAAGTATAACCTGATATAGAGAACTGAAAGTCTTATTTCAGTGAGAGGCTAGACACAGTGATGGCATTGGGAGTAGGAGGGAAAAGCTCACAAATACAATCCCAATGGCTTTGTACTATGCTCACTTCATTGAAATCCAGGTGAGAAATGTGTAGACAGGAAGAAGGTTAGGTTTCCTGGTTATTTTTCAGTCTTTCTTATCTCTGGATAGACCCCACAATATTCCTATGAGGAAATCAAGTTATTTATAATATAACTTTATGTTCTTTAACTGAACAAGAGACATTATACCTACTGAGATTCTGCATAAGCCTGAGGCAGGAGGACAGCTCCAAGTCAGAGGCCAGCCTGGACTATATAGTGAGTTCAAGGCCAGCATGAACTACACAGTGAATCCCTGCCTCAAAAAATGTAAAAAAGGGGCTGGGGATTTAGCTCAGCGGCAAAAGCGCCTGCCTGGCAAGCGCAAGGTCGTGAGTTCGGTTCCTGGTACCGGAGAAAAAACAAAAACAAACAAACAAACAACAACAAAAAAAAAAAATGTAAAAAAAAAAGTCTGATAAATAAAAGTAATATATTTTAAGCCTAAAATTTCCATATCTTCCAGTCAACAAGAGTCAATAAGTCGTAGATTAAAAAAATTTGATCTCTGATTACATAAAATTCTTTCCCCCTCTGCAGGGTTTTACAACTTTAACAAATCCACTGTTATTAAGTGATCACAAGTTAAATAAACTATAAATGTTGTGCAAATGCTAACTTCATAAGGGAGAAGCTGAGGGATCAAAGATCCAACACAAAATGAAGGGAATAGACTCCAAATTATTTATCAAAGTACCAGGAAGTTAGAGTTATGTATAGTGAGGGTAAACTTAGGAACCTGGAGGAAGAAACACAAAGAGAAAAAAAAAAAATCTGTCCTAACAGAAGGCACCAGACTCTAAAAGAGGCAAAGCAGGCAAGAGAAAAAAGAAGAAAATGATCATCAAGTTGCATTGTTATTCTCATGAACAACAGATCCACTCTATACAGCCTGTACTTCACAAAGTAAACATACGGGGATTTTCTGGAGCTGCAGTATCTAAAGCAAATGAAAAACCCAGGACTTTTACCAGGGTCCTGAGTAATATAGGCCAGCACACACTGAAGCCCATGCACCTGTTGTCATGATGCACATTTCCCCCTTCTTCCTCTCCAACACATGCAAGACTCTTATTAAATTTACAGTAATTTTATGTCAACTTCCTGTGCTTTCCCTTGGAGCTTTTATTTTTCAATACAATAATACAATGTTAACAAAACTACTGCCAAAAATATAATAACTGAAATATTATAAACAAGTAGTAACACATCATGTTTTGGATAATTAGTTCCTTAACAAACATGCTGGCTGTCAAATGGCTAGCACTCGTCTCTTTGCCAATTGGCATATTTTGCAGTTACCTAAACACAGAAGTCAGCTGGGTGGCAGGTTCTCCTTCTGACCCCACTTGGCAGGCTTTTACCATGTACTGCAGGTTCTCTGTGGCCAGCCTTTTAACTAGGAGGAAAAATCACAGCATCACACAGCGTCTGAACTGACCATCTGGATTCTCACTTTTAGCACTCTTGATTTAGAAAAATATGTTGTTTTCTTGAAGTATGTACATGCTTTTGTGTTAATTTTCAAAATGAAATAGTTATGAGGTTTTTTTTTGTGTTCTAAAGTACACCTAAACGTTTGTCTATTTTTGAGTCTTAAAGCTGAAACTATACGTGTGAAGATGTTTTTCTCTTAGCAATGTGCCCATATTCAAAAATACTACGATGTCCTAATCTCCAAGCAGTGTTACATATTGACAAAAGAAAGTCTTTAAAAATTCAGATTTAGAATTAAACAGGTTTATTATTTTTAAATTCGTAAGTATATTCCTCCCACTGCTCACAAGTATATAACAAGCTTGTTACTACCAACAATTTATTTTCACTTAAAATTAAACGTATACTGTATATTAAAATGAAAACTATTTGTGATATCTTCGTTTTAAAAGATAGCAAAGTTTAGAAAAAACATTTGTAGTCTTTAAAGATAGAACAAGTCTTTTAAAATTGTGGGCTTGTGCTCCTAAACACACAAAAATGTACCTACGGTTTGGATCTTAGATTTCCTGTGAAGGCCCGTCTATTAAACACAGGGTCCTCAGCCCTCAGGCCGCTGGGAGTGGTGCAACATTTAAGAGGTGGGACCCAGGGGATGAAATGAAGACGACAGGGCTGAGCTCTTGGAGGGGATCTTGAACCTCAACCTCTCCTATCACTCTCTGCTTTTGCTCCCTGTGGACAGCAGCCGCCTCTCACACACGCTCCCTTCAGGATGTTCTACCTCACCACAGGCCCAGAAGCAAACTGCCAACTGATCGTGGAGTAAGCCTTCAAACCCGTGGGTCCTCTTTTTTAGTATATGTATTGCCAGAGCAAGCACAAAACATCCCTCTGTTTTAGTTGATTATATCAGGTATTTTGTGACATAAGCTTAATAACACAGCTATCAATAAAAAAAAAAAAAACAGAGAAAACCGGACAAGTTCTGAATGCTACTAAAGTATTGTTACGATGTTTCTGGCAGATTAAATAGCAAATATTCAAGAAGAAAAGTGTTTCTTCGAGACTAAGAAAATTTCCAGAAATGAATACATTACAACACAACCACAAAACACGATAAATGTGAATTTAAGTTAATAGAAAGTAGTAGACGTTTTTCATGGCATGGAGCAAGTGGATAAAGAACATACAGCATACTGTTGCTACAGAACAAACTTTCGTAACCTCTACTGAGCGCAATCCTAGGATCAGTATAACTTGTCCTTTTAAAAAGATGTCTTCTTGAAAAAGAATCGAAAGGTCTATGGAGAAAGTATCAGAACACAAGGACTCCTACATTATTGAGCACTGGCTTTTCAAATAACAACTTTACTGAAATATAAATAATATAGTGCTAACCTTTGAATTATAGTATTCAACGGTTTGTAACGCACTCAAAGTTGTGAAGTCACCATGAGAACATTTTCATTACTCCTGGAAAAAAAACCTTACACCTATTTCATCAGCAGTCATTCCCTATATTTTAACTCCTCTAGTCCCTGACAATCACTAACCTGCTGCCTGTATATACAGATTTGCCTATTCTAGAAAACTCATATATACAGAATCATACAATGCACTTTTCTGCAACTGTCTTCTTTCTTTTGCTTCACATAATGTGTTAAAGTTTGTCCACATTACTGAGTGAATCAGTATTTCATTCCTTTTTCTGGCTGAGTAATATTCTGTTGGATGGATTTACAACATATTGTTGAACAATTTGTTAATGGGCATTTGGATTGTTTCCATTTTTGATTATTATGGATATGACTGTTTTAAAATATTCATGTACACATTTTTAAAATCTTGATTTTTTTTCTTTAACTGAACTGAGCTATCTTTTAAAAACTGGGTAATATCATTTTTTTAAAAACCAGCTGCATTGTCATATAATTCACATATTATAAGTTCACCCATTTAAAAGCGTTCATAGTGCAAGGGTTTTTAATATTTTCAGAGTCATGCAACCATCACCACAATCAATTTTAGAATATTCTCATTATCTCAAAAAAGAAATTCTATATCCTTTGGCTAACCTGATGCCTCTTAATCACTACTCTACTCTCTGCCTCTATACAGATTTAGCCATCACAAATATTTTATGTAAATAAGTAGTTTTAGTGACTGAGTGCTTCCACACACTGTCACGTTTTCCAGGTTCACCCACATGATAGTACATGTCAGTACCTCACCCTCTTTTGTGGGTCAAATAATACTCCAGTGAATGGGCATACCAACATTTAAAAATCTATGCATTGAGTCTTTAACTGCAGCGCTTATTACTGCTATAAACATTAAAAGTTTCTACATCAGCACATTTTCATGTTTTGGAGGTATATACATATGCAGGAGTGGAATTGCTAGGTCATATGGTTACCATTTTAACCATACAGTAATCATTTTTAACCATCTGAAGAATAAGCAGGCTGATTTTCAAATTGGCTACACCATTTAATATCCCCAACAGTGAAAACGGGGGTTCTGATTTCTCCACATCTTCCCCAGTTATTATTATATGAAGTTCTCCTATAGCTGACTTAGTAAGTATGAAGTGCTACTTCACTGTAGCTGTGATTTGCATTTCCTTGATGACTAATTATGTATAAAACCTTTTTCAAGTGTTTACTAGGCATTTATCTTTTTTGAAAAAAATGTTGAGATTCACTGCTCATTTCATTTTTTTATTCGATTATTTCTTTTTATTACTAAGAGTTCTTTATATATTGTAGATACAAGTTCTTTATCAGAGGATTCACAAATATTGATACTGTTCTTTGAAAAACAAAAGCTTTTAATTTTGACTATGTCCGATTTATCTCCCTCTTTTGTGGCTATGCTTTTGGTGTCACATATAAGATTGCACTGCCAAATCTAAGGTAATGAAGATATATCCTTATGCTATCTTCCAAGAATGTTATAGTTTTTTGCTCTAACATTTAGGGTTCTGTTTTTTTTTTTTTTTTTTTTTTTTGAGACAGGTTCTCGCTTTGTATGCAGGCTGGCCTTGAACTCACAACGATCCTCCTGCCTCAGCTTCTTGAGGGCTGGGGCTATAGGTGTGTACCACCAACCCAGCTGTAACATTTAGGTTAATGATTCATCTTGTTAAATTTTGTATATGCTGTGAATGACAGTCCAATGTAATTCTTTTGCATATGGCTCTCTGTTTGACCTACAATTTGTTATCTGTCTCCCACTAAATTGTCCTGGTTCCCTTATTTTTTAAAAAAGTTGCACATAAACAAAATGAGTTTATTTCTGAACTCAGTTCTATTCCATTGATCTGTATGTCTATCCTTAATGCTGATACTGTTACCTTGATTGCTACTGCTTAGTATTAAGCTTTGAAATCAAGAACTGTAAATCTTCTGACTTTTTCAAAATGAATTAGTATATTCTGGCTCCCTTATTAATTCCACTGGAATTAGCAATTCATATTGAACTAGTTTTTAGTATAACCATTTCAGCTTTCTGTGGTTGCTGTCTGCGTGATGTGTATTGTTCACACCTTGACTGCCCAGCTGTATGTATGTTCGAATCTAAAATAGTTCCTATTGTCATTATAGAGGTTAGATCTTCTTTGTTAAATATACCCTCATAACATGTGCCTTTTAATTGGACCACTTGATCCTTTCAAATCTAATATTATCATTTATAGTTTTACAGGGGCCATTTTTTCTTTTTTTAATTTCATGTGTTTTTTTTTCCCCTCTAGGTTTGTTTACTATTTTCTTTTTGCACTGAGTATTGTTAACGCAGCATTTTAAATTCTTTAATGAGTTTTCATTATTTGTAAATTATTTCCTTAGGAGTTACACTACACTAATTACATACATTTTAATTTAAACTAAGTCCAGTGAACTACAGACATATAAATTCTCTGTAACTGTATTTCCCTTTTTCTGTAGCATTTTTATACATATTACATCTATAAATGTCACAATTATAAATACTGTTCATTATTATTATTATTTTTGGCTTTGGTTTTATCACTTTCAAAGCAGTAAGGAAACTACAGATCTTAAATGCTGCGATACTGAACACCTGGATTGTCACTTCTGGCTTTGTTATTTGGTATTTCAGTTAAACGTTTCTCCACTTGCTGTGTATTTTTAGTACCTTTCCAAGAGAATTGCCAAGACAGAAAATGTTGTCCTTTAAGTAATTTTCACCATTTTTTCTGGGGAGGAGCTTTGCAGGGTTCTTCCTATTATCAAGCCAGAAGTGGAACTTCTCAAACGATGTATGGAGTTTTGTGTGGACATTTTATCTTGAGCACATACCTACGGATGGAACTGGTGATTCATGTGGCAGCTTTAGATTTCTATGATTTTACAAAGTGTCCTTTTAAACACTGAGAACACAGGAGAGCCGTAGACAATTTTCTCTAAGCCAGTCATGTAGATCTCTGTTTCATACTGTTCTTTCGGCTTAGAAAGAGAGCAACACAGAAAGGAGCATTCTGTCTTCCATCTACGCTGAACATGATATATTCACTAGCTAGATGTAAGCAACAACATATGTCTTCTGAACTCTGGTCTCCTTCGTGAGAAAATGCTGCTGTCATGAAAACAACAGAGTAGCTTATGCTTATACAGTGGTGTTCTCCTTATCCTCAGAGGACATGTCCCAAGGCCCCCAGGGGATGCCCCAAACTGTGATAATACTGAGAACTATATATACGCTATTTTATATATGTGTATGTGAATATATATATATATACGTATATATATATGTATACAATAAATACAATAAAATTTGATTTCTAAATTGGTCACGGTGATATATTAACAATAGTTACATGGTAGAACCCTATACTGTAATAAAAATCATGTGAACAGGGTTTCTGTTTCAAAATGATCTTATTGTACTTTCAGCATTTTATGGCTTCTTTGGGCTTCAGCATGTCTTCACTGTCAGCATCACAATGCTTGCACTTTGGAGCCCTTATTAAGTAAAATGAGCATTGCCTGAACACAAGAACTATAATGTCTATTTCATAATTGAGAAAACTATGAAGTGACTCACAGGTAAGTAGCATATACCATGTGGATATAGTGGACAAAGGAATGATTTGTGAGATACCAGCATGAGGTACGGTCTCTGAGGGTGTGTCCTGGAAGGCTTTCTCTCCCTCCTAGCTCCTTGCTTGGTTCTTCTCCACTTTCTAGATCCAATGCCTTGAGAAGTTCTCCTCTGTCATGCCCTTCTGCTGATCAAACAAACCTCTAGATAGGCACAATTTAAAGCTTAGGAATTATTTCTGGAATTTTACATTTATTACTTTTAACCACTGTTAAGGATAATTAATTTATCTGACTGATCTTTTGGTCCCACCACTTAGAAGTCCTGGCTCATAACTGGTGCTTAATGATATTTGTTAAGTGAATAAATGAAAGTGAGAATTCTTCAGTTTCTAAAATAAGTCCAGACAGGTACAGAAGGTACCTGTAACCACATAAAGCAAAACTGTGGATAAAGGGCAACTACTATACTCCCTGTTCTGTCAGCAGTTTTGTTATACAGTACAACAGGCTTTCCCTAAAGTTCAAAGTATGGATAACTTTTCAATGAGGGCAAAGTTTCTAGAGTCTGGGGGCCACTTTGGGATATTCTCTAGTGAACAAGCTACTACTAGAGTATATCCATTTAAACAAAAGTGTATTTCATTTAAACATGACATTTTTTGCAAACCTAGGGTTAGAAGCAGAAATAAACATTTTAAATACTGAAATAAATATGCATTAAAAATATGCATGTCTTTGAGATAAAAAGGAGCTTTCAAAGTGTTGTTTGAGCTTTCTACTACCACTTTGGGCACTGCCCTCGGAGTCTTCAGGGTATGCATTTTATTCATTTATCTTAACAGTTAAAAGTACTTACGTGGAAACATTTTGAGATGCCCTGCCTTGAACAATCACATTATAATGATAAACACACATAGAACACTCTATTTACATTCAAAATTCTTCCATGATAGAACTATGAGGAGTTCTGCATATTCCCAATAAGCTTATTAAAATATGTTACAGTAGAGATTAAATAAGTGATATTTTAAAACAATCAGTAGAAGTAAAGGTGATGAGACTGAAAACAAAGGGACCAGAATCAAGATCCTTATAAGTTTTGCCCCAAATCAGCTCAGATATTCAGAAAGTTGTACAGAAGAAAGTCACTGACCTCTCACCACTTGATATTTAACAAATTGCATCTAATACTGCAGTTAGGCTGAACAAATATTCTTTGAGAAGTTAAGAAGGCTAATCAAAAGAAATGGCACATTAACTAGTTGTCTCAAGTGGAAAAAAAAAAAGGTATGGAAAAAACTCCAGTAAAAAAGACTGAAATATGCCAGCTTTAAACCATTTTATCAAACTTAACCTCAGGTATTGGTTGGTATTTATTGTGCAGCCATGACATACAGTAGAGCAACAGATGTGAAATGGCATACTCTTTTATAACTATCAATTCAAATGATAGGACACAGTAGATTCTAACTTGTAACAGAAAATAATGACAAATCAAGTTTATAAACAAACTAACCTTGGGGATCATTGATCAACACCAAACACTTTAAGATGCCAGGCAGGAGTAGTTCAATCTCACAAGAATCTACATTAGTTTCCTTGAAGAGTTGAAGGATGAAGGGCAAAATGGAAGCTAAGCGAGGAATGGGTGCAGACCCTTTATATTCAAAGTAGGATTTCCTGAAAAGCAGAAATAGTTTATTTTTTTCTTCTATTTAAAGCTTCATTAGAGCTGAAACAAATGTTATGTACTTTAAAGATATTGGTAAATTTGCCGCCCAAATGAATACAGTTTTTCAAAGAAGTGTGTATTTTTCCATGCTATCTTCGAACAAGATTTTAGGAACCATGACGGCACATACTTCTGGTGTGCTACTATATGCCAGAACAACACATACATAAACTAAATTAAATCACATGACTTTACAGTGAATTCAAACCTAATTATTAATTTAGGTTTTTTTCCCTTTCTAATATAAGTCTGGTCTCTCCAATCATGTCCTTAATGCTTCCACATTTCCTCTACTGTCCAATTTGCATACACAAATATTCTCCAATGGAAGGGTTTTCTCTTTCCAAAGAAAAGGAGTGTCCTAGGAATGAATTTCCATTCCAGTCATATCTTTTTCCTTCCTCCCATCAGGATATACATCAGAGAACTAAGTGAGGACTGAATATCATCTCTCAAGAAAAGACAAGTTTTAGCATTACAACTTGAGAGATTATAAGGATAATTATATCTGACAGATCTTTTGGTCCCACCACTTAAAAGTTCTGGATCATAGCTGGTGCTTAATGATATCTGCTAAGTGAATAAATGAAAGTGAGAATTATTCAGTTCCTAAAATAAGTCTAGACAATATGAAAATCTGTGAAGTACTAAGTCTAAACTGTGCATCCACATATAGCTGAAAAAAACTTATAATTTACCATCATGAGGCAAGAAATCACTAAGGATTAGAAGCTTCTTTAAGGGTGGGAACTATATTTAAGTAATCACTTCTCTTCCTTAGAGTGATCTCCAACAAATCTACACATTAGATGTGTTCATTCCCTTTTCAAGGGCAGGGTTTTGTCTATTTCATTCACTGCTGAGTTTCCACTGCCTAGAACAAACCCTCAGTGGGCCTTACCATGTGCAGAGTGCAAATCTAAGAAAAGGAATATAAAACATGGTCTCTGAAAGCTATGGACTCACCATTTAGTGGTGAAGTTAAATAAAACAAAAAAGATAGCAACATAATATGGCAGGAGCTTTGAAAAAAATAAGTACAAAATTCTCAGGAGTTCAGAGGAAGGAGCCCTAATTTTCTAATTCTCATGGGATTAATAATAAGGCAATCTCTTCATCTGTATTGAGCACTAAGGAAAGCCAAAAACTAAGACACACAGATTGTTAATTTTGGGGTCTTCAATTAGAAATCACGAAAACAAGTTTTTTCCCCTGGATCCGAAGTAAGTAGGAAAGTCAGTTAATGCAGCTAGGATCCTAAACAATGAGGATTCGAAATTTTGTGGATTTTCTGTCATTTAAGTATTTGTCCATTTCATTTATACTGAAATTACTTATGCAAGGACTCACAGACAGTGGTAGATTACTAGTCTTGCTGAACAGTACACGACTGTAGTACTGTTCCGTCATGGAACACCGAGACACTGTATGAGGTGCAACTCTCATAAAGAAAAGGTGGAATTTAACTCAGCATGATGATATTTTAACGAAAATGGTATAAGCAAATCTGCGATGTAGGAGAGTATAAAGCATTTTGGAGGGACAACCAAGCTCACTAGGCTTTGTGTACGACATCACACGTAATAATACCCTGGGAAAAGTCCAGTGACACAGCGCTGAGAGCTAAAGAGTATGGAGTTCATTGTATAGGCAAAAACAATTCAGTGACGCCTAGCGACAGAGAAGTGTCAAAATGGAACAGTATTTTAGGAAACGTAACCTAGGAGCATTTCCTATGCTGAACTGGAAAAAAAAGACTAGATCTGGTGAACAAGGGGAGGAGACTCCGGCCGCCGGTCACATATGGTGCGACGTGTGAAATGAAGGGCAGGAAGCCATTATTTGCCAAGGCAGAGGGAACAGAGACGATAAAGCTTCCAAATAGTAACTGAACTCTATGAGCCCAGCAAGATCAGAAGGAAAAGGGTATTACGCATAGAACTCTGTAATGAGAGGTGACAGACATTATGTGGTCATTAAAGTCCTCAAGTTACTGAGAAACAAAGAAAATTAATACTAGGTAAGTATAATATGTTTCATCATAAAACCTTAAATTTAAAACCTTCTCAAACTAATTTCAAATATAGCTAAATACTGCACGAAGACAAAGAGAAGATCATTTCTGTTACTGCACTGTCTAATGCTGCAGTTAAAGGCTGTGGAGTTTAGGAGAAAACCTAGAAGTTTCATTAATTAATTTGCTTAATAAAACTCAGTTAAGATGAAGAGTAAACTAGCGAAGTGGAACTTCACATTGTATACCTTTACATATCAGCATTAATCTTTTCACTTTATTATCTTTTATAAAATATAATTACTATATTTTACACCATCTAAAATATAGCTAATGTTTGATAAAAGTCTAAAAATCAAAAACATAACTTCAGGATTGCATACATAAGGAAAATAATGGCTTAGTAGAGAAATAAAAAGCAATTTGGAACACTGTTTTAGGCAGTTGTAAGCAAATGTCATTTTAATAAATTTTTAATATTTCTCAGTAAAAAGTTTAAAAATGACCAATATCCCAATGTTTTTGAAGTACTGTTGTGTTACTTTTTAGTACGGATTAAGAATTTGTACATATATCTATTTTTAATACATACATGTACCTTATAACCTGTACGATGCATTTCTTCAGAGATGATATCCAGGGAACAGTGGCTGAATTTCTCAGTGCCAACAAAACAGGATGTTGTTCAAGAGCTGCAACATATGGCGGAGCTGGAAGAAACCGCCCAATGTACTGCTCAATAACATTCCCTAGCAATTGATTCAAGTAGGCATTTGCATTTTGAGAGTGAGAGCACACAATACACATGCCCTGTGAAAAAAAGAAAGACAGAAATAGTAAGAGGCAAAATTTCAAAAAATATTCAATTGTAATTAATAAAAAGTACTTAGGAACTTATTAATATATTCTCCAAAACTAGTATTAATGTCAGCATTTATAACATCAATTAAATTATCAATAGATACATATATACCTTTGAAGTTAAGCTTGTAGGTAATGCATATGCTATTGTATCCAACCAAACATGTATTTTGGAAATATGGACACAGGAAATAGGGGGACAGATCAGAGAGAAAAAAAGGGAGATTCCTTCTCTTCCTCAGTACACGTGACCTCCAGGATCACTGAAATAGTTATAAAACACAGTTTAGGTTAGTCTTTTCATGAAGAATACTGATGATTTTGTCTAAAAATAAAAGAATTACACTAAAAATTTCCATGTGAAGTGTGATAAATTTAAAAAAAATAATTAATGAGAGAAGAAAGAAGATTAAGTCCCAGAATAACAATGATTTTTTTTTTTTTTTTTGGTCTTTCTGAGACAGGATCTCACTATGCAGTTCAGGCTGGCCTTGAACTCGCATCCTCAACAATGATTTACTTTGAGGTTTTTCTATTCTAAGTTTCTAAAAAAAAAAACCCATATTGAGTTAATATTACTCTATTTTGCAGCTAGAGAAACTGAAGTTTAGAGTTTGCAGCTTAATAAAGATCATAAGAAATCATAAAGTCTTATTACATATCTGTTGATTTAATCTCTTCCACTGCATATCAGTTAACATGACATTTCACACAGATTACAATAATCTTACTAGTGATTAAACCCCAAGACATACTCCAAGAAAGCAAATATATACTCTGAAAAAAGTTTTTTTGCTACTATTGTTTAAGTATGTATTTTAGCTATAAATGGATATTTACCCAATAAAATTCTGAAAACGTATTTATAATGAAACAAAGCTGTTAAAACACTGGCAAATAAACAATTGAAACAAAAATGGAAACCTGCCAGCTTTTGTTTTTTGGATGTGTTAAGGAAAATCACAAATAATCAGATGAAGTAATAACACAAATACTTTTCAAGAACTCTAAAAAGCAGAGCTAAGTACCGTTAAGAAATTAATGTCAGTTCTGTCAAATGGATAACTGAGCTTTTGCAATTTACCACAC
This sequence comes from Chinchilla lanigera, assembly GCF_000276665.1. Taxonomy (NCBI): domain Eukaryota; kingdom Metazoa; phylum Chordata; class Mammalia; order Rodentia; family Chinchillidae; genus Chinchilla; species Chinchilla lanigera. The sequence continues at coordinate 23,141,693 of NW_004955411.1, forward strand.
GCAACGTTGTAAAGAATTCCTGTTAAAAGGGTTACTTGGTTTAAAACAATTACATGGAACAAATACTCTAGACTTTTCTGCTACCCACAGTTCCCTTCCACTCTACCGCCACTGTGAGATTAGCTCTCCTGTTCCTGCCTCCCCTCTTCCTACTAAACCACACACTAAATTTTAAATACTATCATGAACATAACATAGAACATTAACTTAAAACTCCTCCAAAATTTAAAAACTGTTTAAAAAATCCTTCTACAAAAGAAAGCACTGGTTACCTAATCAAAATCTATTTTCTCCTTCATCCTAAGCTTTCCTTGTTGGACTTCAGAATAAAAAGTACTTTTCAGTATTAGACAATAATGAATGACAGATCAGTATCACCAACTGGACATTACTACCAAGATATTCCACAACACACAAGGTGAAGTTGCTAAAAAAACTAGCTGGGCATTGCTGTGCATGCCTGTAATCCTAGCACTTGGGAGGCTGAGGCAGGAGGACTGCCACAAGTTCGAGACCAACCTGAAACTACACAGTAAATTCAAGGCTAGCCTACACTGCAGAGTGAGGCCCTGTCTCAAAAAACAAACAAACAAAAAAACAACAACAAAAAAACCCCAACTGTTACCTTCATCTATGTATCTCCAGAATTTCCATTTCAGTTAGCAGCACTACCACTTGCACAGGAAGTCACTCTGGACTGAGTCACTCTGGAACCTAGGAAGCATTTCATTCCTGTTTCCCTACATCACTGAGAAAGTATTTTTTTGTTTGTTTGTTTGTTTTTCTTCCGGTACCAGGAGTCGAACTCACGACCTTGCGCTTGCCAGGCAGGCACTTTTGCCACTGAGCTAAATCCCCAGCCCCGAGAAAGTATTTTTAATCAGAGCTCCTCAATGTTTCTGAAATCTGATGTATGGTTCTAATCTCACTGCCTTAGTTCAAAACCTTTAGATAATGTGTGGCCTATTTACTGCCTTCTAAATCTCCAATTTAATCCCCGCACGTCTTTGATGCTAATACCAGAATCATTTTTCTAAAGGGTATACATGGTTAGGTCACTCCAAAATCCACCAACACTCCCAATATAAGAGAGGAATCCAACTTTTTAGCATGGTACATAAATCCTTCCATTATAAGGTCCCTCCCATATGAATTTCTAGCAACAACATACACAACTACAGTGGTAATTTGGTTCATGAACCTGATTCTTTCTACAATTCTGGTCACAAACCAAGTTAGACAAGAACTGAATCAAATTCAATGGTTAGGTTTAATGTTGACCTTATGGAGAAAATTTATTTGGTTCTTGACCAGTTTGCTTTGCAATCAGAATTGTGGAGAGAACAGTTTGTAAACCAAGGTAGCACTGTATTTGCTTTTCGCCACCTTGGTATATTTTTCTTAAATCTCCTGCCCTTGAACATGTTTGCTCCTTCAGACAGAACAGTCTTCCATTCCTATTTGTTCTTCTCTTTTATATGATATGATATGTGGATATCATCCACAGCATCCTCCAAGTCTGGCTGAGAAGTAGCTGAGGTTTCTAAGGAAAGCGCTGAGCACAGTTGCTAAGTGTCTGCACTAGTCTGCCGCCTCTCCACCTCAAGCTCTGGGAGGTGCAGGACTTGCCTTTATAAATCTTTCTTTTCAAAGTCAAACACAAAAAGAAATTCAAACCTTGTTCAGTGGCTATGCCACATATACCCTTGAGTTTACAAAGTCCAGTTTTTAAATTTGCATATAGTAAACTATATTTTAAGACAGAGATTCCATTTCTTTAAGCTTATAAACAGCCACACTTAGTATACCTGGAGATACAAAGGAAGGCTCTTCTGAATTGCGGTCAACATAGCTGCAGGCAATTCCTTCTCTTGCTGTAATACTGTATGGGGCAGCAGTAAGCAATCTATGATTCGAAACAGCAACTTTTGGGCTTTAGAGGTGGCAAAAATTTGTGCCCATGATTTAACAAGAATTCCTAATAAAGGAGAAAAGTAACAGCAGTTATAGTTATCTTCTAACTAGAATATTTTGTTATTTTATGAAAAAAAAAATATACTTAAAGAAAGCACATAAGACCAACTTAAAATAGGCAGTAGGAAGAAACATGCTTGGAGTTAAAAGACATATTTCATTGCGCTAAATTTCTCTGTGATAGGTAAAGAAAAACAAGTTTTCTGAGCAATTGGTACTTATAATGATACACATTGCTCTACATTTATTTTCTTGATACTTCTATTTCTTTATGCTTTTACATAGCATAATTTTATAGGTTGATTGAATCTAGTTTGCAATAAGGAGAGGTACAACTAAATTTCATTATTAAAATAGGAAAATTAGATCAGCTTGTACACTGTGGTGTGATCATTCAACCTTACCGAACCCCAGTTTTCTTATCTTTCAGTTATTTAAAACGAACAAATTTTGATTCCTAAAGAGAAACATGCCCGCTCTGGTGGTGCAACCGTATAATCCCAGCAGTTGGAGGGCTAAAGCAGGAGGATCACCAGAGCCCAGACTGGGCTAGATAGTGAGTTCAAGGCCACCCTGAACTACACAGAGAGACCCTGTCTCAAAACAAAACAAAACACTACACAAAAAAGAGAAACATTTCTTCACTACTCAAAATGTACGATCTCCTTGATGCTAGGAGTCTGTCAGCTACCACATCTGATGATAGTAAATCTTAACAAATGAATACCCTTTATTTAAAAATGTAAATAAAAACAGCTATATAATTTCCACTATGGTGTATAAGTGCTACTGAAGCCTCATTCACTGAAAAATGAGATTAAATGCTTGTCCAAACAGCGCAGTGATACATCGACCGCATAAACTTCTATATTTTATTCCATCTTAGAAACCAAAAAAGATGATAACATTCAAAGTCATTTCCATCAAACAAAAACTTTAAAATTCAAGCTCAGAGGGAAAACAAACATGCTTATAAAAGAGTACACTGATGTTAAAAAAATTCAATAACCACTTCTAAGAACAACAAACAGCAACATTAATCTTCTGTAAAAGGAGGTACAATAATCAATCATAAAGAAACACTATGCTCGTTTAGCAATATTTTAAATAATGTTAACCTGCTCCTCATGTTTGCAGGAGGTGGGAGACTTCAGTTTGACAGCAATACGGGAAGAACTCATGTTGTAATTTACATTAGTATATCCATGAAGGAACTGCTATCACCACCAACATTTGGAATGATTCATATCACACGCAGGTGTCACACAGTGTGCATTACTTATAGAGTAGGGACCTGCCAACCAAAAATGCATCATCTATCTTTATATTTCATCTTTTGCAATAGTTAAAATCTTTTGCTGAAGATCTTACATTTTATGAGTTCATAGAAGGCAAAGGTAATATATTTGCTGCACTGCTGTTTCAAACTCCTACATTTTAAATTTTTAGCAAAGGATAGTTGTGTACCTATGTGTATTTACGTGTGCCTGTGATATCTGAAGATGAAGAAAAACAAAAAATGTTAAGCCAAGAACTTTGGGAAAAGTTTCCTTATAGTAGCTTAATTTAAAACAAGATCTCTTTTTCTGATTATAAACATTTCTATTTATTGATAAAACCGAAATAAAGAAAAACACAGATCATCTACCCATGCAAAGATAATCACCACAAAAGTTATGTGTTATTCTCCACATATAAAGAGCTGGGATCATTATCATGTGTATTTAAAAACCTATTTATAAGCAGAAAGTGATCTGGCTCATTTAGAAACATTTAAAAACATATTATGTACTACTGCTTGGTTTAGAAAGTCATTAAATTCCAGAAATATTAGTATCTGCCATTTCTTACATGGGAGAAGTTCTTACACAAACGTATTGCCGGTTCCCAATCCCGTGCATGACACATACTCGCTAAACACTGTCTTTGTGTTCAAATACAACCCGATGGGAACGGAACACCAGGAAGACACTGCCACCAGTAGGGGCAGGTCACGAACACAATTACAACAGATGACAAGCTACGGATAAAAGTAGGACAGGAAGGACAGACAATCAAGGAGCCCAAATCTATCTGGGAATGTGAACAAGGTGGAGACAACTGAGTGGGCACTGCAAGGTCACAGGCAG